>NC_080545.1:59849650-60163400 GCF_028640845.1 Ahaetulla prasina | reverse complement strand
ATGTGTTAAGTTTTAAGTCCTGTAATTCCAAGTAGCCGTCCATAATAATAGATATTTAAATCCAATGTATACCCAGCTTGTTGTAGTTTGATTGCTTTTAAAGTGTCTTATTAATAAGGGTGCCAATTTTCTGTAAAGTTATTTCTTCCAGTTAGAACAATTTATTTCTGATATGTTTCAAGCAGTGCCCATATAGGAGAATTAGAATGTAAGTATTGAATACATGATAAAGCAATATAGAATATATAAGAATAATTCTATATTCTTTTTAAGATGCTCTTGCTGTTGTCATAGAAGTGGCCAATCATGCAAATGACATTATGAAACAGGGGGTAAGTGGTGTTCCAGTTGTAAAAACTTAGATAAAGTTTTAAAATAGCAGACACCATTTTTTGCTATAATAAATTTGAATTATTGTTTTGTCACAAAGCTCAAAGGTATACAAATAGAATGTCATTATATTTTAACATGATGTTGATAATTTGTTTCTACTGAAACATATTTAAATATATTTAAGCATTACTATTTATTTATTAAATTTGTTTGCCACTTATCTTACTGCAAGGCAACTGTAAGCAGTGTACAACATTAAAATGAAACCATAAACATATATATAAATGTATAAAATCACATTAAAAATGAAATAAATTAGGAATGTTTAAATTATTATTTTTTAAATTAAAATTCTTATTTTTAATACATATAGCCACAAGAATTGTTTAAAAAGAGAATATAATTTATATAATTTGTAATTTATATATATATCTATATATATGTTTTCTGAGGTTTTCGCGGGTGTTTGTATGTAGGTCTTTGGTTATTTGGGTTTTCTCCCGTGTAAAATTGGAAGTGTTCGGCGATGTTTCGATGAAGTCTCATTCGTCATCTTCAGGCTGCTGTTTACAGCTTCGTGCTTCTAGGGGCAATGTGTGATCGCAGCTGTTTCTTCCTTTTTAACTGCTAGTGGGGGTTTGAACTGATTGGTTGGGAGCTTGGCTGTGTTCTGATTGGGTGGAGGTGTGTTCTGATTGGGTGAGGTTTTTGGCTGTGCTCTGATTGGATGGTGGGGTTGGCTATGCTCTGATTGGCTGGGTGTGTGTTCTGTTTGGGGGGGCTTGGTTGTGCTCAGGTTAGTCTGAGGGATTTGAGTTGGTGAGCTAATCCCTCAGGTTAGTCTGAGGGATTTGAGTTGGTGAGCTGCATTGCTGTTGTTTGGCTTCGCGTTTGTGGTCGTGCTACATCTTCATGGTGGGTGTCAGTCTGCTGCTTGTATGGATTAGAGGGGTTTGAAATGGCTAATGATGCAGCTGCGGTCTGGCTTCTGGTCCGAGGTCGTGCTTCATCATCGGTGTGGATTTGAGTCTGCTTTCCATGTGGATTTGTGGTGGTGACATGCTGTGTGGCACTTGTGAGTGTGGGTCTTGAGTCATTCTTCATGTTAGGGACTCGTTTGTCGATAAGGGCGGGTTTCTAAATGGCTGGTAGGCGGGAGGTATCATCTCATTTATTCATGCTGTGTGGGCATTTTTCTATCTCGATGGCTTCTCTGATTATTCTGTTGTTAAAGTGTTCAGTTTTGGCGATAGTTCTGGTATTTTTAAAGTCAATTTTATGTCCTGCTTTAAGGTGTTGGACCAGGAAAGAAGTTGGTTCCTCTTTTCTGATTGAGTTCTTATGTTCTTCTATGCGTGCACCAGACGAAAACACACACAAACCGCTATCTCCATGCACTCTCACACCACCACCCAGCACAGATCAACTCCGTAGGCAAGACACTCATCTCCAGAACAAAATGCTTAGCTGACGAACAACACCTAAAAACCGAACTACCCAATCTCACTAACATACTAACATCCAATGGATTCCAAAGAAATAAGATTACCAAAGTAATCCATACAGAAACCCCCACTAAAATCCAAGACAGAGAATAAGAAAACGGCAAAGCCCTCCTCCCATATATAAAAGGCACCACAGACAGAATCAGCAAGATCCTCCACAAACACAACATCAAGACAGCATTCTGCACAAACCGAAAAATATCCACCATCCTAAGAAACCCCAAAGACAAAATTGAGTTAGAAAATCAAGGAGTATATGAAATCCCATGTACCACCTGCAGCACCACATACATCGGACAAACCAACAGAAGAATAAGTGCACGCATTGAAGAACATAAGAACTCAGTCAGAAAAGAGGAACCAACTTCTTCCCTGGTCCAACACCTTAAAGCCACAGGACATAAAATTGACTTTAAAAATACCAGAACTATCGCCAAAACTGAACACTTTAACAACAGAATAATCAGAGAAGCCATCGAGATAGAAAAATGCCCACACAGCATGAATAAACGAGATGATACCTCCCGCTTACCAGCCATTTGGAAACCCGCCCTTATCGACAAATGAGTCCCTAACATGAAGAATGACTCAAGACCCACACTCACAAGTGCCACACAGCATGTCACCACCACAAATCCACATGGAAAGCAGACTCAAATCCACACCGATGATGAAGCACGACCTCGGACCAGAAGCCAGACCGCAGCTGCATCATTAGCCATTTCAAACCCCTCTAATCCATACAAGCAGCAGACTGACACCCACCATGAAGATGTAGCACGACCACAAACGCGAAGCCAAACAACAGCAATGCAGCTCACCAACTCAAATCCCTCAGACTAACCTGAGCACAACCAAGCGCCCCCAAACAGAACACACCCCCATCCAATCAGAGCATAGCCAACCCCACCATCCAATCAGAGCACAGCCAAGCTCCCAACCAATCAGTTCAACCCCCCACTAGCAGTTAAAAAGGAAGAAACAGCTGCGATCACACATTGCCCCTAGAAGCACGAAGCTGTAAACAGCAGCCTGAAGATGACGAATGAGACTTCGTCGAAACATCGCCAAGACACTTCCAATTTTACATGGGAGAAAACCCAAATAACCAAAGACCTACACACACACACACACACACACACACACACACGTGTGTGTGTGTAGGTCTTGGCATTTTCCGGTGGGGAGGTGGGGAGTGTTGCTGTGAGCGGGTTGGTTGGCTGTGTGGTTGCATCTTGATTGGTAGATGGAGTGGGCGTTTGCAAATTGGTCGAGGTGGGGAGTGTTTCTGTGAGCGGGTTGGTTGGCTGTGTGGTTGCATCTTGATTGGTAGATGGAGTGGGTGTTTGCAGATTGGTCAGCTGTTTCGTAGCATCCTGTGTGGGTGTGGTCCTGGTCTTTTGTTCCTGAGCTTTGGTGTTGTGGCCTCTGAAGTTCTGTGATGTGAGGTCTTGAGCAGATGGTTGTGATGCAACATCCTGGGCCCTGGTTTGGTTCCGAGTCTGAGGGCCTGTCATTTATTTATTTATTTATTTCGATTTTTATACCGCCCTTCTCCCGAAGGACTCAGGTCGGTGTACAGCCAAGTAAAAATACACTATATACAGATTAAAAGAAATTAAAAGAAAACATATTATAATGTGGCCGAAAATTTAAAACAATTTAAAATCTTAAAATATAAATAACCCCAATAAAATTTTAATCCAGTCCCGCTTGAATAAATAGGTGCGTTTTCAGCTCACGGCGAAAAGTCCGAAGATCAGGCACTTGATGTAAGTGTTGTGTCTCGTCCGATCTCACCACCACAGCCGGGGTCTGCTTATCTGCTTCCGAACGCTGAAGAATGTCCTAGCATGCCTCCCGGCCCCAGCCCTGGCTCCATGCCCAGACAGGCTGAGGAGGGGGCATCTCCCGGCCCCAGCCCTGGCTCCATGCCCAGACAGGCTGAAGAAGAGCAAGTATCTCCAGCCCCCAGCTCTGGCTCCATGCCCAGGCAAACGGAGCAACTAGACCCCTCCCCCTCCTCCACAGCATGTGAGCCTGAGGAAGGTCTATTACCAACAGCTGCTGATTAGAGTGACCCTCACTTCAGAAGAATTGATAGGCGGCGGCGTCAGAAGGAAGGGAGGGGCAGGCCTGGATAAGTGCTGAGTCATGGAGCCACACCCCATGGCCTATATAAAGGATCTGCTTTCTGGCAGTCTCTGAGTCAGGCAAAGTCTAAACATATCTTGCTGAAGTCACTTTCTGGTCTCCTGCCTGCCTTGAGGACTTTGCTAGGACTTTGGCAGAGCTGCAGAGGCACACCTGATTCGGATTTCCCTGACCCGGCCGTCAGCGAAGGAGTGGGACACGACAGTAAGCCAGGGGGAAGTTCATTCAAGTTCATTCATGTGTTCCTGGTGTGTGTCAGCCTGCTTTGTGTGGGGATCGGAGGGGGGCACAGCAGCCAGTGGTGTCAACATGGTCTGGCTTCTGGATGGTGGTTGTGTTTCGTCTGTGGGATGAGTTTGGGTTTGAATCTGGTTGTAATGGATGGATGGGTTTGAGTCTGGTTATAATCCTACATACCTATACCCATGAAAACCTACGAAAACATATATATGTATGTATGTATGTATGTATGTATGTATGTATGTATGTATATGGCAAATATTCATGTGTGTATGTATCATTTTTTTTACAAATGTGTAATTTCCAGTTGTTGTAAAAAGAATGGTTAGGTTGAGGTTGAGAGGATGTTATGGCTATAATGGCTGATTGCATGTGAATGATTTCAGATATTTATTTATATCATGAGTTATTGTTATTATTAAATGCTCAACTCTCAACAACTTTGGGCAGTTCATAAACAAAAAAATATAGTAGTGAACAAAAATAAAACAATAAAATATGTTAAAAACTAGACAGTAACATTTCTACTTTCACCTTCCAGGATAATTTTCAGAAGCTTATGCAAATACAATACAGCTTAACTGGTCATCATGAGATTGTGCAGCCTGGGAGGGTAAGTTCATTTAGATATCATAGGAAAACTATAGATTGAAATTTTTCTTCTCATTCCCTTTGCAGATTAACAGCTCTGAAAAGAAAAAAAATAATTATTCATCCCTACCTGGGATGTTAACTTTTGTTTCTTTTAAAAAGCAAGACAGTTACTGCCATTACAGAAGATGCCACAAAGCAAAGTATGATGTCAAAAGCACAGTCCACTGTTTTATGTGCTTGTTGGTGTTCCGTGAAGGTCTACATAGATTAATCCAGCCTTGTCTTACTCTTTCTAGCATCTAGTTTTAAATGTAGTCTGTGGATTATAAATTAGCTTCTCTATTCCTTTCCTCCCATGCAAAAATTGCTTCCCTATCCCATAAACTTTAAACTATTTTTGGGATCTGTCTTCTATGGCCTTATTTACTTGTTAGAAGGGTCATACACATACTCTCAATAACCCGGCTCCAGTAACTGCTGAGAGAGACTGAAGCTGGATCAAGGAGAAAAGCAGTATTTTTTCACCAGGAAATGCAATACAATCTCTTACAGAAACACAGAAACATTCTGTGTTACACAAAGGAGCCTGAAGGAACTCTTTTTGGGGGGAGGGGGAGGTTTATCAAGAGAGTAAGCGCCCCCCCCCCACTAAAAAATCCAGATCCAAAATACATTCAAAGATGCTAGTAGAGCTCTGAAAGCACAGGCTTTTTCATTGATCCTAGAACAATCTTTTAAAGAATCTTCAAAAGCTCTAAAAGAAGGTTGGGTGAAGCCATTGTCAACACAATCAAAGGTTTGATAGAATTTGATAAAATTTTCAATCAGGGCTCCATGTAGCAGTCCCAAAGTTTCCCAATCATGGGAGCCCATGCAAAAGCTCCCTAAAATACAGCAAGCAAAAGTAAGTGGCAGTACTTACCTTTTCTATTCCCACCCGAAAGCTAAATCAATAGAATTTTCCTGCCACTTCCTCATCAAAGGTCCAAGCAACTTCCTTTCTTCTGCACCCAATGTCTAATGCTTTTCCTAAACTTGACTCTTTTTGTTTTAGAGTAAATTATTCACAAAAGTCAATATTTAAAAAAAAACAATCATGAAAAAAGCTTGTTTGTTTTTTCTGGGCTTGGAAAAAGCAGCATAGAATGTTCTACCCAACTGCAAACACTGGCTTTTTTCTGGCCAAGAAGAACCAATCGCTGCATGGAAAGTAAGGCTTGTTACTTTTTGGGTAAGAAGCAACTTTACTGTCTTGCTGCAGAGGTAGGTTAAAAGGAAAGCATATTCACAAGGGCGTATCAAAGAGTCTGGAGTTTAGTACATTACTACTAGATAGGAGATTTATATGATCTTGGCTGATTTTCTGTATCTATTTGTTGACCAGGTTTTTTTGAAAGAAGGTACATTGATGAAACTGTCCCGGAAAGTAATGCAGCCAAGAATGTTTTTTTTGGTAAGATGCACACCCTAATGCTAAAGTAATTTTTAATGGAGAACTAAATACCAACAGCTAGCAATTTCAGCTAATGGTTTTGAATAATTTACATTTGCAATTTGTGCTACTGTTTTTCTTTTATTGTGGCTTCATTAATATTCCATAAGTGAATTTCAGTAACCATTCCTCCATAGTTTGTGGTCTTCATGGTCTTTTTGTTCTTGAGAAAGATTCCCCTCAAAGTTCAAACAAGCACCTCACTTCTTGTAATGTAAAAATTACTTTTCATCTATAACATATTTGAATTGTACTTGGTATATGACTAAATGCAATTCAAATATCTATTTCATAATCACATAATTCTTTTAACAATATGTTAAATATCTGACTTAAGATGCAAAAAATTGCCATATGTAATGAATTCAGAAAGCTGGAGTATGTTTCAACAATGACCTGATTAGGTTCCTACATCTCACTAAGCCATAAATCATTGTTTATCAATAATACTGACTGAATGAATGTACATAGCTGACTTAGCTGAAACCAAACAAAATGAAATCATAGCTTGTTGTGATTTATGAACCAATCACTGAATCATATTGATCTGCAGAAAAAGTAAGATTCTACTTACAATACAACAAATTCCATATAATAACAATTCCAGCTTAAAGACCAGCAAGTAATGTAAGATTTCATAGAACTTTTTCATATGGCACAGAATAGAAGGATCATCTAAGTGACCTGCTTTCTGTTCTGCTGCTGTTATGAACAAAAAAAAGCTTAAGACTAAAATAACCAAAGTCCATTTGCTTTGGACTGTCCATGATAGTTTCCAACAATGTTGTTTGCAATGACTCTAAAAGATCTGTCCTTTTAATGTACACATATGTAGGTAATGTAAATGTTTGCCTGACTTCAAGAGTCTTTCCTTGGTTCTATCTGCCTTTCATCCTCTTTTTGCCAGTTAAAATCTTTGCTAATTTTTAATAAATAAACATCACCTGGACTTTTCCAGCTGCTTTGTGTATTCTGTTTGCTTGCTCAGATCTGGAAGTAGGAATTGATTGGAGTGTGTTGGCTGCAAACTTATTTATTTTATTTATTTATTTATTTATTAGATTTTAGATCCTTCTCCTGAAGGACTCAGGGTGGTTCACAGCCAAACTAAAACAGTATATAATATACATAATAAAAACAATTATTAAAAATCTTATTAAATATCAGGCCAAATTAAAACTATTTAAAACCATAAAAACCCTAAGTAATTTATATCAAAATATTAAAACTGCTAAAAATTTCTATGCCAGTCCTGCGCGAGTAAATAAATAGGTCTTCAACTCGCGGCGAAAGGTCTGAAGGTCAGGTAGTTGACGGAGTCCGGGGGGAAGTTCATTCCAGAGGGTGGGAGCCCCCACAGAGAAGGCCCTTCCCCTGGGGGCCGCCAGCCGACATTGCTTGGCAGACGGCACCCTGAGGAGTCCCTCTCTGTGAGAGCACACGGGTCGGTGGGAGGCAATCGGTAACAGTAGGCGGTCCCGTAAGTAACCCGGTCCTAAGCCATGGAGTGCTTTGAAGGTAGTAACCAAAACCTTGAAGTGCACCCAAAGACCACAGGTAGCCAGTGCAGTCTGCGCAGGAGTGGTGTTACATGGGAGCCACAACCGGCTCCCTTTATCACCCGCGCAGCTGCATTCTGAACTAACTGGACCCTCCGGGTGCTCTTCAAGGGGAGCCCCATGTAGAGAGCATTGCAGTAATCCAAGCGAGAGGTAACAACAGCATGAGTGACCGTGCATAGGGCATCCCGGTCAAGGAAGGGGCGCAACTGGCGAATCAGGCGGACCTGATAAAAAGCTCTCCTGGAGATGGTCGTCAAATGATCTTCAAAAGACAACCGCCCATCCAGGAGGACGCCCAAGTTGCGCACCCTTTCCATCGGGGCCAATGACTCGCCCCCAACAGTCAGCCGCGGCTGCAGCTGACTGTACCGGGGTGCCAGCATCTACAGCCACTCTGTCTTGGAGGGATTGAGCTTGAGCCTGTTTCTCCCCATCCAGACTCCTATCAATCATTTCCAACTAAACTGGAAATGATTGATAGGAGGAATATAACTGAGGTGTATGGAAGGCAGGATGGCATGGAGAAAGTAAACGGAGCGAAGATTTTCTTTCTCTCAAAACACTAGGATATGCTTCATCTAGTGAAGCTAATTAGAAGATTTAAGACAGACAGAAGAAATAATGTCTTTGCACAGCATTTAATTAACTTGGGTAATTCATTCCCATAAGAAGTAGGGGTGACTGCTAGCTTGAATAGCTTTAAAAGAGCAATTAGATACATTTGTAGGTGTATGTCTATTAGTTTTGAGGCTGAGTGTGATCTTAGTATTTTTGGGCAAAATACCTCCCCAGTTGCAGGGGGAAAATAGCAGTGGAGGGGATGTTTGTTAATTAAAAATACATTGCAAGATTTCCATTGTTTCATACAAAGCAAATAACTTAAGTGTATCTTGCAAATTAAAAAAAGCTATTTTTAAGGATTGGCTATTTCCACTGCTTTCTCCAATATATTGCTGTAAAAAATCCAGAATATGTCTTCAAGTTACAAATATATTTGGAGCAAATGAGACAAATGCCTTCTCTAGTTCACTGTGGTATAAGAAGGATGGGAGGTAACACATATTTTGGATTTCCAAGATTCTGTTGTTACAACCAATTTCAATAAAGTGTATAATTCTAGTTTTCCTGTGGAGTACGTATTTCCTGTTCGGGTCTATCCTAAAGGATTGACAGTTAATTAATATTAATGTTTTCATTTTTATCAGTGAAATTTTATCAATTTTTATATTCTTCGTAAATATAAAAATTATTGAAATCTGAATTTTACTCTTGAAAAAAGGGTAGGAAAAGTCCTAAGGAAGAAGACAAATCTCATGTCTATTCACAACATTCTGCTATATGCCCAGGGGATGGGGATAAGGTAGACCTTCTACACCAGACTTGTACAGTTGTAAATTGATATGTAAGTGTATCAGTTACATGAAAAAAATATTTTACTTTGCAGTTTAATGACACCCTGTTGTATACAACTCCTCTGCAGTCTGGAATGTATAAACTCAACAACATGCTATCGCTGGCTGGAATGAAAGTGAGTTATTATTTTGTACAGTAGCTTGTCTTGTAAAACATAGTTTGAACTTGTGCACCAAAATTAACAGTCTGAAATTGCTATTTGAGAAATCAATTGCTCTGATCATTCTGCCAAACGTAGGTAACTATTAGCAGTCTCATTTTCAGAAAAGCTTGGTAGTAATAAAAAAGCAGTGCAGGGAAACAGCAGAGATGGCAAGTTTTTTCCACAGCTTGTCAGATTTTCTGGTTGTATGTTAGACTGTTCTCAGTTCTATCATTTGAGCCAGTTCACATCATATAGCCTTATCAGGTCTCACAAATAAGCACCATTCTCCAGCTTATTTCAGGAGAACTTATCTGCTGGCTGTTCTACAGATAGGCATGGCCTATGACTGAGCTTATCTATGGCTTATTCTTTTCAGTTTTTTTAAAAAGTCAGTTCGTGCTCACTGGTTTATTTCCATGGCACCTTAGGCTTGATCATTTACAAATCTTGCCAACAGACACAATCAGAAGAATGGCCCAAATTAATTAATGAACCATAGCATGGTTAGTCCTGCCATGCAAACCAGCTTTGTGGCTGGGGACTTGTGAATGACAAGTGATAGAACGTTTCTCTTTTTATACTTTCTACTACCTTGCCAGGTCAAGAAGCCAACCCATGAAGCTTATCAAAACGAATTGAACATAGAAAGTGTAGAACGATCCTTCATCCTCTCAGCAAAGTAAGTATTGCCAAAAAAAAAAAAAGCCTCATAAAGTCAAAGGAAAGTTTACTTAGCGATGTTTTCTGAAAGAAGTTGCTTAACTGGTGTGCGTATTTAATTCCAACAGTTCTGCTACAGAGAGAGATGAATGGTTAGAAACTATCTCTCAGTCAATTGAAGACTACACCAAAAAAAGAATCACTTTTAACCCTACTAAAAGTCTGGAGGAGGTAGGCTTTCTTTCCAGAAGGTATACATTTTTATGTGAAATTATAAACAGTGAAACCATGTCATGCTCAACACTCAAGAGACCTTATAATTCTTTCTGTACATTGGGACCCAAGAGAAGGCTGAGCAATCTATTGTTGGGTGGGTATATTCTAACTTTGCATTTCCTGTACTGGACAGGAAAATAGTCTATATGGCCTAAACATCTTTGCCCAACTCTGACTGTATGAGATATGAGAAGAGGGCCTTCTTTACCTTGCTGAGAATGTTTATCCTTCAAATAAAAATTTAATTTCCCCTTCTAATATACATTGAAATCTAAGAAATTGTGCTGATATTGATAATGAGCCTGTAATATGTACTTTTCTACATAAAAAATAGAAAAATAAAAATAAAAAGCCTGTAAATGTATTTTTGTGCATACAATGTTTCTCATTCTTCCTCAGGCAGACCAAGAAAAAGAAGAAGACAGACCTGTAGGATCCAAAGCTCCAATCTGGATCCCTGATACCAGAGCTACCATGTGTATGATTTGTACCAGTGAATTCACTCTGACATGGAGAAGGCACCATTGCAGAGCTTGTGGGAAGGTTGTAAAAAATTAAGATTGTTAGCTTTAAAAAAAGAAGGAAAAAATGGAGACAAATGCATTTGAAAAAGGTCTGTGTGTATAATATACTTTATTACCTGTTTCTTTTTTCAGATAATCTGCCAGGCTTGTTCATCAAATAAACATGGATTAGACTACATGAAAAATCACCCTGCAAGAGTGTGTGATCATTGCTTTAAAGAGCTGCAGAAACAGGGTAAAATTAAATGTTTGCCTGTTTTTCACTTTTGCTCATATATTTACTGTGGTTATTTTTCAGGGATTAGAATTTTTAGGATTACAATAGTAAATTTTCATTTAAAATGGTACTTCAAGAGTTAAATACAAAAAAATCCTAAATATAAAACCTAGGCATTATTTAGCAACATTTTTAGTTTATAATATTGTAGTTCTTCAAGCATGAAAATATATTTCTTGATTAAACCTATCCTGTTTATACTTTTAAATTATTTACAGTCAGCCATTTTGAGTTATAATGCCTGCTACTTTAAAAAAAAAAACTTGCATCTGTCTGACATTAAAATTGTTACCTGCAAGCCTTTTCACCTATGTTCAGAAGTAATGAGAAAGCAAAACATTCAGAAT
This sequence comes from Ahaetulla prasina, assembly GCF_028640845.1. Classification (NCBI taxonomy): domain Eukaryota; kingdom Metazoa; phylum Chordata; class Lepidosauria; order Squamata; family Colubridae; genus Ahaetulla; species Ahaetulla prasina. The sequence goes on along the minus strand of NC_080545.1, from coordinate 60,151,878 downwards.
AGCTGTACAATCCCTTGAACATTAAGACATTTTTAAAAGCTACAAGTTGTTTTTGAAATATTGTATACCAATATAATCAGAGATGGATGTATAGCTTATAAAATTAATAAATGATAAATTAAAAACTTAGTCCTTTAGTTCTCTGAATCAGAAATAACTGCAACTATTACCTTGATTTCAGATAATATGTACACTTCTAAAAATGGATCTCCACTAAATCACCGATCACCAACTAATGCTTTGTCTACAGTATTGCACAGTATTCCATCTGGCAGAAAGCAGAAAAAAATTCCAGCTGCACTGAAGGAAGTATGTCAGATCTTCTCAGTACTATTTTTTTTGGTATTTACTAATAAAGACCTGTTGCTTAATTAGAGACCAAATGTACTGACATCTAACTGTTGCTCTTTTCAAAGATAGTAGCTATAGAATAACAGTGTTTATTTTTATTCTGTTCTTACTGCTTTCTGATTCCCCTCTCTCCCCCAATATTCTTTCTGGGAAATGTAGGTAAGATTACCTGCCTTATTCTCAGCTAGTGAAAGTGGAGCCATGACTAGATCTACACCATGAAACACCATTATTTATCTTAATTTGAATGTGTTGATAAGCCACAATGGTAGACTGGCAGCTTTGAAGCGGCAGCCTTAAAGGTTTTTATATAATGCACTAAAAGTTTTATACACTGCACTAAATGTTTTGTATCTGGAGTTTGTTACAAAATGAGAATCATAGTTGGGCAACATTAGACCAAGTTAAAATGTGCTCCAAAAGTATGTAAGCTTTAGATCACTCTTGTTCCCATCTAATTCAGAGCTCTACCAAGATAATGAAAGCTCTGAAACCAATTTGTCAATTTTTCAGAACTCTTCTGTCTTTGCCTCTTTCCTAGAGTTGAGAGGGAGTGGTAATAGTAGTAGTTTATTGATTTATTAGTCTTTTATTAGTTTTATGACCTTACAAATCAAATCAAATATAGTACATAGTCCAATTTTGCAGTAAGCTAGGAAGAAATAAAGTGATAAAATATATATGTGTTAATAATACAAAGAGACAGTAATCAAATAAATAAATCTCCCTTACAGAATACAGTGGTTCATAAAACCACTCCCTTAGTTATAAATTTAGCAGTTCTATGTACATTTGAGCCCAGAAGGAAATATGACAATTTGTGGTTAGGATCCCAGTGGGCTATTCTTTCTAAAAGAAATGATAGGTGTTTAAAGATTAACAGGGCATATAATTGATAGTTAAACAAAATATAAGAAATATTTTCAACGACATGTTCTCGAAAGCCAAGTGGAGGAAGCGCCCAAATTTGGCCATGGAGATCAGTAACTCAAATCTTGCTCCAGAATAGAGCCTTCTTAAAGATTGTGTCAGATTCAATGACAGATATTTCTCAAGTTTATTTATATACATACATACATACATACATACATACATACATACATACATACATACATATATATATATATATATATATATATATTTGTTTTCTGAGGTTTTCACGGGTGTTTGTATATAGGTCTTTGGTTGTTCGGGTTTTCTCCCGTGTAAAATTGGAAGTGTCTTGGCGACGTTTCGACGAAGTCTCATTCGTCATCTTCAGGCTTCAGCTTCGTGCTTCTGGGAGCAATGTGTGATCGCAGCTGTTTCTTCCTTTTAACTGCTAGTGGGGGTTTGAACTGATTGGGTGGGAGCTTGGCTGTGCTCTGATTGGATGGGGGTTTTTTTGTGCTCTGATTGGCTGGGGTGTGTCCTGTGTTGGTGGTGGTTTGGTTGTGCTCAGTTTAGTCTGTATTGCAGGGGATTTGAGCTGGTGAGCTGCATAGCTGTTGTTTGGCTTTGTGGTCGTGCTACATCTTCATAGTGGGTGTCAGTCTGCTGCATGTATGGATTGGAGGGGTTTGAAATGGCTAATGTTGCAGCTGCGGTCTGGCTTCTGGTCCTTGGTCGTGCTTCATGATCAGTGTGGGTTTGGGTCTGCTTTCTGGGTGGATGTGCGGTGGTGACATCCTGTGTGGACCTCGTGAGTGTGGGTCTGGTGTCATTCCTCGTGTTAGGGACTCGTTTGTCAATAAGGGCGGGTTTCCAAATGGCTGGTAGGCGGGAGGTGTCATCTGTTTGTTCATGCTGTGTGGGCGTTTTTCTATCTCAATGGCTTCTCTGATTATTCTGTTGTTAAAGTGTTCAGTTTTGGCGATAGTTCTGATCTTTTTAAAGTCAATATCATGTCCTGTGACTTTAAAGTGTTGGACCAGGGAAGAAGTTGGTTCCTCTTTTTTGAATGAGTTCTTGTGTTCTTCAATGCGTGCACTTATTCTTCTGTTGGTTTGTCCAATGTATGTGGTGGGGCAGGCGGTGCATGGGATTTCATATACTCCTTGATTTTCTAACTCAATTTTGTCTTTGGGGTTTTTTAGGATGGTGGATATTTTTCTGTTTGTGCAGAATGCTGTCCTAAGAAACCCCAAAGACAAAATTGAGTTAGAAAATCAAGGAGTATATGAAATCCCATGCACCGCCTGCCCCACCACATACATTGGACAAACCAACAGAAGAATAAGTGCACGCATTGAAGAACACAAGAACTCATTCAAAAAAGAGGAACCAACTTCTTCCCTGGTCCAACACTTTAAAGTCACAGGACATGATATTGACTTTAAAAAGACCAGAACTATCGCCAAAACTAAACATTTAAACAACAGATTAAACAGAGAAGCCATTGAGATAGAAAGACGCCCACACAGCATGAACAAACGAGATGACACCTCCCGCCTACCAGCCATTTGGAAACCCGCCTTATTGACAAACGAGTCCCTAACACGAGGAATGACACCAGACCCACACTCACGAGGTCCACACAGGATGTCACCACCGCACATCCACCCAGAAAGCAGACCCAAACCCACACTGATCATGAAGCACGACCAAGGACCAGAAGCCAGACCGCAGCTGCAACATTAGCCATTTCAAACCCCTCCAATCCATACATGCAGCAGACTGACACCCACTATGAAGATGTAGCACCACCACAAAGCCAAACAACAGCTATGCAGCTCACCAGCTCAAAAGCTACTGCAACACAGACTAAACTGAGCACAAACAAGCCCCCACCAACACAGGACACACCCCCAGCCAATCAGAGCACAAAAAAAACCCCATCCAATCAGAGCACAGCCAAGCTCCCACCCAATCAGTTCAAACCCCCACTAGCAGTTAAAAGGAAGAAACAGCTGCGATCACACATTGCTCCCAGAAGCACGAAGCTGAAGCCTGAAGATGACAAATGAGACTTCGTCGAAACGTCGCCAAGACACTTCCAATTTTACACGGGAGAAAACCCGAACAACCAAAGACCTATATACAAACACCCGTGAAAACCTCAGAAAACAAATATATATTCTTGTTAGCCAACATGTTATTGTTAGCCAATTCTGGGTTCTATTTTTAACCTTTTAATTCTATGTTGATTTGAGTGCTAAAATTTCCTCTGCCTGGAAGGTCATTAAGAGTAGATGCTGAGTAGAAAAGCCATGTTGTGAAATAACTTTGGAAAGTTGGTTGACCCAGGAATTGGGCTGGGCCATACTTATCTGTTCTGTTAGGCATATTTTGGAATGTTTGTCAGGGTTCATTGAATGGATCCTCTGCCAGTATATGAATATTTTAGTTATTAAGTGACTGTGCAAGGAATACATACCAGACCACAGGGGAAGATGTGTTCTTATCAGTTCCCAGTATGCATCTTAAAAAACAGGTCTGAATTTGTTCAATTTGGGGTAGCTTTATTAAAGGCCCCACAATTTTGGGCAAAGGTCACTACTGGACTATTTTTGCCTTGAATACTTTCAGCATAAGGATTAAGATACCCAAATAATTGTAGTTAAATTTGTATAATCTTTTAGTTCTTATCTCTGCCTTTGCTGAGTTTCTTTTTTAATGAGTTTTTTTTTCTTTTTTAATGAGTTTTTTTTAACCATGACCAGTTCTGGTAAAACCCATCCCTAAATAGATTTAAAAATGCATTTGTTCAATAGGCTCTCCATATATTTCCCGTATATATTTCACACTTGTTCTGCTAAATACTTTAGATAAGGTTTTATTGATATTTAAAGAATTAAGGGCACAGTAGGTATTTAGCTTCTCAGTCTTCTCAGGCCTATGTGGAAATGTGCTATTAGAACCATGTTATCAACATATTAGAGAATAAAATTATCATGGGTCTTTGGCATATGAGTATCTGCAGCATACAGGAATCCTGGTAAATCATTGACACAGAAATTAAAAAGCATTGGGACTAGAATACAGTCCTGTCTTGACATCGTTTTGGGTGGGTATGCTGTTTATTAGAGAACTATTAACACATATACAGACTTTCAAAATAGGTTTCTGAGTAGAGGAACTTAACCAACAATAAAAAAGTCTGGGTTCCATATTTAAGCCAGCCAATTTCATTCATAGAATGTTTCTGTTTGTAGAATCAAAAGCCATACTAAGATTCATAAATATGGTAAACAGTTTCTTGCCATTTGTTAATTGTTATGAGTTGGTGTAAGGTCAAACAATTATCTATTGTGGAGCACTCTGGTCTGAATCCAGCTCATTCATTCCTCCATTAAGAGATTTATTTCCATTACCCTGTTTTCTGTTTTGCTTAACAGATGTTTCACAGACATTTTAGCCAATAAGGCTTATCGGTCTGTAGGTTTTTGGGTCACTTTTGTCTCCCTTTTTATATAGGGGGAGTATAATGGCAACTCCTTATCTGACTGGAATTCAACTATATTATTTATATGGGTGAACACCCTGCTGGGGCCCATCAATCAATATGAGTCATCAAAAGTTCTGGGAGTAAAAAATCTTCTACAGGTGCCTTATTAGATTTTAGCAATCAAATTATAAATTTTATTTCTGATACACTGGAGGCCAGGGAGGAAGGTTTTCAAAGGCTACAGTATCAGTAATTTTTGGGGGAGACCATGGTTAGAATTAGAAAAAAGATTGCAAAAAAACTCCAAAATCCTCCCAAATTGAGGCTGGAATGTCAAATTGCAATTTACCTGATATAGCATTCAATAAACGTCAATAAACCTAGATATAGCATTCCAGAAGAAAATTGTCCCTTTTGTTGAAATTTCCAGATCTCACCATATTTTAACTCTAAAGGAAACTTTTTTAAAAAAATATTATTAATTTCTTGTGGTCATGCTAAGCTTTAGCATTTTAGTATGGGGTTCTTTTGGTAGGATGTCTGAGGTCTGACACATTGCTGCCCTCAATAGCTTTTTGCTACATAAACAGAATCAAATCAATATGAACATTTGCTGACAGTTTCTAATAGGAAGTTTGACTATTAAAAAATTTCTTAGTGAATGACACAGATCTGCAAATTGGATCCAAATTTTATCTGAATCTTGGGTAGAGGAGAAAATGGAGTTTCTCCAAGGCTGGGCCTGCTCTGAGTTCAGAAAGTTAGATAATGCCTTGATGTCAACCTAGATCCAATTAAGCTTTCTGTTCTGCTTCACTTCAAGATTAATTAGTAACCTCTTATCATAGGGCTTCTATAAGCTAGTATCAGATCTGCCTTAGAGATGGATTGTGATTGGTTGATGAACACTACCCTCCCTCATATGGGCTTGGAGCTGACTGGCCCAAAGTGTTTTGTGCTTGAGGCAGGACTAGAACTCAGGGTGTCTCAGTTTCTAGCCTGAAGCCATTAATCACTCCACCAGACTGGCTCCCTCTGAGTATTTACTGAACACAAATTATTTATGTAGTTTCAGTATAATTATATTCTAGTCCTGCTATTGGAAACCTTTTAGCATCTGCTGCAATTCTTTTGCTTTAATTTTTAATTTATATTGGGAAGAATGTTATGCGATGTTACGTGAAATACAAAATACCATTTAGAGAATGTTGAGATTTGAGTTTTGCCTGTGTTCAACTTTTCTTCGGGATTCTTAATATGAGTTACAGTAATTTTTGATTAAAACATACCTTTATAGAAAGGTAAATGCTAGTAATTTTTTTTAGTTTTAATAGGAATTATATGTATTCTGTGTGAAAAAATCTGATGCTTTTATCCACCATCAGATCAAGCTGAATTGCATCAAAATAATGAATTACAATGTGCTTCATTTGTAGAGACTTAAAATGTTCATATTGGTCATGGAGGTGAAAGATTATAGCTCAACACTTCCAGAAGGCATCAACAAGCATTATATGCAGCCTATATATGTATAATTGAAAATAAAATTGTTGTTCAAAAAAGGATCTTAAAATGACAAATTGCCCATAGGGTATTCTCAGATGCAAAAGGAATGATAGTAAAATGTCTTTTATAGCACATTCCTTTTTACCCAGGAATAAGTCCCATTGTGTGAAATGGGTTTGATCCTAGGTGAATATAGAAGTGCAGCATCAGATTCAACAATAGAGAAAAATATTGTCTGTCTTGTAAGGAAAAGCAGTAATGAGAGGAAGACTAGCCAGAAAATGGAGTATAGTAGATTAAGTAACACAAGTGCAGCATCAGATTCAACAATAGAGAAAAATATTGTCTGTCTTGTGAGGAAAAGCAGTAATGAGAGGAAGACTAGCCAGAAAATGGAGTATAGTAGATTAAGTAACACAATCCCTGGTAGGTCTAGAGGCTAGGAAATATATTTTCTGAAATTCTCAGAAGACTGTTGTTCAGTTTAATTCCTCTGGGTATCTTATTGAGATTCTGATTCTGAGAAAATGGAATAGACAGAGTAGAAGCTAAAATATGTATCTGATTGATCTATTTCAGAGGTGTCAAACTTGATTTCATTGAAGGCCACATCAGGGTTGTGTTTGACCTTGGGGGGCTGGGGTGGGTGTGGCCAGCTCAACATCACTTGTATTGGGGACACCTGTGGTGGCCTGAGCACTCTGTCAGCAAAGATGAGCTCCCGAGCTCCGTTTCAGCTGTGATTGCCTCCTGCAACCCTCTGCCAGCGAAAACTGAGTTTGGAATGCCACCTGGGGACTTTGTGAGCTCCAATTTCGGTGTGATGGCCTGCAACCCTCTGCCAGCGAAAATGGAGCTTGAGAGGGCTGCACACAGCTCTCCCGAGCTCTGTTTTTGCTGGCAGAGCCCAGTCCTTCACTGTTTCTAAGGCAGCCTTGCAGGCCAGATCTAAGCACCTCATGTGCCAGCTCTGGCTCCTGGGCCTTGAATTTGACATATCTGATCTATTTAATCAGATTTTAATAATAAGACCTAATTGTAAATTTTTTTTGTTCGTTCGTTCTGAAGTCCCTTGAGAATATAACATGAAATAAGTCCAAGAAATAAGCAAACAAAACTCTTAAAGACTTTTCATAGCTTTGTCATAGTATATTTGAATCAAACATTATTTTTTATATTACATTTGTAAAATATTTTGTTTGTTTTAAAAATAGTTCTCTACTTCAGCGGTCCAACATTTCCAGCTGGGCAGACCAGGGGGTGGGGAGGGGATGGTTCCATGTGAGCTGCAGGTGTGAGTTCTCCAATCACACAAATGAAGCTTCATATGTGAATGCCCGCTGCTCGTGCAAGGGGACCTGCACGTGCACACACAAGCACCCACCGTTTGCCCAGCTCGGTTCCAAAGGGGCCGCAGCCCAGTAGTGGCCGGGGGGTTGGGGACCCCTTCTCTACTTGACTGAAGGAGGACTGATTAGCAGAAGAGAAAGACTGATCCCTAGGTTTTTTGGAAATGCTGAAAGTAACATAGAGCATAAAAGTTGCTGAAAAGCCAATTTGAGCATTTGGACAGTAAATTAACAAAAATGTAGCATATAAATGTAGTGAGCAGTTATGCTTAACTGAAGCTATTTGTTTTCTGCAGAATTATAATGAAAATAATGATCAGTACACCAGGGAGAGGAGCAGTTATACACTCTCTTGTAATTAAACTACATACTTGTGTTCATTATAGGTATCAGCTAATACAGAAGATTCTTCAATAAGTGGCTACTTGTACAGATCAAAGGGCACTAAGAAACCATGGAAGCATCTGTGGTTTGTGATAAAAAATAAAGTGCTATACACATATGCTGCTAGTGAGGTAAGAAATGAAAAACTCAGAAAACACTTCATATAGGCAGAATGATGGAATTGTATTCCTATGGATTCCGTTTACAGATAGTTCTTGACTTATGACCACAATTGACACTGGAATCCTCAGTCGTTGAACAAAGTGGTCAATAAGTGGGAGGTCACATGACTGTTTCTCTCAATGACCACAATCTCAGCACTCCTGATTGTGGTATTAAGTGATCATGTTGTCAAGCTATCATTTCTGGATGAACTTGTTTCATCCAGCCACCAGAAACTAGAGGGAGTCATCTCAGCAGGTGACAGTAGCTTGGGACCTTCCCTGCTGGTTTTCTGGGAAAGCTAATAGGCAAGATTGCAAATGGTGAACACATGAATGGAGAACACTAGGTAACCTGTTATAAATGTGAACAGATTGTGGATCACAATCACAGACTGCGGAGACTCTGCAGTGCCATACCTTCAGGCAAGGCTCATAAGTCCTTGCAATCAGCATTGACATAATTTTGATCGGTCATTAATTGAAGGGCACCTGAACTGAATATAGAGACTATCTTTAAACAAATCACTGGGGAAAAAATAACCAAATATGTAAAATGATTCACACAAAATAATGAACAGTATATAGCTGGAATTCACTATTCTCATACATTAGCAACAGCCAGCAATTCTGATGGATTTCAAGAGAACTGGGTGACTTCATGAAGCCTAAATAGACAATGGTGGAAGAGAGTTATCACCCTTCTATTCATGCTTATGAGTTTGGAAGGAAATGTAGGGTAGAAATGCTATGTATTGAGCCATTAATTAAATACCATGATTGGAGGATCTGAACCAAAATAATTCCTGTTTGCTCATAACTGGGACATTTAGAATCGAACTCAGAATTTGGTATGGGCCTAGAATTGCAAGAAACATTCTCGTATGGTACAGTTTCAAAAATGAAAAGTCATGTCTAATTCTGGGTTTCTTTTTAATATTAGGATGTAGCTGCTTTAGAGAGCCAACCTTTACTGGGTTTTACAGTTGCTGAAGTTAAAGATGAACACTTAGAATCTAAAGTTTTCCATTTATTGCACAAAAATACTTTATTTTACATATTCAGATCGGATGATTCCCAATCAGCACAGAGGTAAGTGGCCAGCTATTTTATTTGTTTGTTTGTTTGTATGTATATGTGTCTGTGATCCTATTGATTATTTCCTGATTAGACAGAAATTATTTTGCCAACATAGATATGTTTTTAATATTCTCAGCGAAGTACCTAAAAACTAGAGTAAATGAAGTTTGTTTCATTAGATTTTAGCAGAAAAAAGCAGGCATTTGCTACTTGTATATAAATTGAGCAAAAATACAGAAAAGAATCCCATTTCTTTTTTCAAAAGCCAATTCCAAAAAGTAGGGTGCACTTTAATATTTGGATTCAAACCTGTTGTCTTCACCATTTTTCATTTATGCATGATTTTTTATTTTTTATTTATTTGTTTATAAAATTTATAGGCCTTACCTGTAACATCTTCTAGTGTGGCTTTGATTGTGATTATGTTAAATAAGGATAAACTGAGTCAATTACTCAAATATTCCAATTTGATAAATGTTCTAATTATATATACTCTAAAAACCATTATACTTGATATAGAAACACAGCTCTAAGTTTAGAAATCTTGTACTCCCAGAAGTTGTTTGGGTTTACATATCTTAACCCCCTTCCCTGACTTGATGTTATTAGTAGTAGTTATTAGTGTTCTCACCGCTCTTCAAAAGGAATCCCCCTATCTAGCATCTTCCTCCAACCCTGGCACATGAGAAAATATGGTACCTTACTGTGCCTTACTGACAAATAAACCTAACCCTAACCCTTACTGACAAATAAAATTAAATTAAATGACAAATGGAAATAAATGTTGTAACACTAAGACGTAATAACTGTTGGCCTTCCGTGTTGAGCTGGTTGATTAGAAAAAAAAATCAACCTCCCCTTACAGAGACAGAGCAATCGTATAGAATATAAATGGAATCAAAACTTTTATTAAAAAGAAATGAAAATGATTTTTTTCTATTTTTAAATACACATAAAATATGCAGTAGCAGAGAAGATAAAAATATAGCACAACTAACATTACAGAATGTGTTTCCCATAGAGAAATATATAGATCATGAAATAAATAACCTAATTATCAGAAACAAGAAAGCATTAAATAGTAGATATAGCAAAAAAACAAAAATTCCTAGCTTTTCCTATTTCCCTAGAGAATAGTTAATCCTCAGAACAGATACTCTTTTTGTTCATACAGTACTTATTTTTAGCAAATGCTTTTTTCTGCAAATTGTAGTTCAAGTCTAAAGGGTTATTTTAAATCCCACTTGTTTCCAGCCTTTTGCCTAGCAATGTCTGCGTGATTTTAAAAAAATGATTTCTAATGAGCAGGAAGAAAGGATTTGAAAAAAAGCTGCTTGTTTCATATGTGCCAAAACTCTGTGCTTCTCTTTACAACAGAAAGAGATGCCTCAATTAGCAGCTTCCCATTTCAGTGAAGAGGCTGGTGGGCAGGTTAATGAGAGTGTATATGGGAATGGGGTTGTGGTTTTATTATTAAAATAATGTTTTCTCTTTTTCAATAGGTGGATAGAAGCTTTTCAAGAAGCCACAATATTGTAGCACATTCTGGGTTTAAAGACACTGTCAGATAACTAAATGATATTACAGTTCTGTATGTTAAAGTCAATAAATTGGCACAGGGCTGGGCAAAGCCTTTTTTTAAAGAGTGGTCTGAACCTGGTCTCTGGTTCAGGCATAATGATTTTTAAAGAAATGTGAATACTTGTTGTCATACAATATATGTTATTTATTAAACTCTGCCACTGTTTTACATTTGGTAATGGTCAGAATCATTTCTGAAACTCAAACTTAATTTGAAAGTTTCCTTAAGTTACAGAACCTTATAAACCACAGTATCATTAAGTGAAAAAGTGCAACAAGATATTTCTCTGGTCTGTTCCAAAGACCTTTTTCCATTTGTTATTTAATTTCACATGTGCAAAATGCAAGACTTTTCAATAAGCTTTTAGGATTTCTTTTTTAATCTCTGGTAAATCAACTAAACTCTACTGTGCATTCTACCAAACATATAAGTACTATTTCATATTTGAAACAACTATGTTTAAGTTTATTCATTGGCCTACATGAGGCTATGTACAAGTCACTTTATAATCATTAATTGTACATTAATCTCTTACAATGTTATTTATCTTTTTAATATTCCATAATGCTGCATCTGATCACTCTCTGATACTATATAAGGAAGATTTTGTGTGGGGCTTTTTTCACTGAAGCCTGAACAAGACTATTTCCCAGGAAATTAAAGAAGCATCTTAGCAGCAAAAGCCCAAATATTTTTAATGAAATATAACAATCTCACTAGAACTCTCTTTGGATAGTCAAGCAACATTAGCTGTTCAGGTGGGTAACAAGCAACAAGAGGATGGCTTTTTTCTTTATCCAGATATTTTTATCTATATGCCTGATTCAAGCATAAATATTTTTATCCAGAAATCATAGAGAAATTTGTATAATTAGAATCAAAAGAAAAAATGAAATAGCTGCCCATTTTGTTTCTAAACTATTTTGTTTTTAAACTAAATTATATTTTAAGATGGTCCTTCTAAGTTGGCAGAAGTTTCTTCTTTCCAGAAGTTCATGTGGGTTCAGTTCTTTTTTTTTTGTATTTTTGCTTTATCCTCAGAGAGTACATTACAATAATTACAAAACTATTAGAACATAAGACACAGAAAATAAGATAGTAAGGCTGAAGTTAGCAAACAAAAGTAACCACTGGACTTCCTGGCCTCTAAGAACAAACACTGTAATTTCCAGGGATAGAAAATAAGAGAACCCTCAAACTATGCACTATGGGAGTGCTGTGTTGTCTAATACGGACTATCCCTTAATTGTTAGGTTTGGCAATAATCTAACCATCATCTGGATTGAGCTTCAGTTTTTTAGTCATTATCCACTTCATCACAACCTCAAAACATCTGTCAAGCATCAGTTTTCCTGATGACATTTAATTTTACATTTCTGGGTCACTATTCTCAACAGGCCACCACTTTTGTGTTCCGGAAGAATAGAACCTTCTGGAGCCTCATAATTCATGTGCCATGGGGACAAATAAATCTCCAGTTGCAATTTTCTAGCAAATACTTAACCCATTCCAGCAATATCTCAAGATCAGTTCGTTAGTATTAAATTTTTCTTAAGAGATACAGGAATATGAGCACAGTGGTATGGATTTTCTGTGCTATATCTGATTGAAGCCAGACTGTAAAAAAGATCTAAATAATCTTTCAATCATACTTGTAGTTGAATGGCTGAAATCTTTCCCAAGACATTATTTTTGGGTACTTGCTGTTTAGAATCTATGTATTTAGTCATTTCAAGGCAATAAATAATGTCCTCAATAAAGAGGCACTGACCACTAACTGGATTTACCCAATTTATTTTATTTATTTATTTATTTATTTGATTTTTATACCGCCCTTCTCCCGAAGGACTCAGGGCGGTGTACAGGCAGAATAAAACCAACAAAGAACAATATACAATATACAAAATTAAAATCAGTTAAAAACTTATTAAATGAGCCTGAAAAATTTAAGAAATTTACCATAAAACCAATAACCCCATTAAAATTGCTAAAAATTTAAGTTTAAAATTTCATTCAAGCCAGCCCCGCGAATAAAAGATATGTTTTCAGTTCGCGGAATGTCCGAAGGTCAGATATCTGGCGTAAGCCGGGGAGTTCGTTCCAGAGTGTGGGGCCCCACAGAAGGCCCGTCCTGGGGCCCCCAGCCGACATTGTTTGGCGGATGGCACCCTGAGGAGTCCCTCTCTGTGAGAGCGTACGGGTCGGTGGGAGGCATGTGGTAGCAGTAGGCGGTCCCGTAAGTACCCAGGTCCTAAGCCATGGGCGCCTTAAAGGTCGTGACTAACACCTTAAAGTGCACCGAGAGGCCACAGGTAGCCAGTGCAGCCTGCGCAGGAGAGGTGTTACATGGGAGCTGCGTGCAGCTCCTCTATCACCAGCGGCTGCGTTCTGGACTAACTGAAGCCTCGGACGCACTTCAAGGGAGCCCCATGTAGAGAGCATTACAATAATCCAAGCGAGAGGTAGCAGGCGCATGAGTGACCGTGCATAAGGCATCCCGATCAAGGAAGGCGCAACTGCGAACCAGGCGAACCTGGTGGAAGGCCCTCCTGGAGCGGCCGTCAAATGATCTTCAAACGACAGCCGGTCATCCAGGAGGACACCCAAGTTCGCACCCTATCCTTTGGGGCCAATAACTCGCCCCAACAGCCAGCGGTTGCAGCTGGCTGAATCGGGATGCCGGCATCCACAGCCACTCCGTCTTGGAGGATTAAGCTTGAGCCTGTTCCTCCCCATGCAGACCCGTCGGGCCCCCAAACACCGGGACAGCACTTCAACAGCTCCAGTGGCCCGGGGTGGAAAAGTACAGCTGGGTGTCGTCAGCGTACTGCTGGTATCTCACCCCAAAGCCACTGATGATCTCACCCAGCGGCTTCATATAGATGTTGAACAGCAGGCGAGAGGATCGACCCCTGCGGGACCCCACAAGTGAGGCCCCTCGCGGTGACCTCTGCCCCCGTCAACACCGTCTGCGACGGTCAGAGAGATAGGAGGAGAACCACCGATATACGGTGCCTCCACTCCCAATCCCTCCAACCGGCGCAGCAGGATACCATGGTCGATGGTATCAAAAGCCGCTGAGAGGTCTAACAGGACCAGAGCAGAGGAATAACCCCTGTCCCTGGCCCTCCAGAGATCATCCACCAATGCGACCAAAGCCGTCTCTGGGCTGAATCCGGTCGGAAACCGGACTGGAACGGGTCCAGATAGACATCTTCATCCAGGTACTGGGGTAGCTGTCGAGCCACAGCACTCTCTACAACCTTCGCAACAAAGCGAAGATTGGAGATCGGACGATAGTTACTTAAAATAGCTGGGTCCAGAGAAGGCTTCTTAAGGAGGGGTCTCACCACCGCCTCTTTCAAGGCGGCGGGGGAAACTCCCTCCCACAAAGAAGGATTGATAATCCTCTGAGCCAGCCTCGTGTCACTTCCTGAGTAGCCAGTACCAGCCAGGAAGGGCACGGGTCCAGTAAACATGTCGTGGCATGGAGCCTCCCCAATAACCTGTCCACGTCCTCGGGAGCCACAGGATCAAACTGATCCCAAACAGACTCAACAAGACGTGCCTCCTCTCCCCCGCTTGGATCATCCCAAATTCGGTCCAGATCATCCGGAGCTGAGCGATTTTATCGTATAGATAACCACTAAACTCCTCGGCACGTCCCTGCAAGGGTCATCCCGCACCTCCTGATGAAGGAGGAGCGGGTCACCAAACAGGGCGGCGGGCGGTTATCTGCCGGCGCAATGAGGGTGGGCGTGAATCGCCTCGCCTCCCCATTGCCACTAGGTAGGTCCTAGTATAGGACCTAACTAGTGTCCGATCAACCGGGCGACTGGACCTCCAAGTGCTCTCTAGGCGTCTTCGCGGCGTTTCATCTCCCTCAGCCCCTCGGAGAACCAAGGGGCCAGGCGAGACCTCGCCGGGTCAGAGGCGCAAAGGCACGACACGGTCCAAGGCCCCGCGCGGCCTGTTCCCCGGCCGCGACGGGTTCCTCAGTCGTGCCGTGGGCCAGATCCTCAGGGAAAGGCCCAAGCTCCGTCAGGAACCTCTCAGGGTCCATCAGGCGCCTGGGGCGGAACCAACGTATAGGTTCCGTCTCCCTGCGATGGTGAATGGCGGGTCGGAAGGCGAGGCGAAGGAGAAAATGATCGGACCATGACATTGGTTCTGTTACTAAATCATCTAGTACCAGATCATTTAACCACTGACCAGAGATATAAATCAAGTCCAGCGTGCCTCCCCCCATGTGCGTAGGGCCATCATTTATTCGAGTCAGGTCTAAGGCCGTCATGGAAGCCTCAAACTCCCGAGCTGCCGTTGATGACAAGCCAACTGACGGCAGGTTGAAGTCCCCCATAACAATAAGTCTGGGGGTCTCAACCGCCACAGCGGCAAGCACCTCCAACAGCTCTGGCAGGGCTGTGGTCACGCAGCAAGGAGCCAGGTACGTGACCAACAAGCCCAACTGGCTCCTATGGCCCCACCGCACATAGAGGATTCACAGCCGGCAATCTGAGGAACAGTGGCCTCCTCGGCTCTAGATCTTCCTTAATGACAACCGCCACCCCCACCCCTACCTTGGGCCTCGGCTGATGAAATGCTCGGAAACCTGGAGGACACATCTCAACGAGGGAACCCCCTCTGGGCCCAACCAGGTCTCCGTGATGCCCATAAGGTCCATGGACCCCGCCTGAATAAGATCGCAGATCAGGGGGGCCTTGTTAACCACGGACCGGGCATTACACAACATCAGCCGAAGGTCCAAGCTCTGAGGATCATGGCCACCTGAGGAACGGGTGGGGGCTGGGGGGCCGGAGCACGCGATCGCATTTAGACATCGAACACATGCTCCCAACTCTCGATACGGCCTCCCCCCCCCGCCATATCTGCCCCTCCCACTTACCGTACAGATCGAAAAGCCCTCTGAACCTGGAACATCGCCCTCCCCCGCCGCCTTCGGACAAGATAGCAAAGTGCTGCGAACTAGCACAGGGGCTGGATCCCTCCCCGACGGGTTTTCACCCCCACCCGTCAAATCCCTCCCTCCCCTTAAAAACCCCTTATTAAAAAATCTATTTAAAAAACCCCATAAGTTCTTCTTGCTCGTGCCACCTCTCTGGGTCCCAAGACCCTTCGTTGAGGTAGGCCCTCGATAACGGAGGCCATTCTTGCGGCGGGGAACCTCGCAATCGTAGTAGTTCGGCGGGTGTATATCTCATGGAGCGATAGTCCAGATAGTCGCGGTAAAAGTGTCCATCCTAGGCCGTTCAGAGATGTATCCGTCGTAAACAAAGATCACCAAGGGCCCATAAAAGATGGCCAACCATATGGGTCCAAGTCCGTAGGAGTCCGTGGGACCACAAGAATGAAAAGGTCTCCCACACTCTCCCGGCTGCGCACCGTTACGGGACAAAGCCCCGTACAGTACGCAAATTGAGATAACGACGTCCATGCCCTCATGCCATCCATGTCTCCTCCTTAAGGCCAGCCGATTATGGTCTTAGTCCTGGGCCCATTTATGGTCTTAGTCCTGGGCCCACTTAGTCCTGGGCCCATTTATGGCCCTAACAAGCCACAGAGCCAATGATGAAGTTGTGGAAGCCATCTCTCAGTTCCAGATGGAGAAGCGACTGAGGAAAAAAGAAATCGACCGCAGATAGCAATTGCGGTGATTATGGCAGGCTGTGGCAAGAACCAGCAATGGGGAGCAATGGGGAGCAAACGATGTTCCGGTCCCCAAGGAGGGAAAAAGGAGGGAGAAAAGGGGGGGGGATGTCCAAGCCATACAAGTCCCATCCCGGCAGTCGTGGCTAGCGACGCCCCAAACCGGCAGTCGTGGCTAACAACGCCCCAAACAATGTTCGGGACGCTGCTCAGCCTCGTTGGTATCCTTCCCCGGCCAGAACGGCTGGGGAACAGCTGAGTCACGTCGGGCGTCTTCTCGCGCCCCCCCCTACATGGTGGGACGCTGCTCAGCCTCGTTGGTGTCCTTTGGTGTTGATGTCCTTCCCCAGCCGAAACGGCTGGAGAACAGCTGAGTCGCGCCGGGCGTCTTCTCGCGCCCCCCCCAACATGGCGGCCGCCATTCGCTGCCGTTCGCTGCTTATTAGCATACTCCGGCCCCGTACTCGGCAACCGAGAGTCCAATGAGGCCCAAAGACCTCGTTCCCGGCTGCCGAGAAGATGACAAAGCCGGGCCGGAGTACCAGCAGCTAGGCAGGCGATGGGAAGGCATCACGACCCAGGGATTCACCAGCCGCACTCTCCGTGAGTATTCAAAACGCCGCCATAACGCGCACGCGCAGAAGAAGAATATCTAACAATTAGATTCTACCTGAAAACTACTGGGAAGCTATACCTGATCCATAATATGGCTGTACAGGTAGTAATGGCAAGGTGTGCCTATGTAATAACTCTGCTACATGAATTGTACCAATTGTCAGTAAGTTTCCAGATACAATAACGTGCTGATTATGAGCTGTAAAGCCCATTTACAAAGGCCTGGGTATCTGAGACCAACTTTTTTTCATCATTTCTGTCCATCCAATAAGATGTGACACAACCAGAATGCTTCAGATTCCAATCTTAAAACATTGCCAGTTGATAAAATGTAGGCTGTGAGTCTTCTCACCTGGCTGCTGGATAGAGAACGATGCACTTTTGGGGAGTTTTTACTTGTCACTTGGTTTATTGCCCCTTTTGTTTACATATTATATTGGAGATTCGATTGTACACCCTCCAGCATCACCCTATGCAAAGTACTTTTGTAATTTATAATTTTTTATGACTCACTTAGGGGCAGAGTCAGGGTGACTGGGTGGAGCCGAGTGTTTACTGGCTGGATGCCTTCCTGACATCTATGTGGAGTTTGGAGTAGATATTTTTTTTCTGCCCTAAGAGAGAAACATCTACTGCTACCTAGGATTGAACTCTTAAGCTTCAGAGTGTGAGGCAAGTGTTGAGGCCCCTAGTCCGCCATGACGCTCAAATGTGATTTATAAATTCATTAAAATATGGATCTGAATAGCCATCATGAAACAAGAGTGCCCATATCAATATCTTATTGAAGTATAAGTCACAGTAATTGAAGCTGACCTCTTAAACTCTGATCAGATGGCAACCTCTTAAACTCAGTAAAATTGGCAAAAAGTGGCACATCATTTGCAGCAGGCTGATCCTCAAACATATTGCAACCTTTTGCAGTGGATATAGAGACAGATTAGCCTTGAACATTCCAGCCACCATCTGAAATTTTTTACAAAGCACGATATCACTAGGATATCGTTGAGAAGTAAATTCTCTGTGCTTTGCCAGGTAGAGAGAGAGATACATGAGATTTGAGTCCTTGCTAGGTCTATCTGTAAAACCAGATAGCCTTTTTAATCAGGGATGAGAACTGTTCACGTTCCAAATTAAACCACACTGATTAACACTCTAGGTCGGGTTCCCAAACCCTTGTCGTGTCCCACTCCTCCGCTGACGGCCGGGTCAGGGAAATCCGAATCAGGCTTGCCTCTGCAGCTCTGCCCAAAGTCCTAGCAAAGTCCTCAGAGCAGGCAGGAGACCAGTAAGTGACTTCAGCAAGATAAGTTCGACTTTTGCCTGACTCAGAGACTGCCAGAAAGCAGATCCTTTATATAGGCCATGGGGTGTGGCTCCATGACTCAGCACTCATTAAGGCCTGCCCCTCCCTTCCTTCTGTTGCCTCCGCCTATCCAATCTTCTGATGCGAGGGTCACTCCAATCAGCTGTTGGGAGTAAACCCTCCTCAGGCTCACATGCTGTGGAGGAGGGGGAGGGGTCTAGCTGCTCCGTTTGCCTGGGCATGGAGTCAGGGCTGGGGCCGGGAGATGCTCCTTCTTCTGCAGTTTGTGTGGGCATGGAGCCAGGACTTGGGCCGGGAGGCATACATTCCTCAGTGTTCGGGAGCAGGTAAGAAGGCCCCGGCTGCTCTGAGGGCGGGCAAGACACAACAACCCTGGTCTGCGGACCGGCACCGGTCTGCAACATGTCAGAGACAAGCAAAGCCCCATCCATGGGATGCACACAGCACACAAAACCATACCCCCTTCAGTCTGCGGAAAAACCTGTCTCCACGGAACCAGTCCCTGGTGCCCAAAAGGTTGGGGGCCGTTGCTCTAGGTGGACGGGGAGGTCTCTATGCTCTCCCAAGACCATTGGGAAACCAGCACAGAGCAAGAGAAGTCGTCTTCTGACTTCCCAATCCCTTCACCTTTCTTTCCTACAGGAGAAACTTGATTCTGCTGATGACACCAGCCCTTATTTCCCTTTTCCACATATGGTCCTCAGAACCAACAGCTTAACAAAACAAAGCATATTCTTAACCCAGTAATTCTTCATCTCTTTCCCCCCTCCCAATTAAAGAGTTTGGGTTCAAGCTTTCTGAGGTTGTGTGGCAGGAGATTAATGAAATGTCATCTTTTGACAACTGGGTGGTGTTCAAGCTTTTTCATAAAGACAAAGGGGTAAGCAAAATGAAGCAGCCCCCTTTAGTGATACTGTGCTACCAATAGCAAGCTCTGATAGTTTCTAACTTTGACAGCAAATAAGATTTTCAGAAGGCATCTTGAATATCTGCCTGCAGTTCCTTTCCTCGATCCTGACATCTCAGTGTTTAAAGTAAAAAAGAGATCTCTCGTAAAAGACAAAAACAACTTTCTAAAGCATGCTAAATAACATGCCAGATTAAAAATGCTTTCCAAACTTGATCCCAAGGGCTTCTACGCATCCAAGTGTACCGTTTCTTGGCAAAAAAGGAAAGTGCTTCCTCGATTTCCCAGTAAAGCCTAAAGTAATGGTGGCCACCCATCTAAGTACTAATTAGATCAAGTCCTTCTTAGTGTCCAAGTTTAGACTAAATCCTTCGGGGGCTTCCAAAGCCATAAAACATCTTCCTAGTATTTCTCTCTGAAAAATGCCCGGAATACAGAATAGGCATTCCAATAGCTCTCTCCACTTGTCTCCTTAATAAACCTGATTGACAGGAAAGCCCGTGAGCACGCGCAGAAAATGTTTAGCTAGTTCTCGTGTTGTTTCCCTGCCCTCCCCTTCCCTCATTGTTGCGGCTACCAAAGGCAAAAGTCTTCCTTCCTTCCTTCGTCGGTGACGTCCGTTCTTCCCTCGCTACGGGCTGACTTTGCGCATGCGCAGCCGTTCTGCGGGTGGCGGAGGCTAACAGCGGAGGGGGAGGGGAAACAGAACGTTACGCCACGCCACACGACGGGACAGGACCGAACGTAGAAGGCGGGGTCACGAACTCTGACCTCCCAGATCCAGAGCCGCTACCGACAAATAAACCCCGAAGAGCTACAGCTGCGCCTGACAGGTAAGAGGAGGAGAGGGCGGGGATAGGGAGCCGAAGCGCCGCCGGTGGTATCCCAGCTCAGAGAGGCCTTCCCTTCCTTCGGTTCTTGGCTGGCGAGGCGTCGTCGTGGTGGTGCTTAATTGCGGCCTCTTCCGTGCCCTGTAGTGGCAAGATGCCGTTATGCATGTGCTGGGCGGTAGAAGTAGTTCCTCCTGGTGCCGCCGCCGCCCCTCTGACCTTTCACCCACAGGAAAGGCTTATATCTCCCCTCCCCGGATCCTAGCCGCGCCCCGGGGCCTTTTCTTCATTATGGACCTCGCCCTCAGATTTATGGGAACGCGATGGAGTTGGAGTTGGAGTTGGCCCGGTCGTTACTTAGGCTGCCGCTTTGCTGTGTGGAAAGGCTTCGCAGCTTTGCAGCCTGGCCCCGCAGCAGCCATTTTGTGTCGGCGAGTGACAGCGGGCTTGGTGCCTCCCTCCGACTGGTTGACGGACGGCTCCCCGGGTGGGCTCAGTACTTGAGGCCTGTTACTCAAAACTCCAGACGAAGTGGGCTGCCTAAACTAATCCCTTCCTGTACCATTGAACGTTGGTGGATACAACGGCAGCAGCACACCCACCAGCCAGTTTGCACCTTAGATGTCACTGGTCCCTTTTCTAATTTTTCCTGACATGTTGATTTTACACACAGTTATGTAGCTCCTCTCCCTCGGAGTGCAAGAATTACTCTCGGTCTGTAAGAGGTACATTATGTAGAAGGGAGGATAACCTCTGTTCTTAATTTTAAAAGATTAAGCTTAATTTTCTAGTTCTTTTATCCCATAATTTTGAGTAATGGTATAAAAGATTACTTTCTGATTCATCAATCTATTTTTATGCACAGTGTGGGATCATAATTATGCCAGAACACTTTCACTGTGATTTAATTAAATTCTCCGGCTGATGAGAATTTACTGTGCGCTAATCTTTGGTAAGGATTTTAAGCTGTCATCCATAACTAATATAGCAAAGTACCTGGTTGCTTGTTTCTGCTTTAGAAAATACTGTACTAATTATTTAACATTTCTTCTTAGCATGGTATATACGGTCCACTTTTTCTTAGGTTTCAGACCAGAGACAGTGCAGATGTTACATTATGTCATGCCCTCCAATGACTCTCCTTATCTCTCCCTGCAATAGCATTCACCACTGGAACTGAGTATCTCCTTAAAGCTAATGAATCGTACAACTTGTAAAAGTGAAAGGGTCACATTGATGAATTAAAAATAATTACTAGTTGCAAAGGAATACTTGCCATGCTGATCAGCTCATTAGAGGCTAGCAGAACTGGAATTGATGGATCTGGAGATGTTGGAAGCACTTGACAATCTATTTGGAGAGGCAATGATAACAGTGATGGAGTATTTATTTTGGTGTTTTTTTTAAAGGTTGCTGAACTGCACAATGTTGTTTTGCTGACTTCATTTTGAGGAGATATATAGTCTTCTAAAGTGCAATTACCTGCAAATTCAATTCCTGATAAACCCAATGGAAAAGATATGTAATTATATATACCTAATGAGTCCCAACCATAATAAAACTAGACACACACTGCCTCCTGGTGGTCAGAATACTTCTCATTAGTGATGTCAAAAAGTATCTGGCTTTGAAGTCTGGGATGTTGCATTTTGATTCAATAAAATAAATACATGTCAAGTTTTCATTGAAAATGACATTAAAAATGTTCCCTTTCCCTTACTTATTCTTAACATGCATTTCTTAGATTGCTTGGTGGATTGGAACTATTTCTATTCCTTGCCCCGTATAAAATTCTTTGTTTTTGGATCTATTTGCTTACTCTCTCTGTATTTTTAATTGTGTGTATTAAAGCAGCCATTGAGATTTCTTAAAAATTGTGGTCTAAAAATTATTCACATATTACAACTGATAATTTTAGTAATAAAAATTAAGTATTTTCACTATGCAATGTGCAATGTGTATATTTTACAGATTATTCCGAGATAACCTTTCTGTTCTGTTCTTATTGAAATTGGCTTTATGGTGTTTGATAGTAATTGCCATGTATTTAAAAACTATTATTAGAAATCAGAAACAGTACTTACTGTTCTTTTCTATTTTCCCAGAATTTGGTTTCAATACTTTGAAAAATGTAGATTCTTAAAATGTACAAGATATAAGTACATTTGATAATTCTGCATGTAAGCAAGCATTACTATATAGAACCTTTCATATCAGTTTGATAGTTAAATAAATCAGTTATGGGAAAATGTGCAAAATGATGCACAAATATCTCTTTGATAATCTAAAACCTTATTTAGCATATGATTAGACTAAAATTGTAGCCAGGTCCCCATTTTATGAGTAATCTATGCAAAATATCCATATGTACAGACTTACATATGTGAGTATTATAGTTTTTTTTTTAATTTGCATTTATATCCCACCCTTCTCCGAAGACTCAGGGCGGCTTACACTATGTTAGCAATAGTCTTCATTCATTTGTATATTATATACAAAATCAACTTATTGCCCCCAACAATCTGGGTTCTCGTTTTACCTACCTTATAAAGGATGGAAGGCTGAGTCAACCTTGGGCCTGGTGGGACTTGAACCTGCAGTAGTTCTGATCTAAATTTTAAAATTCAATTTTGTAAGTTTCAAAAATGATAGTGAACTAATGTGATCTCTGAAACTTTTAATTACTTAGCTGAACTTATATTCATATTGTTTCTAAATTGTAAAAGTGACTCATTATCTCAAAAAGGAAATTCTGCTGGATAGGATCAATTATATTGTTGCAAAGAAGTTATTGAAGATTAATAGATTTTTCTGTTGTTTGTTTTTAAAAAGATTTATATATGTGTTAATTTTTGCTGTTCTTCTTATTAAAAAAAGTGAGGGTGGGTCAAGCACCCATATGAATATTTAGGTTTCAAGCAGTTATCAATTAGCCCTTTCAACTGAACATTGCAGAAAGTAAAATGATTATTTTATTCTGCTGTAGACTTTTTCCAAATAATTGTCATGATATTATTTTTTTTGGATTAATTAGAAGCATCACTTGTATTTTTCTTGATTGTTCAGAGAAACCATTATATTTGATCTATAAAATCAGAATGCATAAGCACCTAGTGACTTAATTGTGTTCATAGTTCTTTGTTTTGGAACAGACTGTAGTTGTAAACAAATTAATCTGGAAATCAGGAAAAGGTTTACCTATGTGACAATACTGCAATACATAGTGCTGTAATTTTTATTTACTGTATAGCAGAACTTAAATTGTTGCAAGATATATATATAACTTAAATTTCTTTAAAATATTTTAGTGTAATTAAGTAAACTGAAGTAGCTATTTAAAATAATTCATCCAGTTTGTGGGCTTTCTAGGGTAGCATTTGCAACAATTAGAGTCTGTCTGCTGCAATTTCATCTGAGTCATGGATGTGTAATCTGTGGCTCACCATATATTGCATAATTCCAAATCCTTTCAGGTATAGGCTTTAAGAATAGCCCAAAAATAAATCACAAAGTGTACTTAAACACTTCTTGATAAGTGTAGATTCCCCTTTTTTCTGATAGTTTTTCTGATTAACTACTCTGATACTTTCTGTAGATTTACCCAGGAATAAGCAATCCAGACTAAAGTGCTTACAAGTAATTTTTAGATGTGATTTGTACATTTGCCAAAAATAGAAACATAAGAAGCTATAACAGGATTAAGGTGTCTGTGATGCTTAGAGTATTATGGAATAACTATTAGCAACTTTAATCTACATAGCTAATGGTGAAAAATTAATTTCAACAATAATTCAGCAGTATCTGAAGATTTTGTAATACAATGTGACTCGGCTATCTTTTGTAGTGACAGGTTTACCCATTTCCCATAATAAGATGAAGATAGTGTCCTGCCAGATTGGTAATGTGTAAAGGTCTTTCTTTTAAGACCACCAAAAATTTGCAAATAATGCTGACTGCTGTGAAATTGGTTGTTGTGCAGTTCAGAGTGCTGTTTTCACCTTAAAATCATGTGCAATTTGGCTTCTATTTTTTGTAAGATTGCCTTCTGTGTGTGAAACTGATATATGCATTCCAATCTGTCAATGGTGTTTCATTACCAATATCTCTCTGTCAGATCAGTGCCATACTAATGATCTGAAAAATAGTAAACATAACTTTTTAGGAAGCATTTGGAGGATGATGGGTGTTAGCTACCTATACTATTGTAATGTATTATTACTATATTGATACATTAGTTTTTGGACCATGAAAAAACTATTAAAAGAGGAAAATCAATTTGTTTGAGCTGTGGAATTGGAGAAGGCTCCATGTGCAATTTGGCTTCTATTCTATAACCTTGGACAGCAAAGGTGACAAGAACGTATAAAACCAGGCATTTCACTAGAAGCCAAATCATAAAATTTTGCCTTACTTTGGACACATGATGTGATTAAACTAACTGGAAAAGGCAGATATGCTGAAAGTGGTGATTTAAAAATGAGGCTGCTAGAAAACATGTTGACTAGACGCCATCAAAGCCAACCCCGACCAGAGCATAAAATAACTGAAAGAAGCCATTTAAGTTAGGAAAATAGAGAGAGAAGTGGTCCACACAATCACTGAGAATCTGACACGATTGAACAGATAGTATCATCAGCATCTTAGTTGTAATATTTATTTCCAGTATTTATATTCTCCTGCAATCCTAATAGATTCTGGGCATATAGTGGCATAATAAAGCATATAATACAAAGATCAAAGCATAACGGAAAACAAAAAAGGTACTGAAAAACACTAAGGTCTAAAACATGCTCAAGAAAATGGTTTTGGTGGCGGTCTGGTTTTCTCCTTGATAGTTCCTTGATTAATGTATTCGTTAGCCTGCTTCATGGTTAGCCTGCTGTCTCTTCTTTGGAATTTTTATACTTCTGGTTTTTTTTCCAAATAATTTTATTGAAGAGTATAAGTAGAAGAAAAAGTACACAAACTACAAAATACAAAAAAGAAAAATATGAATAAAAACTAACTTATTTACTTGCATATCAAATTTGTATGGCCATCCATCTCATAAGTTCATTTCATACGTTCATCACTTTTCATTCCAACTTCCCTCTTCATCCCAACAAGTGCAAAAAATTTAAGTAATTTATCACCTCTCCTAAGTTCCAGAGTGTATTCTCTTCACCTCTTCTCTCTTAACTTATCAGCAAAAGTCCAATGAAGGATGCCACATATAGCTAATTATCTTTCTTAACCATTCATAACCTTGATTGAATAAGCCAACCTTATATTCCTTCTCTAAAATTTTAACATTCCGAACTCCTTGCAATGGAGTCCCAGAGGTTAATTTCTTGTCATCTTTTTTTTGTTCTTTCCCAAAAAAATATTTCAAAACTTTTGTAGGTGTCTTTTGGGCATACAGTAAGAGGACTTCTTTTTTTTTTGGTCACTTTTCAAAAAAGTGTTCAAGACGTTAGCATATCATCTCTTTTCTGGATTATTGCTTGGATGAAGCATAATCCTATTTCATTTGTAAATCAACTACATCATTTTCTGTATGCTGTTTGCTTGCTACATTTATATCTAAACTCAGATTTATTTCAAATTTATCCTGAATAATTTGTTGTTCTCTTACTTCCTTAACAATCCATCTATTCATCATTTCTAAATATTTCAAGATCAATTTTCATAAATTTTCATCAGAACACACTGTTAAAATATTTTACATTTTTTATTCAGTTGTCCTCTTTTTTATATTCCAGCTATTTCTAGTGTCCATTACCTTGTTTGACCTAAGAAAACCCATGAAGTTCCACTTTCCTGTGAAAGGAATTCTAATAATTTAAAATTACAAATCAAAGTCCACCTGAATCGTAAATCTGTTGCTAATTTTCCACAATCAATAATCTGAGCACTCTTTTTGCTTTTTTTTATCCAAAAACTTACATTTTTAAAAGTTTAAAATTGAATTTAAAAATTATTTGTAAGTTGAAGGCAATTCACCTAAATGAAGTATAACTTGATGTTCCAAAATGTCTCAAACATCCCAGGTCATGCGATAACTTGCGATTTTCCCACTCAGCTTCCAGCAAGCAAAGTCAATGAGGGAAGCTGGATTTGCTTAACGACCGCAAGATGCAATTTACAACTGCAGTAATTCACCTGCCAACCATGCAAAAAGACCATAAAATTGAGTGTGACTCACTGAATAACCACCTTGCCTAGCAATGGAAATTCTGGTCCCAATTTTGGTCATAAGTTGAGCACTATTTGTACAAAACTTAGCATGTTGTGCAAATTTAGTCTCTGTTTATGCATGTATATATCTGTACAAAGCATACACAGAAATGCAAGCCCAGGATATGAGGTTAATGAATAACCATATGTAGACAATGTAGGTAGTTCTTGACTTTGGATACAATTTAGTTCAAAATTTCTGTTGCTAGGCAGGAAACTTGTTAAGTGAGTTTTGCCCCATTTTATGAGCTTTCTTGCCACAGCTAAGTGAATCATTACAGTTATTAAGTTAGTAACACATTTGTTAAGCGAATCTGAGTAATTCTCCCTTGACTTTGCTTGTTAGAAGATTGCAAAAGGTGATTGCATGACACCAGGGCCCTGCAGCTGATAAATATGAACCAGTAGCCAAGCATCTGAATTTTGATTATGTGACCAGAGGATGCTGCAATGGTTGCAAGTGTGAAAAATAGTCATAAGTCACCTTTTTCAGTGCCATTATAATTTCGAACGTTCACTAAATATATTATAAGTTGATGACTACATGTATTGCCAGAGACATAACATTCTCAAGAACAATATTGTCAAGATAATTTTCTGAGTTGTAAAATGTGGCTTTGAAAATATTCAAAAAGGTGAATGAAGAAAAATGGATGCCTTTGAATTGTGGTGCTCAAGAAATTCATTGAGAGCTTTATAGAGTGTAAGAATAAAACAGTCAATACTACATGGAGAAAAATAGACAAAAAAATGCTAATAAAAAACTAAAGCTTAACTATTTTGGACATATAGTGTGATGGTAAGAATCATCTAGGAAGATCATCTTGCTTGGAAGAATCAAAGGCAATTGAAGACCAACAGATAATATGGTAGCTAAAAGTATCACAATGACTTAGCATGAATCTATAAGATTTCCAGGAAGCAAGATTCCAACAAAATAATGTCTATTCAGTTACAAAAAATCAAGATTAGCTATGGAATAACATGTCTCAACACTTTTAACCTTAGAAATTATGAATACCCTTTTCAGCTACACAACTTATGATCGTTTCAAATATTCAATGAATAGAAAACTGTTTTTATGAAGCGTGATTTTTTAATCCACTCATACTAAACCAGAACTCTCTGGAAACAGATGTAGTGAATGTTGTAGAATGTTGTATAGTGTATTATAGAAATACTTAAGGAATTGAGAATATACGGTACCTAGAGAGCCAATTTGGGGTAGTGGTTAAGGCATCAGGCTAGAAACTGGGAGATCATTAGTTCTGGTCCTGTCTTAGTCATGAAGCCAGTTTGGATGATCTTAGGCCAGTCACTCTCAGCCCTAAGGCAATGACAAACCACTTCCAAAAACCCTCACCAAGAACACTGCAGAGATTTCTCCAGGCAGTCATCAAGAGCCAACAAATTGACAAAGACAAAAAAGTGGCATTAATAAAGAATTGGTTATAGAATGTAGTTTCTAATACATCTAGCTTTTTCTCAAGGTTAGAAAATAATGGCTAGAAGTATGCATTCTTAGGAAACAAACATTTATTGATATAATTTGAACAAATTTTAGTTTGTAGTATACATAATACCACCATATAGTGGGCATATGCTCTTAATGTGCTATTTATTATATTAAGAAAAATTCTTAATTGCCATAAAAAGTATCTCATAGTGTGTGTATATATGTTAGGGTTAGGCAGTGATAAAGTTTCAAGTGAGCAAAGTAGTTTAGAGAACAATGTATATAGGCACTAGCGGTAATAGCTTTATTATTATCAGTAACTACAAATAAAAACACTATGTTAAAAGAAAAAGGTAAATTCATGTAAAATGGTAGACCATTATAAAATAAATAAGAGTTGAAAAAATGTATAAAACTAATAGTATAAAATATTCAGAGCTAGTTTGCTAAATTACTAAAATGATTAAATTATCCATCACTAAAAACTTCAAATATTTAATTGTAAGTTAATTGTAATTAGAATGTTTAACTTCTTAAGTGATAACTCTATTAACATAAATGAAGTAATATACATTTGTTAGCTAACTTTGATTGTTGCATAATATTATAAAATATGTGATGAATTTTAAAATCAGAAAATTATAAGATTATATAGAAAAAACTAAATTGGCCATTTTTCTGAGGTCATATCTGCGGTAAGGGGCACAATAAGATTAGCATCTGTATATTGCCTGTCTCTTTTAAAAGAAGTGTAATCGAGTCTTTTAAGTCTTGAATAAAAGGAGTAACATAGACATGGCATTCATTCAGTTTCTTCTTTGTGCATGGATGTTACTGTATTGGTATGCCATTTCATTCCCTTCTGGAAAATGTGAAGATTGAGTCTAGCTAATGTACAGACTCATCTGCATCTAGGCACAAAATGCTGGTAAGGTATTTGATATCTGACAATGGTTTTCCTAGCATGCCTAAGTTTCAGATTTTTTAAGTAAAGCTTAGGTCTTTTTGTAAATCTAGGTTAAGAAACTTACGTTTATATTTCCAGTAGAATTTTATCGTAGCCAATTAAGGGCAAAGAATTCTTTATTGTCCATTGTAGGTGCATGGTGTTTCTTTTTTGATAGTTTGCCTAATAGAGGAGTTGAATGAAGTTGGGACAAATGTACATCCCTGTTTCATCACCTGCTGAGTGGATATTGTTGGAGAGAGGACAGATTGGCTGAATAGCTGCATGGGATTAAAAGGTAAAGGTTCCCCTCGCACATACGTGCTAGTCGTTGCCGACTCTAGGGGGCGGTGCTCATCTCCGTTTCAAAGCAGAAGAGCCAGCGCTGTCCGAAGACGTCTCTGTGTAGACGTCTCCGTGTAGGGTAGGGGCTCTGTGGGGGCCCCTACCGTGTGGAACGAGCTTCCCCCTGGACTTCGACAACTGCCTGACCTTAGGACCTTTCGCCGCGAAACCTATTTATTTTGTATGGCTGGACTGGCTTGATTTTTAAAAAAAAGAAAAATTTTTTTAATTTGATTTAAATGGGTTTTAAATTTCTGTAATTTTATAGGGTGTAATTTTATTTTAAATTTTTGGCCAATTGAATAAGTTTTTTAAGGGTTGTTCTTAATATTGTATGTGTTTTGTTTTTTGTATTTTTTTTGGTTGTTCACCGCCTTGAGTCCTTCGGGAGAAGGGCGGTATACAAATTAAAATATTATTATTATTATTATTATTATTATTATTATTATTATTATTATTATTATTATTATTATTATTCATGTGGCTGGCATGACTCAACGCCAAAGGCGCACAGAACCTTCCCACCAAAGGTGTTCCCTATTTTTTCTACTTGCATTTTTACGTGCTTTCGAAACTGCTAGGTTGGCAGAAGCTGGGACTAGTAATGGGAGCTCACCCCATTACATGACAGCACTAGGGATTCGAACTGCTGGCCTTTCGATCAACAAGCTCAAGGTCCTAGCCCCTGAGCTATTATGATGTTATACTTCATAATTATCACGCGAAGATACTAATCAGTGGATGAGACTTGGTTTCTCCCATATCCTGCTTCTTGCTCATTAATGCTGTCTAATGAGTTTGCCATGTAGTATAGTGTTTTTTTTTAATGTGAATTTATATCCCGCCTTTCTTCGAAGACTCAGGGCGGCTTACATTATGTTAAGCAATAGTCTTCATCCATTTGTATATTATACAAAATCAACTTTTATTGCCCCCAACAATCTGGGTCCTCATTTTACCTACCTTATAAAGGATGGAAGGCTGAGTTAACCTTGGGCCTGGTGGGACTTGAACTTGCAGTAATTGCAAGCAGCTGTGTTAATAACAGACTGCTTAGTCTGTTGAGCCACCAGAGACCCCTTTTCAGTCAAAGGATTAGACGGTAGTCTAGCACTGAATAGCCCTTCCTTTTCCTCTGTAAAGGCACTCATCTTGCACTACCAGCAATTCCTTTTCTGATTTACACAACTACAGTTACACAAATTTGATGAAAGTGCATCTACTTTAAGGAGGTGCTGATAGGTATGATGTGTATGCATTCCATATCACCTTTCCCTTTAGAAACCAGATCTCAATACAGTCTATTCATGAATGTGTGCGTGTATATATTAAATAGTCATAATTAATATTAAAAAGTCACTGACAATCTTCGCTTCAAATAATTAAATTTTAATAAAATACATGTGCTTGGTATTTGGCTAATTCTTGCATTGACTGAAACTCCTATAAATCCATTTTTGGATTTCATAATGCTTTATAATGAATTATATTTCTTTCTATAAACTCACAGGAGTCTCCAAATAATGATTATGCATTCAGGAACTGAAGTATAACAGTATACCTATGGTAAGAAGAATTCTTGATTTCTGTTTATTTATATTTCATCATTCAATTCAAATGGAACAATTAACAAAATAAAAATTTGAAAAATAATACAAACAAGAAAAATTAAACACCTGATTTCAGTGTATTCATAAATAACATTTAGGTATTTAAGTACGTAAAGCCTGCCTTCTAGTATGGATTAGTTATTTAGAATGGATATAATTTTAACAATTAAATCTAATACAAAAATTAGAATTATATTGAAGAAAATGAAAAAAAATAATTAGTTTTTTTAAAAAAAAGAATTATATATAGGTAGTCCTCAACGTACAACCGATTGTTTAACCACTCAGAATTATAATGGCCTTGGAAAGGGTACTTTATGTTCCATTAAGTAATTACAGCTCTCATAAAACATCCCATTCACGGTCACAATGCTTTTTGGGCACTTGGCAACCTGTTTGTACTTACAACTAGTTGCCAAATGCCTTGAAATCATGTGATCACCATTTGTAATCTTCTCTACCAGTTTCTCCAGAAAGCCAATGGGGAGGCCAACAAGGAAGATTTCTTCTTATCTCTGGGACTGGTCGAAAGAGCTGCCTGCCAAGGGGACCTGAATTCCTTCACTGGACTCCAGAAATGGATCCTGGATGCTGGAACTCCAAGTTCCATTCCTGCAGCCTAGCAAAGGCGTTTTCTTTGTGCACAGAAAGAAGCTGAATTCCAACAGGTTGCAAAAACGGAGCTCAGATCTCAAAGTTCTATTCCACGCATAGAGGGAAGCCAAAATCCTATGGTAGGCTGCTCTTTCACTCTGTCCACTTAACCACTCTGGAGATCACTTAATGACCTCATCCAGGAGTGCCATATTATGGTTGTTGAGCAAATCATTCATGTGGGCATATCGCTTAACCACTTCATTCAGCAACCAAGATTTAGATCCCAATTGTAGTCATAAGTCAAAGACTGTATAGTAAAATCAAGCACATATTTCAGATAAAATTTATATTTCCTCTGTAGTAAATGCCAGAATAAGATTGTGAAAACCACCAGTCTAGCTTTTTATGGCTTCAGTTTAGATGGGAGAAAACTGTTTTCCTGTTTGCCTGGATTTATTATTCTGATTGCTATTTAGATACTTTTTATACAAATATTTGCTTCCAAAAACATTATCCTAGAACTGTAATGGCGAATATGTGGCACTCGTGCCACAGGTAGCACGCAGCACCCTTTCTGGGCACGTGAGCCGTCGCCCCAGTTCAGCTCCGCCTCACATGTGCGCGCATCTCCCGCTCGACAGCTGGTCATCGGTTCTCTGGCGCGTATGCGCGGGGTGCATGCGGGGGGCGTGCGTGCATGTGGGGGGTGCATGCGGGGAGACACACACACATTGCATTTTGGGGGTTTGGGCATGCGCTTTTTGCCACTCGGTCTGGAAAAGGTTAGCCATCACTGTCCTAGAAGGTATGTTCTTTGGGAGGAAATTTGTAGAAATTATGCTGGCTTTGAAATTAATACTTAATTCTTAATGAAATATGCACTTCTATAATTGATAGATATTTGTTCAAAATGAAATTTTAAAAGACGTTTTAAAAAATACTTAGTAATTATGTATATAGTCAAGTCCATTTTTAAAAATATAACCATATAACATGATCTTTTCCTTATCTGTTATGTTAATATAGTATGTTGGGTGAATAAGCAACTAGGAATGTAGAACAATAGAAGTAATTGCTTGCGGTTACACCTTGTTTAGCAACTGTTTGCAATTATGAAGGTGATGAAAAATAATTTTATGTCCAGTTCTTGAGTTTAAGACTTTCAGCAAAGGAAAACTGAAATAAGATCATAAAGGCTGTTACGGTTTCACTTAGTGACTGCTTCATTTTATGATCAAATTGCTGGTACCAGTTGTGGTTGCCAGAAGAAGACTATTTGTTCTTCTTTTTTTTTTTTGCATAAGCAGGAAATGCTAATGCCATGAACCTACATGGAATAGACCTTGAAAGGGGTCCTCATTTTTCTCTGTAAAAAAGAGGGAAATTAAAGAAAGTAACATCAGGTCAAGTACTTCCCTTACCCAAATTGTTCATTATTTGTATTGTAATTTTTTAAAAGGAAAATATCTCTTTAACAGGGAATACTGATGATTCAGAATCATGGCAACTATTGAGGAATTGGCCCATCAAATTATGGAACAACAAATGGGGGAGGTATTTACATTTTTTAAAAAGTTTTCTAATAATAAGGAATATATAGAAATTTTCTAGTAGGTCATTACCCAACACTAGAATTTTATAGACATCTTGAGAACAATGCAAAAAACTTTATTCTATGCTAGAGGAGTTTACTTCCAATAAAGAATGCATCTTTCACCTTTTTTTTTTTTTTTTGGATAGATAACACACTCCCAAGGATCTGTTACACAGACATTAATGGACGGAACAGCACAAAGAATTCAGATTGTTCCTGCTGATGCAGGACTTTCCTTACCACAGCGGATACAGGTAAAAATCGGTCTCTTTTTGTACTTAATTAAATAATTGAAAAATATTTTGATATCTAAATATCAGGTGTACAATAACATAATTTTTAAAGCCCTAGAAAAATATGCACAAAAAATAATAAAAGTGGAAATATCTAGAATACAACATAGCATGCATTATGCTTTAAAATATTTTTTAAAAGAAATATTCTGTAAAAAGAAAGCTGCTAATATTTTCAGTATTAGAAAGAGGGTGAGTTACAAACCATTGCTCTTGTCTTAGATTTGTGTATCTCTTAATTCTTCAAGCCAAAGAACAAATCAGAAGAAATCAGCCAATATATTGATTTCTTTTGTTTCCAGATAAAGTGTTTTCCAGAAAACACAAGCAACTTTGAAAGCTCCCATGTGTTCTTATGGAGAAAAGATCATCTTCTGAATGCAGAAATAGATGTTAGATTTGAGGGAAGGGATATACTTTATACTAACATACAGTAGTATAAAAGAAATGATCTCTCATTAATGCATTAGATTAGCCTTCCCATCTAATGTTGTTCAGATATGTTTGATAATATTTTTTATCCAACATATTGACTGAGAAAGATGGATGACTGTCCAGTAGTCTTCTTATTGTACATTTTCAGGAATAAATTCTTACCTTGAAAAGAATTGAATCTATTCCAATATGTGCAAGTATTTTTTAGGATTTTGATTTCTATTATTTCTTTAATAAAAGTTATAAAATTCTTTTCAGGCCAGCAAGTATAGATTTTTTAAAATTATTGGTAAATTGAGAACTAAATTATAAAATGTATTCCGTTGAGTAATTTTCCACAGACAAGGATTCTGAGAGTTATCTGGGCACAGTGTTTAAGGTTGAAATATTGTTGTCCTTAATGTTAATACATGTTAATTCATACATGCTCATCTTCTGAAAGCAGATTCATTTTGTCAGTCAAACTTGATAATATCACAACTATCTTAGATCACATCTTTTAAAAACTTTTTTTGATAATAAACCACAATAATAAGTTGAAGTAAATATGTCACCAGATTGTTACAGATCAACAGACAGGGCAGAAAATTCAGATTGTGACAGCACTCGATCAGACTGCAACAAGCAAGCAGTTCATTTTAACAAATCATGATGGTTCTGCCCCAAGTAAAGTGATCCTTGCAAGACAAGATGCTACACCAGGAAAGGTTTTTCTGACAACTCCCGATGCTGCAGGAGGCCAACTATTTTTTACATCCCCAGATATATCAGCACAGCACATTCAGGTATGGTGTCCTATTTTATTATGGTTTATCCATACAACTTTTAAAAATGAAAAAGCATAACTACTTGTTCCCAGTAGTTATGCTAAGCATTTTCATACTATCAACATATAGCAACTTGAGATAAGAGGAGTATGCAAAGTGCTGAATTCTTTGATATAAATTAGATAATGAACAATGTAATCCAATCAGTGGTGGGATTCAAGTAATTTAACAACCAGTTTTCTGCCATAATGATTTCTTGCAACAACCAGTTTGCCAGATTTCTCAGAAAGTTAACAACCAGTTCTCCCGAAGTAGTGCGAACTGGCTGAATCCCACCACTGAGTCCAATGAATAGTTTTATTGTTTACGATACTCATGAAATTAGAAAAATTATAATAAAACTATATTTATAACTATTCTAGATATTCTGCATCTTAAATTAAATCTTAATTTTCTAAAGTAAATACAATTTAATTTTGAATAAATTCAATCTGAAACACAGTAAAATAGAAAAATCAAATTAAAGAATGATTCATAAGCCTTTAATCATAATTATTTTTATTCTTTCCTGTTCAGTTTTTACCAAGTGCAGGATTATAGGTAAAGCTATAATAATTTCTGACATGTTACCAAATAAATACTCCTTTGAAATATGCTTACCCTTCTTCATTTTTGGGAATTTGTCTGTAGATATGACTTTAAGAAAAGAAGTTAGTGAAAACAAGATGTATTAACATTGTAATTTTTTTTCCAGATTTTGACAGACAATTCTTCAACAGAGCAAACCTTAAATAAAGTATTTGATCTCTGTGTTGTTTGTGGAGACAAGGCTTCAGGTAAATCACTATGTACTTTGCAGAATGAATAGGAAGACTTTTTAACCGATGTTCATCTTATGAAGCATTTAACTTAATTTTCCTTTTCTTTTATGAGTAATACACTTGAACATTGCATAAATATTGCATCGAAGCTATGAGCTATTAAAAACAATTTGTCACATCAGAAAGGAAAAATCAAATTGTTGAAAGCAAGAAAAAATTCTGCTTAAAATGAGACATTTTGAATAGCACTTATATGTGATAAGTAGCACAGTTCTTTGAGCATGTCAATTTCTATTTCCATGCAGTTGATATGAGTATCTCTGATGAGCGTATGATAGAAATATAGAAATATCTATATTCCATAAGCCTTCTTTTTTATTCCATAAACTGCATTCTTTTCTCAATGGCAACATTTAGCTCATTTTAAGCATAAAACATTTTGTATTTTTAGAACATTTTGAGCATTCAGCAGTTCTGAGAACAGTACATTTGTTAGTGTGTATTTGATAAACAGAAGCAAACTTAGAGTAAAATTAATACATTTTGTTATGAAATCAGGACGCCATTATGGAGCAGTGACCTGTGAAGGTTGCAAAGGATTCTTTAAAAGAAGTATACGGAAGAATTTAGTGTATTCATGTCGGGGAACAAGAGACTGTGTGATTAACAAGCATCATAGAAACAGATGTCAGTACTGTAGGTTGCAGAGATGTATTGCATTTGGAATGAAACAAGACTGTAAGTTCGAAAGAAATAAACTCATGTAATGCTGTATTGTTTTTTGCACCATTCTTGCATGATACATTTATCTTGGTAAATAATAAAAGTTTAGAAAGAAAATGCCACTTACACTGTGAAGACTAAATTATTTTTGGAATTATCTTTTTTCTAAGGATTCTTATACAGGTAGTTCTCAATTTACAATCACAATTGAGCACAAAATTTATGTTGCTAAATGAGACATTTATTAAGTGAATGTTTCCCCATTTTACGACCTTTCTTGCCACAGTTGTTCAATAAATACTGCAGTTGTTAAATTAGTAACTTGGTTGTTAAGTGAATCTGGCTTCCCCATTGACTTTGCTTGTCAGAAGGTCACAAAAGGAGACCACGATTCTGGGACATTGCAACTCCTATAAATATGAATAAGTTGCCAAATGTCTGGATTTTGACCACATGACCGTAGGGATGCTGCAATGGTCGTAAGTGTGAAAAATGGTCATAAGTCACTTTTTTCAGTGACATAACTTTGTACGGTCACTAAATGAGCTGTTGTAAGTCAAGGACTATCTGTATGTTTGAATTCTTACATGTGTGCATATATAATGCTGATAAAGAGGCTTGCAGTATATCTTAAAAGATGTAGATATTTTAGATTTTGCAAGTCCATTCTTTTCTGCCGTTATAAAACAGAGAACTTTACGTATTGACATCTATGGAAAACAACTCATTTGTTTACATGGGTTGAAAGAGACTTTTCTCTGATGCTCAAATCAGTGGCATCAGTTTTTTTCAGACCAATCGCTTTCAAATTCTGTTTGAACAAACCACAAGATTCTTAGGAGCTTTCTAGAGATTCTCAATAGAATAAGTAGCTATTTCTTTGAAATTTATCAAATATATTGTAATTGCTTTAAAACATGCAATCAAATGAGAGGATTGAGCTTGCTGTGCAAACGGACACAATTATACAATAAATAAACCTGTTATTAGTCTTTGCCAAGCCCTTTGGGCTCACTATTTTTCCAAAGATAACAAATACAGATTTGAGACAAAATAGTTGAATGAATATCTTCAAACATTACAGAGACAATATAAGATTGGAAATTACTGTTGTAATTTCCTATTAATTACTGTTAGCAGTAATTACTGTTGTTACAAACTAATGTTTTCTTATGAAAACATATGTTACATAAAATGGTAATACCATACAATAGCTTATTTTGGTTTTGAATAACTATGCATTGATAGAAATACAACACTGGAAACATTTCAGTAATAAAAATTGATTAGAAAACTGCTATAAAGTTATGATCTTCTTATTCCTAACCTCCTGTTTCCCCTGCATGAATTCTGATCTTATAATCATATTAATTTTGACAAGCTTTATACATTTATATAAATTGATACTAATGCTATTTCTATTAGAATTTACATGTGAAAGAAATGATGGTATGCTATTCTGTATACCAAACTTCAAACCATAAGATAATCATCAATAATATCTGAGGTTGTTTCAAAACAAATTGGTTAGATTTAATACAAGAAGCAATTACATTTAAAACTATCAAGTTGACCAAGTAACTAAAAATCCAGAACTGGTTTCTAAAAGCTAAAGCCAAATGTGGTTGAATATTGAATTGATTTTGATAATTCCACCATTCTTTGTAGCTGTACAGTGTGAAAGAAAACCTGTTGAAGCATCACGAGAAAAATCTTCAAATTGTGCAGCTTCTACAGAAAAGATTTATATTCGAAAAGATTTGCGAAGCCCACTTACAGCAACTCCCACTTTTGTAACAGATAGTGAAACAGCAAGGTATGCAAATATTAATCTAGTTTCAATCTCTTTGACATTGAGTCCTTTCTAAACCCACGAAGCAATATTTGTGTTCTTTCATTTCAGATCAACTGGAATGTTGGAGTCTGGAATGTTTGTTAATATTCATCAGTCTGGATTAAAGAATGAACCTGCAGTACTGATGACTGCAGATAAGGTATAGAATAAAATAAATGATTTTTACAATATTTTTATAATATTAAAGAAGTGGCTTCCAAGTTTTATCATCTATAAGCTAATATAGCATTCCACCCTCTTTTAAAGTACAAATTAAAAAAATCTGTTAAATGAAAGTGAAAATATACCTGCAAATGAAGGTGGGGAAAAAACCTATCCTCCCCTTAGCCTTTTATCTATATGCAATTAGGGAATTGCCATCTTTTCAGTCTTTGTTCAGCAAAAAGTCATTAGGATCAATCTTTGGCATTCAAGAGGAGTTTTCAATGTTTAATTTTGTAATAAGAAAGACGCATCATCCAGAATTTCTTGTCACAACTGTTCTATGTTCAGAACCTTTTTTGATTTGTCTTTTATATTCCCATTTTGGTGATCTCAAATTTATTGTCTTCTATGCCTTCAAATTCTGTAATGTCATGTAAAAGTATTTTCAATTTTTTTTCTCATCTTCTACAAATCTATCCACTAAAATCTGAATCTTTTCTGAAATTTTAGTTAGCAATATCTCAGTCCAGTTGTCAAAAAAAACAACAACTTTTAGCTATTTTAATTCTTTTCTGATTGATCCTTTATTTCCCTGTAATGTCCATTTGCAGTCTTCATCAAGTCTCATTCCTATTATAGATTTAGATCCATTTGAGTTGTTTCCCATAAGTATATTACTCTTCAATGCTTATCTATTCCTTGTATCATCACCTCAGTGTTTATGCTAATCTTTGGATAGTTTGATTGAATCTTTACTCACAAAAAGATTAAATATACATCAGAATTCAGTTTACGACAAAAGTACTTCCTGAGTAATCTCTGCAAAGAAAGTTGTCATAGAGAGGAGGTTTGGATATGCAGGAATCCCCTTTTTATATTCAAAACCCAAATGACTTCTCTTTTAATACATGACCGAGACTGTGTTTAAATTCCTAGATTGCAACATCATGCTAATCTATTAAATGGATATCTAATGGCAAGATTTATTGGGATTTTTGTTTCTGCAAGTAAAAGAATTGGTAGTCATTGTTAGTAGTGAACCACCTAGTACAGTGATTGCGTGCTTGGACTTTTGGTGTTGCGTGCCAAAAGTCCGAGCGCGCAAGTGCTCTTGCGCTCCCACGTGCCAGCACCCATAATGCAATGGGCGCACCCATTTGCGCATGCGCGCATGAATGCCCACCACACTCCCCATGCACATGTGGTCTCCACTGCGCATGTGTGCGCCCCACTTTTTTCAAGCGGGCCGGTTGCCTCATAACGGAAGACAATCAGTTACCGGCCCATTCCCTGGCGTGACAGCTGTTCCCCAGCCGGTGGCAGCATTCTTGGCCCCGCTACTACGGCAGCGCCATGCACCAGCTGGGAAAGTTCACCCCTCCACCTCGGGCCCTGCATGCAGCCTGCAACCGGGAGATGTGTCACCCAGTGCAGCGCTCCTCCTGAGGGCTGCCTGCTCATCCACCCTCCAGCCAGACTGGGCTGGAAACAGCATGTCACCTTGCGCCATCCTTGTCCTCCTCCTGCCCGGCTGCTGGTTCCTTGATGCGAGCAGAGGCTGCTGGTTGGAGTGAGGTGAACTACAATTCTGGCCTGCCGCGGCTGCGAGTGCCAAGGCATAGTTAGAATTGGAAGAAAAGGCTGTGTGGCTATGGCGGAAAGAACCGGAACAACACCTGCAGTTTGGTGAGGCAGCAGCTTCTCTCACTGGTAACTGAGCCCACCACGCCAATTTGCGGGCTTAGTTACCGGCAAGAGCAGCCGCCGCCATGCTAGTGAGTGCATGGTGACACACCGCTTCCAGGCCAGTTTGGACAAGGACCTGAGAGCCCCGCAGGGACAGCTCGCCCAAAAGAACTATGGCAGAGCCTTGCAGTTTTATCTGCCGGAAGGGGAGAGGAGGAGGAGGGGCCTTACCCAGAGGCAAGGCGGCAGTTAAAGCCATAATTCTTTCAGGAAAGCTGTCCCCACGTGGCTCTCAGGTCCCTGTCGAAACTCGCCTGGAAGTGGCACATCACCTTGCACCCACTAGTGTGGCGGCGGCTGCTCTTGCCGGTAACTGAGCCCACAAATTGGCCCCTCCTAGGCCAGGAAAAGAAGCTAACCGTCCTCCGCCTGGGTTGTCTGGAGAAGGGGCAGGCAGAGCGGCTACCTGCCTTGCCTTACACCTTCTGTGCAGCACCAGAAACTGTGATGCTCTTGTTTTCCCTCTGCAAGCCCCGTTTTTGAAATCAGGTATGCAGCAGAGATCTCCAGGCAGTGGAGATTGTGGCAACAATGATTTTGGGTGACATTGGGCATGGCGGGGGCTTGGTGACAGGCCCAATCTGCACCCGACTCCAGCTGCTGCGCTGCCATGCAAGCCAGGATCTCTGGCCGTACGCCGGGGAAGGAGCCGCAGGCAGGGGAGCCGCCTGCCCTGTCAGCAAATGCTTCCCTGTGCACCTGAGCTGGCTGGTCGCTCTTCTCTTCCCCCTGCAGTTGCCACTACTGTTACTCTTCTGGGGCGGTACAGCTGCGCAGGAGGAACGCAGCCCAGGCGACCCACACGGCTGGTTGAGCGAGCCAAGAGGGGCGTTTCAGCCCTGCTTTGATGGCAGCCACAGGATCATCTGCACAGGAAGCCCAACACCACCCTGCCCTCACTGGCTGCCAAAACCCTGCCAGCCACACCTGCTCAGCCTACGGCTCCTAGCAGGGAGGAGCTCAGGCAAGCCTGCGTGTTCTGAGCTTCCCCGGCTGGTGCATGGTGCTGCCGAGGTGGCGGGGCCGAGAGCACTGCTGCCAGCCGGGGAATAATAGCTTTCAGCAGGGAGGAGTCCAGGCCACAGAGTCATCTGTACAGGCAGCCCACCACCACCACCCCGCCCTCACTGGCTGCTGGTCCACTGGTGCTCCGGACCACCTGGAATCGCACAAGAAGCCAGCGTGGGCAGGGAGGGAGGGAAGCCCCTGCTTACGTTGCTCTGCTCCCTTAGGAAGTGACCGCCAGGATTCCCTTTCTGCATGTTTTGGCACGCGCGTTTGTTGCTACGCGCGTGCATGCATGCCAGAAACCAGACCAGCTGGCTGGTGCGCATGTGCATTCTGGAAACAGGAAGATCAACTTCCTGGAGTATGCATGTGCAATGAACAGCTGCTCTTCTGGTTTTCGTCACGCTGGCCGACGCACCAGAATCCGGAAGAGCAACGGGCCACGGCTCTGCGTGCCGAAGAAATGGCTTTGTGTGCCACTTCTGTCACGTGTGCCATAGGTTTTCCATCACGGACCTAGTATTTCAGTGGTTATTAACAAAGATTGTAGCTATTTCTAGTAGCTTAGTATCTACAAAACTCTTTCTGTCAAAAACATTGCTAAGCAATAAGTTTTAGTTAAAATATATAATGACTTGACTAGTATCAGTACTTTGATTTTTATGTATTAATCAAGCATCTTATAAAACTACCAACAAATATTCTGCAATAAAATGTCAGGAATAGTGTCAGGAATAATACCTATCGATAATGACAAAGTTACTTTTTCCCACTCTTCAGGTTGAAACGTGTCAAGGAGATTTAAGTACTTTAGCAAATGTTGTAACTTCATTAGCAAACCTAAATAAGTCCAAAGATATATCTCAAAATAGTGATGATCTGTCAATGATAGAAAACTTAAGCAATGGAGATACATCATTATCAGAGCTTCAGCAAGATGAGCATGAAAGTGCTGATGTTACAAGGTAAGGAGTAATAATATCCAAATGTTTTGTCATAACAGGAAATGCAGTAATGTTGAATGTTCAACTGTATCTTAGTAGGCAACATGGAGCAGCCATGTTAACAGAGATACCTAGTTGGAATACGTGTACTTTATTTTATTAGTGAGATTTATTTATTTTATTTTATTTTATTTTATTTTATTTTATTTTATTTTATTTTATTTTATTTTATTTTATTTTATTTTATTTTATTTTATTTTATTAATTAAATTTATTTGCTGCCTATCTGGCCATGGGGCTATTCTAGCCAATTTACAACAATACAGGTAATCCTTGATTTATAACAATTTGTTTAGCGACTGTTCAAAGTTAGAACAGCATTGGAAAAAGTAATTTATCACACATGACCATTGCAGCATCGCCATGCTCATATGATCAAATTCAAAAAAACGGCGAGTGACTCATATTTATGATGGTTTCCGTGTCCTGGGGTCAAGTGATCATCTTTGCGACCTTCTAACAAATAAGGTCAATAGGGAAGCCAGATTCACTTAACAACTGTGTTACTAACTTAACAACTGCAGTGATTCACTTATAACTGTTAGCAAGAAAAGTGATAAACTGGGGCAAAACTTAGTAACAAAAATATTGGCTTCAATTGTGGTTGCAAATCAAGATTATATGTAAAAAGAAAGAAATGAAATGAATGTAAACAAAACAAGTAAAATAATAAAACAATAAAATAAACAATGAAAAATAAGAATATATCAGTATAATAATAAAAGGATGGGCAGAGAGCAAGGGAGGGAGGTAGAGTCTGCCTTCAAGCATCCACCTCAAGCATAGAATTCCCCCATTGGGTCCTCAGGCCAACTGGCAAAGGCAGGTTTTCAGACTCTTGTGGAAGGAAAGGAGAGTGGGTACACATATTACTCTAGAGCATGGTTGTCACACTTGCAGTGTGATGTTGCTGTCACATGACATATTGCAACGTTTCTCCCCTTCGCAGAGCTCGGGTGGGTGTGGCCTGCCCGTGACGCATCCAGCCCACAGGCCGCCAGTTTTACACCTCTGCTCTAGAGGTTAGGATGTTCCAAAGGGCAGGCGCTGCTGCAGAGAAGGCTCTTCTTCTGGATCCTGATAGAGTTCTTTGACCAAAAGGACCTGTAGTAGGCCCTTTCTGATGGCATGAGTAGGACAGGCAAAGTAAACCTGGACCTATGCCATTAAGGTTCATCATGTAGCTTAGACCTACACTATTAAGAGCTTTAAAGGTCGTAACACATTGATCTTCCCTCCAAAGCAGATTGATAGTCACGTTTGCAGAGCAGAAGTATATAAGATG
The DNA here is from genome assembly GCF_028640845.1 of Ahaetulla prasina. Taxonomy (NCBI): domain Eukaryota; kingdom Metazoa; phylum Chordata; class Lepidosauria; order Squamata; family Colubridae; genus Ahaetulla; species Ahaetulla prasina. The sequence continues at coordinate 60,108,908 of NC_080545.1, read as the reverse complement.
GGGCCCCAAAGAATGTTTTCCCCGCTGCACTTCACACCAGCTGAAACTTCTGAATGGATTTCGCCCCATGGATATGCAGTAGTCCAGATGAGAGATGGCTAAGACTTGAGTAACTGAGCACATGGAGTCAGAAACCAGGAAAGATTGCAGCTGGTGCACAACCGGAGCTATGCAAAACTCCATGACTCTCCTGGTCATGCTCACCTCCTGATTTTCAAGCAGGAGATATATGCATGAGTATTATGCCCACTTGCTCCTTTATTTTGGCATTCTTACCTTTTTAGAGTGCCTTGAACCATCATTTTGTGGGTTAATTAACAGTAGTTTCAATTTACGTCTGGATTAGAAAACTGTACTTAACTATATTTTAAAAACCAGAACCTTGCATCACTGAATTTGATTTATGATTCAGATAATTAATTTCCTGGAGGTGTGACCCAGAATTTCTTAGAGAATCTTAAATATATGCTGATACTCAAAATTATGTAACAGCTTTCTTTTTAATATTGACTGAGTGTGCTTTGAGACTCTAGGCATGTCAGATACTAAGAATAAACTGTATGAATTAACAGGATACTAGTGTTTGTAGCTCACGCCTCAGTGCTTTGTACTAAAACTAATTGCATCTTCAGGTTTTGCCTGGTTGGTCTTCAAAATTCAGGATCTGGAATCTCATTTCTGGTTCTTCCTTTCCTCTTAAAATTTAATTTAATTTGTATTCTTTGGATCAATAATTTTTTAAAAATATTTTTGCCTTTTGTAGTTGATTAATCTTAGTATCCAATGTATTGTCTATAGGGCATTTGATACTCTTGCAAAAGCATTAAACCCAGGAGAAAGTACACCATGTTCGAGTTCTGCAGAAAGTATGGAAGCAAGTGCACATCTAGCTGGAGAAGAAGCAAGCATGAATATTGTTGAAATAGAAGGCCCACTACTTACCGATGCTCATGTAGCTTTCCGGGTATTTAAAATATGCATTTATTTATAACTCAGCTGTTTAACTTCTGTAGGGATTATTTTAAAGGTTGAGTTTATATACATTTAATATTTGAGTAATGTATTTGGATTCAATTTGAGTGGCTGACAGCTCTAGAGCAGGGGTCTCCAACCTTGGTCCCTTTAAGACTTGTAGACTTCAACTCCCAGCTTTGCTGGCTGAGGGACTCCGGGAGTTGAAGTCCACAAGTCTTAAAGGGACCAAGGTTGGAGACCCCTGCTCTAGAGAATATATACGGTTGCTTAATTGAATAATACAGATGCTCCTCATTTAACAGTCACAAGTGGAATCAGTAGCTTGGTCTTTAAGCTGAGCAGTAGCTAAGTAAAACTGTTACTATGGTTGTGATTTTCATCTTTTGTTTGCTTTACAGACCTTCAAAGGTCGTAAATGGGAGACTTGTCACAAAGTTACTTTTTATCACTACTGTAACTGTGAATAGTTCTTGTACAAGGCAAACAACAGAGAACATTTAGCAGTAAGGAGGATTGATGCTTTTACAATTAATGAACATAATAGAAAGGTTCAGTAGAAATTCTGATAGATATGGATACTAAATACCACCATGAGAGGTCTGCAGACTAATTTTACTAGATGTGAAATTAAATAAAACAGTATTAAGTAATTTATATAGGATGTAGCTATTTTGATTTTTCCAACCAAGTTTAATGATGCATTTTAAAAATATGCTGCTAAAGAATAAATTATTTCACATATCAAAACCAGTGCAACATATTTCTTAGTAAACAATGTTCAGGTTTTTGTAGAATGTTCTACTTTTGGGCCTTTTTAACATAAAACATGCCTCCCACTATTATTTGACTTAATTTAGTGTTCTTGTAATATCTCAGCCTAGTGCTGGGGGAAAAGCCAGGTCTTAATAGCCTTACAGAAGGCCTGGAGGTTGGGACACCGCCCCCCCACCAAAAAAAAAATCTGTTGTGACAGAGAATTTAGGGAAATAAACATGGGTTAGAAGGAAAACATTTTTTTTATCTTTGCTAAGTTAACAGTGATATTGAAATGGAAAAGATTACGTGGACATTATTTATTCTGTAAACTGCTTTGAATGTGACATTCTTTATTCTCAGTATAGTTTTATTGAAGGAAAGACATTTATATTTAAATATTTACATGAAATTTTTATAATACATTTCTCTGAGACATATTAGTGAGAATATTGGTATTAATTAAAAAGTGTTCTAATTCTGATAGTTGATACTATGCTAGGCTTTGAAACACACAAACACACACACACAAAAACAATTTATTCTTGTTAATATACAAATTATATCAGAGAAGTTCATTTTTAAAATTCTTTTCTGACAGCTCACCATGCCTTCACCTATGCCTGAATATTTGAATGTTCATTATATTTGTGAATCAGCTTCCAGATTGCTTTTCTTATCTATGCACTGGGCCCGTTCTATTCCTTCCTTTCAAGCTTTAGGGTAAGTACTGAAAAAGTTGAATTAGATAATGAAGTTTCTAAGCAATATTTCTCTTTGCATATGTCAAAATATTTAGCTTCGATAATTCTAACATAATTGCATTAATATTGTTGCTATGGTGCATGGATAATTAAAAAATTATAATTTTTAGCTGGCTAAGCCAAACATTTATAGTTGGCCAAACATCTTATGCAAGATTCTAGCTTTTTCTGGGATGAGGCCAGTATGCAAGCGTAAGTGGCATTGCTTAAAGTCATCCTAAGCATTTTCCAATAATTCCAACCTGTCCTTCAATTTTTCTTGACAGAAAATTCTAGATACTTTGCTTATTTTACACAACTGGTTAGCAGACAATGAGGATGCGCTTGCTGTGACCAAATAAAATAAAATCCCTGAAGCTCACTTGTAATTTTTGCTCTTATGCCTTACACATGAGAAAAAAAGGCATAATGCCATAATTTGTTTATCTGTCCTTTATTTTAGAAATAAAAAGTAAGAACAGGATTTTTTCAAATTAAGCTTGCTTTTACAACACAGATTTATATTACCTATTACTTGAGACTCATATTAAATAAAAATATCAAAAATTTAACTTTTTCCAATCTGATATTTTCCAAATGCAAGTACCACACAAATGAATAACATCTAAAATATAGTTTTCCGTGTAGAAGTATTTTATCATATGACTTGTTGGGTGGATTTAAATGCATTAATACTGAACTATAAGGTTTATTTGGTTTGATTATATGAAACCAACTATTGTAGTTTATAAAGTGTTGTTTATGGCATTGTGTGATGTGTGTGAACCAACTAATAACCAAACTACCCCTATCTCTTTTCTGCTCCCTGATTCCTGCACTAAATTTATTAATGTGACACGTTTTATTAAAATTATGCCTGGAACTTTTCCTTGTATAATAAGAAAGATTGCATAACAGAATTATGCACATGTTGAGTTGAAGCAGATATTTTCATTAAGTAATTCTGGTTTGTTTTTGTTTTTAAATAGGCAGGATAATAGCATATCATTAGTAAAAGCCTGCTGGAATGAACTTTTTACACTTGGTCTGGCACAGTGTTCACAAGTAATGAATGTAGCAACAATCTTAACTGCATTTGTTAATCATCTTCACAATAGTTTACAGCAAGGTAAATATATTCTTACCAGGGTCATACATAGATGTGGGTGGTCTCAGTAATTTGTGTTATTTGTTTTGCTATTGAAATCTTAAGGCCTATTTGCATCTAGTTGTATTTCTTATATTTGTTTTTGCCTCATATACCTTTTCCTTCTTTTTCTTTCTTCCATTTCAGTTTTCAAACTTCATCTTTAATAACAGTCAGTCAAGTTTTATGTACCCCATGGTAATATAAATAATGTTGAATTGATAAGTGCATTAATGAAAAAAAGAGGGGCTGCTTTCACTCTTTTTCAGTAAAATAGAAATGGCACTATTTCATTATAAAAGTAAGAGGAAATAGCAAATAGTCAACATTACTTGACTAATAAAAAGGCAGTAAATCACTAATCTCTTAGTTGGGCTTGACAGCCATCTTTTAAAAGTTTTTTTTTAATTAATTTCTTCTGGACAGGCTGAAAGAATTTTTTTTTTGCCAAATATAATGATAGAAAAAACATAATATAAGGACGTGTCATTATTTAGAGATACTTAAATTCATGCAAAAAGGAGATGAATAAAAGATGGCAATTGAAAAGAAAAGAGTAAATATATAAACAAATATAATTCTGTTATTTTTTATATCACTCTCCTATCACACTCTCCTTGTCTATGATTTCATACATTCATTCATTATTTCTGTTCATCTGTTATTTGTTTGTTTGTTTATTCCATTTCTATAGCTGCCCATCTCAAACTAATTGATATTATATCAAAATTAGCTGAGACTTTGGTTAATTCTAACATATGTATAATTCTAATATATACATATTGTAGATAGAATAATAAACATTATTGGTACATAGATTGTGAAAAGTGTAATTAACTATTTTCTGACTGAGAGTATAACAGTAGTTATCTGGATCTAAATTTCCATTTAAAATAATTTAAAATTCTAAGTAAGAATCTTTGTATTGCTGTGTATTAATGTAGATAAGTTGTCAGCAGATAGAGGAAAACTAGTGATGGAGCATATCTTCAAACTTCAGGAGTTCTGTAACAGCATGGTGAAGCTTTGTCTTGATGGTTATGAATATGCTTATTTGAAAGCAATTGTCCTCTTCAGTCCTGGTATGTAAACAGATGAATTTAAAGCATTTGTCCTTCGGTCTGTAAAAATATGGCCTGTAGAAAAGCTGCCTTCTCATATATAAATTCTTATACATGGCTGCTTTAACTAAATTTATCTAAGCATCCAGCATTCTTATTCTGAAAAATTACCTTTGCTAAAGCATTAAAAATCATTGTCCTTAGTATTTTACTTGAGATTACACTAATTTCAAATACATTTGATCCAAACATATTTGAATATATTTTGGGTGGAAACATTCTCTTGGGGGAAATAACTTGTGCCATAATTAACTTTTGTATAAGTATATTGACTGAGATCATCCATTTTTGTTCATATTTCATTTTATCAATTCATAATCTAATAATTAACAAAAATATATGGATGTCTCAATCATCTTTAAATTAGTATGTGGGCTGTGAATATAGTCCAAGATTGATGCTGAGTTATTAGATGAATATGATGCTGAAGTGGAGCAATTTGAGGAATCTGACAATGTGTATGTCTCAGTAACATGTTTTTTGGACTTTAAAACTGGAACTAGCAGTTCACCAAAAAAAAAAAATCATACAAAATTTCAGAATGGGAATGGGAACGGAACAGAATGAAGAGACCTTGGAGGTCTTCTAGTCCAACCCGCATCTCAGGCAGGAAACCCTAGGCCTATACCATTTCAGATAAATTATTTTCCAATTTCTTCTTTAAAACTTCAATTCACAACTTTTGAAGACTAGATTGTCAAAATCTCACAAAATGTTGATAACCTGATACAAGATCTTAGGATTTATTTTAATTTTATTTCAATAAATAATTTTTAAATAAATTTTATTTAAATTTATATGATTTCCTAAGAAACTCTAGTTAATAAAATGCTGTCCTTTACTCTGGATGGATCTTGGAAGGAATGTACCAATTTTGTAATGTAATTGATATCACACAAGGACTATGATCTTCCCCATATGTGGGTCAGAAAGCATTTTTCACTTCAATAGATTTTGAGTTCTGATACTTTTTATGGGACCCATTGAGTTCTGATGTCCCTACCTGTTCAAATAAAATGTTATTTTTCCAGCAAAGTCACTATAAATGTTGTAGTCCTAATTCTCAAAACATATGGGGAACAATTTAAAAATCAAAATATTTGTCATAAGATAAGTTTAGTTGCAGCCTTCTTATAGCTGTATTATTTCAAGTAAATATAATTGTAGATTTGTTTTAGATCACCCAGGCTTAGAAAATGTGGTACAGATTGAGAAATTTCAAGAAAAGGCATATATGGAATTCCAGGATTACGTAATGAAAGTATATCCCGATGATACTTACAGGTGTGTAGAATCTGAACAAGTATCTATTTCCATGTTTTTAAAATGTTTCTTTTAAACTTTGAGAAACTTCAAGGTTTTTTTTCTATCTTCACTGTGGGGTGATATTGTTATAGTGTTATCCTGTTGCATTTTCATGCAGGAATAACATTAAATGAATAGTAGATATAAATTTAAATTCATATTTGATTTCCCCCTAAAATAATAGGGTGTAAAGTCACAGGCTGTATAAAAACTAGTAAAAAATTAATCCTGTAGGGCTGCACACATATTTTAAATGTTTATTAGTATAAAAACTATATGGTGCCACTGAAGTGTACACAGAACAAGAACCTGTCAGTTATTTTGTACAAGTAAATATTTCAAATTTAGTACTACCTGTAAAAATTCTGTCTGTTCCAGGCAAAGTTGTGTTCACCTGAACATTGAACTTTTTTTCCTAAAACACAAAAACTTTTATCAACAAATAAGGGTTTAAAATGTAGTGTATCCTTTATTCAATTACTATTAATATAACAAAATCTTATAAATTAAGATTTGGATTTAACCAGTCCAAATCCCATTAGTAAATAATCCCTGAAGGAAGTCTAAATCTCCGTCCTGCTGTGTAAGTAAAAAAATATAATTAGAATATTAAAACATTAAAACTACACAGATTATGATTTTAAAACTATACTGAAATCAGAACTAAGAGATGGGGGACGTGAATGAAATCTTCTTACCCCATCAGCCACCTCCATTGGTAAATGTCCCTCTTGGGGTCCCATGCCAACTGGCAAAGCCAAGATTTGATACCCTTCCAGAAGGCCAAAAGGCTGGGAGCAGTTCTCACCTCCAGTGGTAGAGTCTTCCCCAGCAATGAAACCACAGTGGAAAAGCTTCTTCTTGAACCCGCCTGCTGGAATTCCTCAGCTGAAGGGATCCATACCAGCTTCTTCCACTGCCATGAGTGGGGCGGGTTAGTCCCATTTGGGAGACATAGCTCTTTAGATATTCTGGACCCACAGGATATGGGCTTTAAAAGTAAAAGCCAACACCTTGAATTGGATCCCTAAGCAAACAGCTAACCGATGCAGCAAGTGCAGTAGTGGTGTTATATGTGCAGCCCTAAGAGCTCCCAGTATTGTGTGCTACTGCATTCTGCATCAGCTGCAGCTTCTGATTACTCAAGGGTAGCTCCAGGTAGAATGCGCTGCAGTAATTCAGCCAAGAGCTGATTAAAACATGAGTGACCATGTGCAGATCCAGCTAAGGGCGAACTGGTGCACAACACAGTTGGTATAAAGGCCCTCTTGGCCACAACTGCCACCTGCTTTTAGAACAGCAGTCATGAGTCCAGAGGACCCCCTAGTCCTTTTGACAATAAATACTGTAAACCAGGGTATACTATCTAGTGTGCTAGTGATCTAGTCAGTAGCATCTAACTGCTTCCTATTGGAGGAAGGTTGGTGGGCTAAAAAGTTACTCGGCCTAATTGTATGATGTTGTATGACAGTTTTTAGGAATGAATCACCTGCAAAAGCTAGTGCAAAATTACATGAATAAAATGTAATAATTCAACATCAAAATTTCCTAGCAAGTAGGGTAGCATACTTGTCTCTTTGCCACGTAGGGCTAGGATAAGCTATTGTCTCTGTAAGATATACAATTGTGGAACTGTATTATGCATAACGTAGCAAAATTTCACACAGCAGCTCTGAATTTATTTTTTATTTTATTTATTATTAATCGTATTTATATACCGCCCTATCTCCCGAAGGACTCAGGGCGGTTCACAGGCAAATAAAAACACATAAATACAAATTAAAATAACAATTAAAAAACTTATTCTAAAAGGCCGAATGTTTAAAAACAATATAAAAAAAATAAAACCCATTTAAAACCAATAAATTTAAAATCTAATTATTACATTTTATTCATGCAACAAATTTGAATATTTGAATAATATCTTCATGTTTGCTCTCTCAAACATTATTATATATGAATAAACTATCGATTATTCACTTATTAATATATTAGATTTTGTAATTGGATATAATTTTATATAACATTTTAGTGCACTATAAACCAAGCATCCAGTTTTAGAGTTCTCTTATAACTTTTTTTTTCTTTTTAAAAAATCTAACCTAATCCTAAATATTAGTTTTTAGCTCCTAATTTAAGTATTAATAGAATGCAGTTCTATGTTATTTCACTTATAGCCATATAAATTATAACATACATAGCTGGATTCTGTTAACCTTGTTTTAAGATGGCCACTGACAAAAATGAAGTTATCAAATTGCTGTTTCTGCTAAAACTAATCCATAGATAATTGTAGTGAAGTTTACTCAGACAGACTATTCAAATTTAATTACAATTGTACCGCACTTCATCATGTTGGATTCAAAGCAAAAGAGGTGCTTTAAAGTATGTGGGGAGGGAGGAGGTCCTCACATAGTATCTGTCAAAAATTCCAGAAATGAGGTATTTAGCTTGAGTGGCCAACAGGATTGTATCATGAAAAATATGAATAATTTAGAAATAATAATAATTTAGAATGATTTAGCATTTATTGCTGAAAAACTATACTTTTTGTTTGCTAATATTCATTGGTATTAAATAATCATTCTCATCTACACATGTAAAAATGTGCCACTGTTTGTCCAATCTATCTTCCAGGCTCTCTAGGCTACTTCTCAGATTGCCGGCCTTAAGACTGATGAGTGCAACTATTACAGAAGAACTGTTTTTTGCAGGACTAATTGGAAATGTTCAGATTGACAGTATCATACCATATATTCTACGAATGGAGACTGCAGACTACAACTCTCAAATAATTGGTCATACTATATAAAAAAAAATTAAACCAGTTTCTATACCATGGCAATCGTGGTGATTTAAATGTACATTATCTCCAAGAGATAAAAACCAAGTTTTCCCATGAAGGCATAGCACAAAAAATAAAGGAAGGTGCTAATTCTTCTTTAGCAATTCATTTGGAAAACACAATGGAATATCTTCAGTGGTACAGGATGACTTACCTTTTATCTGATTTTCAAGAACTTTGTACATTTCTGATAATTAGTGAAAATCAAGAAGTGTAGTTCATCCTATTTTTGTAGCTTAGCTATACATGGAACTTGTGAACTCCAAGCAAATACACATAACTTAACCTTTGATAAAGAGAAGCTTCATACAAACATTTCAACCTGATACTAGGACAAATAAACTTCTTTTCCAAATGTTCTGGATTCAGTATCTTGTTTCTACAAGTTTACTTTTGTCAGTTTCATTTCTGCTTTCACTTCTGATGAGATAGAGTTTCAGTTCTGGATAACTCAGCTACTTTTTTCAGAAAGAGGTGATTTTGGAGTTACTTAAAACAGGGCTTTATCTCATGTTAGTGTTCCAAATCAGTGGAATCAATTACATGTAATCAATTACATGCAGTAATTGTTATGTTCAGAGTTTTTAGCAGTTGCCAAGATTTCAGAGTAAACATAATCCTAGATATTTTAATCACATCAAGAATTGTTATTTTCTAACTCCTGTTATTTATAAATGCAAAATAATTTGTCATTGTGATTATGCTTTAATAATGTTTATCCACATGTATCTAGGTAAATTTGGAAAAGTTTATTGAATTTCATTGTATGCAACTTTATGATACAACACATTCAGCCACATCTAGCATTATGTGAGCAATGATGCTTGCACAGTGTTCCCTCTCTCCTTTTCTATATCCTTGTGTATTCCAGGTTGCTCCCTTATCTTAAACCTGGAGCAAATTTGGGAAGAATATAGAGAAAGTAAAAGATGGCAGTAGACCTTTTCCCCAGATTGATGCTGTTCCACCATCAGAATTACACTAATGAATGAAATTACCACTTTTATTGGAAATGAATTTATTAAATTCTGTGTCTTTTAAGATTTAAGTTCCAGGTTTTCATAAAAGAATTCAGATAAAATTAGATTTTTTTTTAAAAAAAAGGTAATAAGTGAATAAACAAATAACCTTGATGAAATATATGTATTGCATACTAAATGGTATGTTCTTCCTAAATAGCACTAGAATCCTTATTATTTCATATTTTATGTTTCCATGTTTGGGTTTGCTACTTTGTATTTTCAGCTTTTGAAAACTTTTCCAAGTGCACCTTTCAGATTTATTAAAAGTGTGGTTTTTCCTTAGTTGTTTAGTAAAGGTAGTTGAGGTTCAGGATATTACTATACCAGAGGATACTGATACAGTGATGTTCTGTCAATTCACCCTTACTTTAGATATTCTTAATCAGCAATAGAACCATCTCTATCAAATTATGGACTCTTCTAATTAATAAAAATGAATTTATGTAATGTGACAGGTAAGATTATTTACTTGAAGGTTCTAAAAATTATTTGACTACAAGGGATTTATTTTATATATTTCATAATGAAACACCTAATGAACTGATCAGTTAATTTTTTTATGCACACAAAATATATGCATACACTTGGGGACATGCAGAAATTAATCATACCTACAGTTGTAGTAGCTTTTGATGTATTTTTGGCAACATCTTACATATATAACTTGTCCTGTTTTAAAGCATATTTAAAAATCATTTGAATTGCACACCTCCCTAAATGGTGTCTGTAAATCTGTTCTGCAGTCAGTAGAAATTTTCTGAATTCCATTCCAATTTCTCATTTGTTTTAGTGATTCACTTGTAGTGTACACATCATAATGTCCCAATTACTATCTTATTGTGTAAATATACTGTTGTAAATGTCTTTAAACTTAAAGAAGTGTAAATTCTATTTTGGCTGTATTTTTAAAAAATAAATTGTAACTTTTATTATAGAATCCTGTTAATCGTATTTTTTAAAAAAAACAAACAGCTCAGGCAAACTATACTTCCAATATTACAGTTCAATTCGAGTTTTAACACTGCTGAAATTTAATATTGAATGATCACACTGGCTCTTCTATTAGGTTTTTTCCAGCTGTTTATTGCTCACTAGTTTACATCTGTTTACTTTTCCCTTTCTATGCAATGTAGTTTGGTTTCTTGTTTTGAGATACACGGTACCAAACTCGAAAGCACAACAGTAATCAATCAATTGACAATCTGAATCTGAAAATATTTATTTTTATTTATTTATTTATTTTGTCACAACAATATATGTAGGAATCATACAAAAGATTATATTGTATATAAACATATTTGAGTAAATATAAGGAGGTATAAGCATATATATAGAAAGAAGAAAAGAAAAACAATAGGACAGGAACGGTAGGCAAGTTTGTGCGCTTATGCACGCCCCTTATGGTCCTCTTAGGAATGGGGTGAGGTCAATAGTAGAAAGTTTTTGGATAAAACTTTTAGGATTGTGGGAAGAGACAACAGAGTCAGGTAAAGTATTCCAAGCACTGATGATTCTGTTACAGAAGTCATATTTTCTGCAATCTAGATTAAAGCAGTTGACATTAAGTTTAAATCTATTAGTTGCTCTAGTATTATTGCAATTAAAGCTGAAGTAGTCTTTAACAGGAAGGACATTACAGTAGATGATTCTGTGAGTTAAGCTTAGGCCTTGTCGAAGGCGACGGAGTTCCAAGTTTTCTAAGCCTAGGATTTCGAGTCTGGTGGGATAGGGTATTCTATTGTTTTCAGAGGAATGGAGAACTCTTCTTGTAAAATATTTCTGGACACGTTCAATTGTATTGATGTCAGAGATGTGGTGAGGGTTCCAAACAGGCGAGCTGTATTCTAGAATTGGTCTAGCAGATGTTTTATATGCTCTGGTTAGTAGTGTGGTGTTTTGGAAAAGAAGCTACAAAATTAGGTTTACAACTCTTAGAACTTTTTTTGCTATGTAGTTGCAGTGGGCTTTGGCACTTAGATCATTTGACATGAAAACTCCAAGGTCTTTAACGGGATGGGGGTCGTCTGTAAGGTAATGTCCATCTAGTATGTACTTAGTGTTTGGGTTCTTTTTTCCTATATGTAAGACTGAGCATTTGCTGGTTGAAATTTGGAGCTGCCAATTTTTAGACCAAGCGGTTAGATGATCAAGGTCGTTTTGAATGATAGAAGTATTGTCTGTGATGTTAAATAGTTTGACATCATCAGCAAAGAGAACACAATTACTTGAGATATGGTCACAAAGATCATTAATGTATAGTATAAAGAGTATTGGTCCAAGAACGCTGCCTTGAGGAACGCCACTCTTGACAGGAACAGGATTTGATAAAGCATTGCAAATTTTGACCACTTGTTGTCTGTTAGACAGAAAAGCAGATATCCATTTGTGGAGGGGCCCTGAGATGCCATAGGATATTAGTTTTAGGAGAAGTTTATCGTGTACTACTGAGTCAAAAGCTTTGCAGAAGTCTATGTAGATTGCATCTATTGATTTGCCTTGATCAAGATTTGAAGTCCATATGTTTTGGCAGTGGAGAAGTTGTAAGTTACATGATAATTTTTTTCTGAAACCAAATTGTTTGTTGGAGAGTAGATTGTTTGTTTCTAAGTGTGAGGTAATGGATTGGTTGATGATAGATTCCATGACTTTGCAGGTGACGCAGCTATAAAACGTAGTTTTCGACTAAGCTGGGGTCTCCTTTTTTGAAGATAGGGATGACTGTGGCTAGTGACCAAAGTTTGGGAAGAGAACTGGTAGTGAAAGCTTTATCAAAGATAATACTTAGGGGTTCTGCTATATTAATGGAAAGTTTTTTTAAGAAGTATGCACACAGTCCATCGGGTCCAATAGATATCTATGGTTTTAAGTTGTGAAGAGCTTTTCCAGCGTTGTCTTCTGTGAAATCTATATGAGTTAAATCATCATAATCATTGCTGGTAGTTTGTGGAATGTCGGATATGTGTTATCGGAGTTAACAAAAACTGAGCCAAAGAAAATGTTGAAGAGGTTTGCTTTAACTGTTTCGTCATTGCATTCTTTGTTGTTAGAATCTTTTAGTGGTGGGATGGATCTAGAGTCTTTAAGTTTAACATAACATAACATCAGAGTTGGAAGGGACCTTGGAGGCCTTCTAGTCCAACCCCCTGCCCAGGCAGGAAACCCTACACCATCTCAGTCAGATGGTTATCCAACATTTTCTTAAAAATTTCCAGTGTTGGAGCATTCACAACTTCTGAAGGCAAGTTGTTCCACTTATTAATTGTTCTAACTGTCAGGAAATTTCTCCTTAGTTCTAAGTTGCTTCTTTCCTTGATCAGTTTCCACCCATTGCTTCTTGTTCTACCCTCAGGTGCTCTGGAGAACAGCCCGACTCCCACTTCTCTGTGGCAGCCCCTGAGATATTGGAACACTGCTATCATGTCTCCCCTAGTCCTTCTTTTGTTAAACTAGACATACCCAGTTCCTGCAACCGTTCTTCATATGTTTTATCCTCCAGTCCCCTAATCATCTTTGTTGCTCTTCTCTGCACTCTTTCTAGAGTCTCAACATCTTTTTTACATCGTGGCGACCAAAACTGGATGCAATATTCCAAGTGTGGCCTTACCAAGGCATTATAAAGTGGTACTAGCACTTCACGTGATCTTGATTCTATCCCTCTGTTTATGCAGCCCAGAATTGTGTTGGCTTTTTTAACAGCTGCTGCACACTGCTGGCTCATATCTAGATGGTTATCCACTAGGACTCCAAGATCCCTCTCACAGGTACTACTATTGAGCAAGGTACCACATATACGGTACTGGTGCATTTTGTTTTTTTGGCCTAAATGTAGAACCTTACTTTTTTCACTGTTGAATTTCATTTTGTTAGATAGCGCTAGTTTATTGTTAACAAAATTATAAAAGGCACGATTGGAATTTGAGGCACGATTCGAATATTATAAAATGGCGAGATAAAAGTTCTATTTCCAAATGGTTTAAATGTCATTCTTTTCATATTCAACTTTGTCAGCCAAATTAATTGGTTTGCTCTAAATTGTGCATTAAATTACCTTGATAAACGTATCTTTTCTTTTATGTACACTGAGAGCATATGCACCAAGACAAATTCCTTGTGTGTCCAATCACACTTGGCCAATAAAAATTCTATTCTATTCTATTCTAAAATTGAGAATATCGCCTTTCGCACGCGCAGCCGAGTAAGTGAAGCCCGCGCGAAACGGAAGAGTTTCCCTTCCTCCTGGGGGGCGGGGGAACCAAAAACCAAAGGAGCTGCGACGCAGGCGCAGAAACGAATAAAGGAAGGGCGGAGCTCCAGGAGAGTAGGGAAAATGGCGGAATACGTGCAGGTGATGAAGAGGGCGTTGCAACAGCTCGGTGGCCATGGCGGCATCCGTGGCGTTATATGGCAGCTGCTCAGGTGAAATGTGCTGATTGCGCCGACGTGAGGAACGAGGGCGGGCGGTCCTTTCCAGTTTCTTGCCGGAAACTGCAGCTCACAGGGTTGAATGACATGACCCTCAGAGGATCGTTAGAGGAAAGAGAGTTTCCAGAACTTCGTGAGTTAAGCAGAAAAGGGCCGAAAGGAAGCTGACGTTTGATGTCCGGAACGGGCATCTCTCGAAGATGGGAACTAGGGCGACCTTATAATGCAGAGGTCTTCAAACTTGGCATCTTTAAGACTTGCTGGCTGGAGAATTCTGGGAGTTGAAGTCCACAAGTCTTAAAGCTGCCAAGTTTGAGGACCCCTGTTATAATGGTTGCAAAGTCTGCTGCTGGAAAGGTCATTGTTGGGAAGCTTTCTCTAACTTTGGGCTCTTCTTGACTGGGGCCTAATCCCTGCAAAAGGACGGGGCTCTGTTTATGGGCGCCGTCCAAGGCTTGGGAGATCCAGATTGCATTCAGTCACTCTGCCCCAGCTCTTGAGGTCGAGCTTCTCCTTGCCTCTCGACCTTGCTTTTAACATGGTTACTGTAACTGCTGGACTAAGAAACACATTTGCGCTGGTTGTTTCACCGCTGCTGTGTTAAAGGAAGGGATAGCAATCGTTTAAATAATACAGCGGAGATGGTTTAGTCACTTAGCGCAGGGGTCTCCAACCTTAGTCTCTTTAAGACTTGTGGACTTCAACTCCCAGCTTTGCTGGCTGAGGGACTCTGGGAGTTGAAGTCCACAAGTCTTAAAGGGACCAAGGTTGGAGACCCCTGACTTAGAGAACAGATAATTGATTAAAATTATTTGGGAATAAATTTTTCAGGCTGCTAATTCATTTGACAGATAACTTGTTTAGTTGCAAAGCAAGTTATGTAGAAATGATATACTTTTGCGGTGTTATTTTTAAGAATGTAATCAATAATGTTATTTTTAGGGGAAATAGTTTTATTTATTTGGAGCAGCAGTTGAAAAAAAAAAATCTTATCCATTTGATTGCCCTAATAAGATATTTGAAAGCTAAAACCAACCAAAGTAACCTTATACAGTAGTTTTGCATTGGTTATCTAACGGTGCTCTTCAGGATTTCAGATAGAGATTTTCACAATTTATTTGAAGGTAGCAGAGACTAAAGACCACCTGCATGCAAAGCCTGTAGACTGTCGCATAACTATAAACCCCCTGAAGATTTTATTTTATTTTGGACATTCACAGGGTCAATGATCTGAAGATTGGTACCCTAGTAGGGACTGATAAGTATGGAAACAAATATTATGAAGACAAAAGGTTCTTTTTTGGTAAGTAAAGACACTTGGATAATTTAAGTTTATTCTTCTAAAGAATTTGGGTTGTTTAACATATTTACCAACAATGAAAGTATTGTTTTTTCTTATGTGGATATAATTCAATTTGATGTTAAATAGGAAAAGCCAATAGCAATAAGAAGTCACTGTTGCCACAACAGAAGCTTGGATTTTTGCTCAAATAAAGATATTTTAAAATGGGTTAAAAAGTATTCAATCTTTTGTATGCCTAATCAGATTTTGATCTTGCTTTTCTGGCATTATTTTAGCTTTAAGAAATAACTTTACTTTTTTAAAAAAAGTTCATGCATAGAAAAAATAAACAATGTTAGTGTTTTAAAACATGTATGTATGTGTTTATTCATTGTATATAGCTGCCCATCTCACATCCTAACTCTAGACCAGTGGTCACCAACCGGTGGTCCATGGACCACTGGTGGTCCGTGAGAAAATTTTGGTGGTCCACAGAAAAATTATTTGCATTTTTTTAGATTGCACTAAATGCTATTTATCTTTTAAAAAAATTCATATTAATAGTCCTCAGGATTTAAAATTGAATTTAGTGGTCCCTGAGGTCTGAAAGGTTGGTGACCCCTGGTCTAGACAACCTACAATTTTAAAATAAATAAAAATATATACAATTACTAAAAGAAACTTAGAAATGAATCACAGGTAAAATGTGTGGCAGTTGAAGAATCATAAAAGATGTTCAACATAGTCAAGAAACTTGATCACAGATGGGGGAGGGGATTTGCCGAAAGGCCCACAGAATGGGGGTGAACCAAATCTCAAGAGGGATGATGTTCTAGAAGCAGAAAGGCATCTTGTTTGGGGTCTGCCTGCTGAGACTACTTAGCCTATGGAATTCACAACCTGTCTCTCCTTTGGGGTCAAATAGGAAGGGTAGAAACAATCAGGGAGACACAGATCTATAATTTAATTAGAAGAATCATTCATACATGATTATATTGATCACAGGTTCCTTAGTATTGCAAAATTTACGGGTTTACGCCAAATACCTGACCTTCGGACCTTCCGCCGCGAACTGAAGACACATCTTTTCATTCGCGCGGGGCTGGCTTGAATTTTATTGGTTTTTTAAATTTTCTTAAATTTTAATATCAATTTTAAACGGGATTTTAGTTTTTTATATATTTTAAAGTTTCGGGCTAATTATAATAAGTTTTTTAATTTACATTTTAAACTGTACATTGTATTGTCTTTTTTACTTCTGCCTGTACACCGCCCTGAGTCCTTCGGGAGAAGGGCGGTATAAAAATCAAATAAAATAAATAAATAATAATAAAAATAAAATATTGTATTTTACATTTCTCATACAAATAAAACTGTTAAGGGAAGTTTAATCTTAAGAGATATATAAGCTCCAGATTCGTAAATCTGAAAATGGTAAATAGTTTGTATCAAAATTAGAAGTATAAGCAACTAGTTTATCATATAAAAACCAATAAATATTTGTAATTCCATTTGAAATTTTACCATTAGAAGTTATTCTTCCCTATATAATAGTTACTTAAATTGCTAAATTAAAATACTGGTTCCCGGGAAGTCATAGTAAAGTTACATATGTTTGTCCCTCATTCTTCTATTAAAAACAAACAAACCTGTATATGTGCATGATATTTTTGGTTTCTAATTATTCTCTTTCTTTCTTTCCATATGTCAAGCTAGTCCTTCTCAAAATTGAGAATAGAAATATAGATTGCCATAAAACTTAATTTTGTGTAACTCTAAGAGAATTAGTTTGTAATTAATAAAATAGCATTCATAGACCCATCCTTATAAAAATTCTGATATACTTTTTAAAATTGTTATCCTTAAGGTCGCCATAGGTGGGTCATATATACTGCAGAAATGGATGGCAAGAACACATACTGGGATTTAGATGGAAGCATGATACCTCCTGAATGGTAAATCAGATAGTTTGATACATACATTTATTTATGTTTTTATTTACTTGTAAAACAGATATCTCAGAACAAGTCTTTTTATAAAGTAAATTAATTTGAGTTTTTTAAACTATACCTCAGTCTCTAACCCTTTACCACCAAATTTATCATTATGGATCATTATGGTCATTACATCAGATCAGTTAAAATGTTAGGTTCAAACATCACTACTATGTTTTCCCGAAAATAAGACCGTCTTATAATTTTTTGAACCCCAAAATAAGGGCTTGGCCTTATTATCAGGGGGGGTTCTTATTATTTTGGGGGTGCAAGAGGCAGGGAGCATGGCCACCCCATAGCTGTTGCTGGCTTGTTAGCTGTTTGTTGGGGCAACCAAAAATGGGAATCTCCCCGGTGTTCTTGGCACTCGCCTGCCTCCCATCCATCCATCTCCCTTGTCTCCAAACTCCCACCCCGCTCCCGCCTCTCCACTGGGCGGCCCCCGGCAGCCCCAGATGCCCAAAGCCTGCGTCCGCCCAGCTCCTTTTTCCATAGCACCCAGCTCTTTATCAAGATGGGTGGCATGTGGGGTGGGGAAGAAGCAAGATGTATGGAGCAAGACCGGGCTTGTTCCTCTTGCAGTCTCTTCTCCCCCTCTCACCAGGGGCCGGGGAGACGCGCGTCTTACCTGCCTTGCAGCTCTGTTGCATGTCTCGCTGTTGCCTGCAGGCAAATACGTTGTAGGGTAAAACCAAACTTCTCGCAAATTCAAGAAGTTTGATTGAACTTGCGAGGTTTTTTAAAATCAAACTTCTTGAATTCGCAAGAAGTTTGCTTTTACCCTACAACGTGTTTGCCTGCAGGCAACGGCAAGACACACGACAGGGCTGCAAGGCAGGTAAGACACGTGTCTCCCCGGCCCCTGGCGAGGGGGGGAAAAGAGACTGCAAGAGGAGCAAGCCCTGTCTCGCTCCATGCATCTTGCTTCTCCCCTGTCTCACATGCCACCCCCCTCGATAAAGAGCTGTGGAAAAGGGAGCCAGGAGGGTGCAGGCTTTGGGCGTCAGGGGGTCCTGGGGTCGCCCCGTGGAGAGGTGGGGGCGGGGGGGGGGTTTGCGAGCGATCACTTCCTCCTTGTCTTCTCTCCCAAAGTGCTGGCCACCCCGTCACTAGGGGTTATTTTCGGGAGGTGTATATTTACGCCCACCCCAAAAATCTGGCTTGGCCTTATTTTCGGGACTTGTCCTATTTTCAGGGAAACACGATATAAGTGCATATTTATTACTGGAAACTGACCAGTGTCTTTGGAATTTTGTTTTATGTACTTGTAGAGTGATTGGTAACATTCTGTGGAAAAATTACCATAAATTGCTTTATTGGTATTTTATTGTGATAAGATCTGAAAAAACATGTTACAAAAAGTTTGCTAGAACCAAAAACAGTATTAAATATGAAGTTCCATATTGCCTGTCTTGGCTGCTTTGGAAAAGAAATATGATTCAAATAATACTAAAGTTTTCTCTTCCGTTTTTCTTTAAATTAGGCTTCAGAGAGGGGGGGGGGTGCTAATAATCCAAACAATTGCCATAATAATTGTGCTAATTTACCACAGTAACATTCTTTCCTGTGCACACTTTGTTCTGTCCCTCTCCATCCTGATTAATTTTTTAATTTGATTTTAAATTTATGATCCTTATTTATTGTTTTAATGTTTTTAGTACATTTTAACTGAATGTCTGTTGATCGCCTAGAATTGCTTCTGGGAAGGTGGGTGGCATACAAATTAAATAAATAATGCTAGGGCTTAAGCTTTAGAAATAAGCAAAGTGCCGATAATTTTTTTTGCCATATTCTTCATTTAATGTCTAATGATTAATCTATCAATTGCTAATTGCTTTGAAAAACTATGTATATTGATATCTACATTTTTAATCATGTTGCCTTCAATAAATATTCTGTAATATTGTATTGTTGGATATTTTCAATTGCACCATCATTGATAAAGTTTTAAATATTACATGAATATTTTATGAATATATTAAATATTACATTTTTCCATTACTTCAATGGGAAAAATTCTTATTTAACAATAACCATTTTGCTGCTTTAATTTCATTTAATTTAATTCTTGTAGGAATTGGTTCTGTTTTTTTAAGGTTTGCTTAGTATTTATGTTACATTATGCTAATTTCTAAGGTTTGCATATTTAAAAAATGCTTTGGAAGAAAAGTTTTGGTTAAAGCAGGCCTATGTTTTTCAGTTTTTCACTGAAGCCTGCCGTAAAATATCTCTAAATTAGTATGAGGATTTAAAATTAAATGCATAAATAAGTTCTATCACTCTGGATTCTTAATGTAGTCATTGGTATAAATAAGAGAATTTTTTTCTTGATTTTCCTCATCAGACCTTTCATCATATTTATATTTAATCTGCTTGTCACAAGCAGGTTTCTCTTGGACTACTGCATCCATACCTCAAAACTTCTGATTACCATTCATTGGCAGCAGAAAGGTCTATAAAACTATTTGCAGCCCAAATCTTGTAGCTTTGTCAAATTATTGAATGTGAGAAATTGCCCTTGGTTTTTTGACAACTATATTCAATTTCCATTACTTCAAATTTATTAAATATAAAATTTAACAGATAAGTCTGCATAATTTTAAAAATGTAACTATTTTTTATGTTTAGGTAGTATAACTGTTGCCCATAAAACATAATTTGTTGTGAACCTATGTGTGGAAATATATGTCCTTAGGAAATATTTTTTATTGTACTGTTTTCGTTACAAGGCATCGTTGGATTCACTGTATGACAGAAGATCCCCCAACTACACATCCACCAGTGAGTCGTAAATTCATTTTCCAAAATCATAGAATGAATGAAAGTGGTACTCCTAAACAATATGTACCATACTCTACAACACGTAAGAAGATACAAGAGTGGGTTCCACCATCCATACCTAGCAAATGAAAGAAAAAGAACATGGTGATTTGCAAGGAAAAGATTGATTGTTGTGCATCTTTATTTAAAATAAAAACTTCGATTAAAAAATTTTTGAAATCAAAATATTGTTGGGAAAGAGTTATCTGGGTAATGAATGGGCAGAAACAGAATATACAATATGCTATAAAAGTGCATGTTTGTGGAATATTTTTGTAGAATTGAGAGTCTGGTAGAATCTAGTAGCTTTCATTATAAAATATTACCACATATATTTCTAATATAATAAATTTATCACTAGTATTAAAATAAATTAAATTTTGAGAGTCCCCAATTCCTCAGTAACTTTGGGAATCCTATAATTACAAGAAAACAATATGTAGCTTACCATATCATAAACACTTTGTCCAAGATCTGGGAAAAATAATCCAAGTTTTCAACAATTTACATAAAATCACTAAGAGGAAGTAGTATAGACCCCTCTGAGAATGTCATTTCAAAAGATGAGGAGTTTGCCACTGGGATAAGACACTGTTTGATTGATGGAACCTGGACCATATCTACTCTTCCTGACCTCTCCAAATGGATGGAAACATGGATTAATGGATCTCTGTTATCATTGTAGGATATATAAATTATTAGATATATAAATTAGATGTATAAAAGCTTCAAGTCACACGGTGTGCAATGGAAAAACTTGCTAAAATGCTAAAAACCTTACTCAGAGACCAAATCAGAAGTGAGGAATGTCAACTAACTTCAAACAAAATTTCCTGATTCCACCTGTAAATCCATACCAGAACATCTAATGAAATATGTTGAATGTCCAATGTTAACACTATCTGGGTGAATAAAATAAAGTGAAAATACAGTCTTAACAAGAAATCAATTGTTTTATTTCTTGCACTTTTGATTTGACCTTGAAATGAATATAAATTCTATTGTTCAATGCAGGATGTTTTGAAATGCTTCAAATTAACATGCTTTTAAGATTTGTCTAAAGGTTTATAATATCTAAAAGAATCAGCAGTGTAAAATTTTGAACTTCAATTGTGTTTTGGTAATGTCACTAGTATATTCAAAACTTTTTATTCAAAAAGTTTTATATCAAAATTGATCAAAATAAATGAATATTAAATATTGTATTTATAATATTTTTCTTTGGTATAGTATAGTGACTGAGCTATAAATAAAGTCATCCAGACTAATTTTCCTTTTTCTAGGAATTCATTCAGTTAATGTCACCTCTGCCATGTAAAAGATCTTGAATAAGCCCTTTTCAGTCCTTTAGAAAGCCCTCCTTCCATTGCTGTCATTTTGTCCTACAGAATTTAACATTGATTTAATTTTAACATATTGTAAAGTTAAATAACATGCATACTACTATTCAACCTAAATATGAAAATAATTTCTGTCCTAGTTGTTTCTGTTGAGTACATTTAAATATTCAAATATTTTTCTGCGGATGTATATTTGGTGCCATGTTATATAAACTATTCTGCCTGAAACTATATACATTTTAATAATTCTAATGTCAGTTTCCTAAACATAAATCTGTATAAAAGCTGAGGACAAGTTCAGAACCTTGCCCTTTGGGCAAGTTCTTAGATGTGGTAGATATGGAATACAATTAAGCCTGTTTTCATATTGTTTAGAAAATTAAGAGTAATATTACAAGTATTCAAGGCATATACTACCATAGTTTTGTTATATATTAGCTGCATTTTGTCTCATTTGAATCCTAAACTGATTAATAAGTTAATAGAAACAATTTAAAATTTATGTTTCAAGTTCAGTTTTTTGGTTTACCTATTAATTGCTAAGACCATGGTTTGTTTCATTTCAGACAATATAACAAAATTTGATTTATCTACAGTGAATACAAAAAAATTCAGAGTTCTTCCGCAGCTGTGCCAGACGAGGGAGTATATGAGTTTATTTTGACACTCAGCTCTAATTTAGATTTAGGTAACCAGCACTCAGCCCTGTATTTCATACTATCCAATAAAACTGATGGCTGGCCATTAGGCTCTGGTGTACTTGTCTTCTAGTAAAGGCTGCTAAGTTTTCATTTTCTGTGTCCCTCTCCTCCAGTAGTAATTTCCTTGCAGCCTGAGAAGCAATAAGAAAAAAGATGGTCATTGATCATTTCCTAACAAAATCAAAAGTTTTTAAAAATAAAAGGGCACAATTCCGTTTTGAAAGAGGCCAGCCAGATAAAATATCTTTGTTATATATTAGCTGCATTTTGTCTCATTTGAATCCTAAACTGATTAATAAGTTAATAGAAACAATTTAAAATTTATGTTTCAAGTTCAGTTTTTTGGTTTACCTATTAATTGCTAAGACCATGGTTTGTTTCATTTCAGACAATATAACAAAATTTAATTTATCTACAGTGAATACAAAAAAATTCAGAGTTCTTCCGCAGCTGTGCCAGACGAGGGAGTATATGAGTTTATTTTGACACTCAGCTCTAATTTAGATTTAGGTAACCAGCACTCAGCCCTGTATTTCATACTATCCAATAAAACTGATGGCTGGCCATTAGGCTCTGGTGTACTTGTCTTCTAGTAAAGGCTGCTAAGTTTTCATTTTCTGTGTCCCTCTCCTCCAGTAGTAATTTCCTTGCAGCCTGAGAAGCAATAAGAAAAAAGATGGTCATTGATCATTTCCTAACAAAATCAAAAGTTTTTAAAAATAAAAGACCGGCTTGCTCCTCTTGCAGTCTCTTCTCCTCTCACCAGGGGCCGAGACGCGTTTACCTGCCTTGCAGCTCTGTTGCATGTCTCGCTGTTGCCTGCAGGCAAATACGTTGTAGGGTAAAACCAAACTTCTCGCAAATTCAAGAAGTTTGATTGAACTTGCGAGGTTTTTTAAAATCAAACTTCTTGAATTCGCAAGAAGTTTGTTTTTACCCTACAATGTGTTTGCCTGCAGGCAACGGCAAGACACACGACAGGGCTGCAAGGCAGGTAAGACACGTGTCTCCCCGGCCCCTGGCGAGGGGGGGGAAAGAGACTGCAAGAGGAGCAAGCCCTGTCTCGCTCCATGCATCTTGCTTCTCCCCTGTCTCACATGCCACCCCCCTCGATAAAGAGCTGTGGAAAAGGGAGCCAGGAGGGTGCAGGCTTTGGGCGTCTGGGGCTCCTGGTGTCGCCCCGTGGAGAGGTGGGAGCAGGGTGGGAGTTTGCAAGCGATCACTTCCTCTTTGCCTTCTCTCCCAAAAGTGCTGGCCACCCCGTCACTAGGGGTTATTTTCGGGGGAGGGTGTATATTTACGCCCACCCCAAAAATCTGGCTTGGCCTTATTTTCGGGACTTGTCCTATTTTCAGGGAAACACGATATAAGTGCATATTTATTACTGGAAACTGACCAGTGTCTTTGGAATTTTGTTTTATGTACTTGTAGAGTGATTGGTAACATTCTGTGGAAAAATTACCATAAATTGCCTTATTGGTATTTTATTGTGATAAGATCTGAAAAAACATGTTACAAAAAGTTTGCTAGAACCAAAAACAGTATTAAATATGAAGTTCCATATTGCCTGTCTTGGCTGCTTTGGAAAAGAAATATGATTCAAATAATACTAAAGTTTTCTCTTCCGTTTTTCTTTAAATTAGGCTTCAGAGAGAGGGGGGGGTGCTAATAATCCAAACAATTGCCATAATAATTGTGCTAATTTACCACAGTAACATTCTTTCCTGTGCACACTTTGTTCTGTCCCTCTCCATCCTGGTTAATTTTTTAATTTGATTTTAAATTTATGATCCTTATTTATTGTTTTAATGTTTTTAGTACATTTTAACTGAATGTCTGTTGATCGCCTAGAATTGCTTCTGGGAAGGTGGGTGGCATACAAATTAAATAAATAATGCTAGGGCTTAAACTTTAGAAATAAGCAAAGTGCCGATAATTTTTTTTGCCATATTCTTCATTTAATGTCTAATGATTAATCTATCAATTGCTAATTGCTTTGAAAAACTATGTATATTGATATCTACATTTTTAATCATGTTGCCTTCAATAAATATTCTGTAATATTGTATTGTTGGATATTTTCAATTGCACCATCATTGATAAAGTTTTAAATATTACATGAATATTTTATGAATATATTAAATATTACATTTTTCCATTACTTCAATGGAAAATTCTTATTTAACAATAACCATTTTGCTGCTTTTAATTTAATTTAATTTAATTCTTGTAGGAATTGGTTCTGTTTTTTTAAGGTTTGCTTAGTATTTATGTTACATTATGCTAATTTCTAAGGTTTGCATATTTAAAAAATGCTTTGGAAGAAAAGTTTTGGTTAAAGCAGGCCTATGTTTTTCAGTTTTTCACTGAAGCCTGCCGTAAAATATCTCTAAATTAGTATGAGGATTTAAAATTAAATGCATAAATAAGTTCTATCACTCTGGATTCTTAATGTAGTCATTGGTATAAATAAGAGAATTTTTTTCTTGATTTTCCTCATCAGACCTTTCATCATATTTATATTTAATCTGCTTGTCACAAGCAGGTTTCTCTTGGACTACTGCATCCATACCTCAAAACTTCTGATTACCATTCATTGGCAGCAGAAAGGTCTATAAAACTATTTGCAGCCCAAATCTTGTAGCTTTGTCAAATTATTGAATGTGAGAAATTGCCCTTGGTTTTTTGACAACTATATTCAATTTCCATTACTTCAAATTTATTAAATATAAAATTTAACAGATAAGTCTGCATAATTTTAAAAATGTAACTATTTTTTATGTTTAGGTAGTATAACTGTTGCCCATAAAACATAATTTGTTGTGAACCTATGTGTGGAAATATATGTCCTTAGGAAATATTTTTTATTGTACTGTTTTCATTAAGGCATCGTTGGATTCACTGTATGACAGAAGATCCCCCAACTACACATCCACCAGTGAGTCGTAAATTCATTTTCCAAAATCATAGAATGAATGAAAGTGGTACTCCTAAACAATATGTACCATACTCTACAACACGTAAGAAGATACAAGAGTGGGTTCCACCATCCATACCTAGCAAGTGAAAGAAAAAGAACATGGTGATTTGCAAGGAAAAGATTGATTGTTGTGCATCTTTATTTAAAATAAAAACTTCGATTAAAAACATTTTGAAATCAAAATATTGTTGGGAAAGAGTTATCTGGGTAATGAATGGGCAGAAACAGAATATACAATATGCTATAAAAGTGCATGTTTGTGGAATATTTTTGTAGAATTGAGAGTCTGGTAGAATCTAGTAGCTTTCATTATAAAATATTACCACATATATTTCTAATATAATAAATTTATCACTAGTATTAAAATAAATTAAATTTTGAGAGTCCCCAATTCCTCAGTAACTTTGGGAATCCTATAATTACAAGAAAACAATATGTAGCTTACCATATCATAAACACTTTGTCCAAGATCTGGGAAAAATAATCCAAGTTTTCAACAATTTACATAAAATCACTAAGAGGAAGTAGTATAGACCCCTCTGAGAATGTCATTTCAAAAGATGAGGAGTTTGCCACTGGGATAAGACACTGTTTGATTGATGGAACCTGGACCATATCTACTCTTCCTGACTTCTCCAAATGGATGGAAACATGGATTAATGGATCTCTGTTATCATTGTAGGATATATAAATTATTAGATATATAAATTAGATGTATAAAAGCTTCAAGTCACACGGTGTGCAATGGAAAAACTTGCTAAAATGCTAAAAACCTTACTCAGAGACCAAATCAGAAGTGAGGAATGTCAACTAACTTCAAACAAAATTTCCTGATTCCACCTGTAAATCCATACCAGAACATCTAATGAAATATGTTGAATGTCCAATGTTAACACTATCTGGGTGAATAAAATAAAGTGAAAATACAGTCTTAACAAGAAATCAATTGTTTTATTTCTTGCACTTTTGATTTGACCTTGAAATGAATATAAATTCTATTGTTCAATGCAGGATGTTTTGAAATGCTTCAAATTAACATGCTTTTAAGATTTGTCTAAAGGTTTATAATATCTAAAAGAATCAGCAGTGTAAAAATTTTGAACTTCAATTGTGTTTTGGTAATGTCACTAGTATATTCAAAACTTTTTATTCAAAAAGTTTTATATCAAAATTGATCAAAATAAATGAATATTAAATATTGTATTTATAATATTTTTCTTTGGTATAGTATAGTGACTGAGCTATAAATAAAGTCATCCAGACTAATTTTCCTTTTTCTAGGAATTCATTCAGTTAATGTCACCTCTGCCATGTAAAAGATCTTGAATAAGCCCTTTTCAGTCCTTTAGAAAGCCCTCCTTCCATTGCTGTCATTTTGTCCTACAGAATTTAACATTGATTTAATTTTAACATATTGTAAAGTTAAATAACATGCATACTACTATTCAACCTAAATATGAAAATAATTTCTGTCCTAGTTGTTTCTGTTGAGTACATTTAAATATTCAAATATTTTTCTGCGGATGTATATTTGGTGCCATGTTATATAAACTATTCTGCCTGAAACTATATACATTTTAATAATTCTAATGTCAGTTTCCTAAACATAAATCTGTATAAAAGCTGAGGACAAGTTCAGAACCTTGCCCTTTGGGCAAGTTCTTAGATGTGGTAGATATGGAATACAATTAAGCCTGTTTTCATATTGTTTAGAAAATTAAAAGTAATATTACAAGTATTCAAGGCATATACTACCATAGTTTTGTTATATATTAGCTGCATTTTGTCTCATTTGAATCCTAAACTGATTAATAAGTTAATAGAAACAATTTAAAATTTATGTTTCAAGTTCAGTTTTTTGGTTTACCTATTAATTGCTAAGACCATGGTTTGTTTCATTTCAGACAATATAACAAAATTTAATTTATCTACAGTGAATACAAAAAAATTCAGAGTTCTTCCGCAGCTGTGCCAGACGAGGGAGTATATGAGTTTATTTTGACACTCAGCTCTAATTTAGATTTAGGTAACCAGCACTCAGCCCTGTATTTCATACTATCCAATAAAACTGATGGCTGGCCATTAGGCTCTGGTGTACTTGTCTTCTAGTAAAGGCTGCTAAGTTTTCATTTTCTGTGTCCCTCTCCTCCAGTAGTAATTTCCTTGCAGCCTGAGAAGCAATAAGAAAAAAGATGGTCATTGATCATTTCCTAACAAAATCAAAAGTTTTTAAAAATAAAAGGGCACAATTCCGTTTTGAAAGAGGCCAGCCAGATAAAATATCTTTGTTATATATGATAAAAAAAAACATCACTCCAGAATATATTAAATACATACATATTAAACATATTTTAATTGTATCAGTATACTTTTAAATGTAAAAGTATGGAAAAGACATTGGTTTGGCAACAAAATGTAGGTTAGTCTACACCAGGGTTGTCAAACTGGCGGCCGGAGGGCTGGATGCATCATGAGCAAGCCACACCCACCCCAGCTCTATGAAAGGGAAAAACATCACATGACGGCAATGTGATGTAATGAGTTTGAAACCTGTGGTCTACATGGTAGTCCTCGACTTAAAACTGTTTAGTGACTATTTAAAGTTACAACAGCACTGAAAAAATGAGTTACGCTGTTTTTCCCATGATCGTTACAGTATCCCCATGGTCATGTGATCAAAATTCAGACACTTGGCAACTGACTCATTTTGGATGATCGCAATGTCATGTAATCACTTTTTGTGACGTTCTGACAAGCAAAGTCAATGGGATAATTACATTTATTAACAACCGTGTGTAGCCATTCACTTAACAACTGTGGCAAGGTGCAGCCATTCACTTAACAACTATGGCAAGAAAGGTCATAAAATGGGACAAAACTCAAAAATGTCTTGCTTAGCAACAGAAATTTTGGGTTCAATTCTGGTTGTAAATAAAGGACTATGTATTGTGTTACTTATGTCTACCTATAGTTGTGAAAGTTGGACCATGAAAAAAACAGGGGAGTAAAATCTATTTGAGCTGTAATGTTGGAAAGAGCTCATTCCTTGGACCACAAAAATGACAAGGACTGGAGTGTATAAACCATGCATATTGCCGGGAGGCAAAATCACTAAATGTCTTATTTCAGCTATGCCATATGCTCAAACTCACTGGAAAAGGTAATTATGCTCAGAATGGTTGGTGCAGTGGTGGGTTGCTACCAGTTCACCCCAGATCTGGTGAGCCTGAGCATTGGACATTAATTATTCATTAATTACTCATTATTGACCCATGGAGGAGCCTATGGAAGTGGTGTGATCATCCTCCTAGATGTTTCAGCTGCTTTTAATACTGTTGATTACTGTACAGGCAGCCTATGGATTATGACCACTTGTTCAGCAACTGTTCAAAGTCATGTTAGTGCTGAATAAGTAGTCCTTGCAACCAGTCCTTGAAGCCAATTCAGCCAATTGCAACACCCATGAAGTCATATGATCATGATTTAGATGCTTGGCAATCAGCTCACACAATAGTTGCAGCGTCCCACGATCAGGATTGCCATTTGCAACCTTCCCTGTTGGCTTCCTACAAGCAAAGTCAATGGAAAATCCAGTAGGATAAGCTGCAAATTGCTCTGGTAAATTACTTATACTATTTTTTCTCCTCACTAATCCCATGCTGTATAACACCTGCCATCAATCTCTGCCAATCTGCCCTGCAGTCCCCACCAAGCCAGTTACAGGTTCCGCCAACCTGCCTGCACTCTATAGCACCTGCCTGTAACATCCCACCCCCAACAACACAAGAGTAGAGGTGTAGATCATTTTCTGTAATGCCTGACTGTGGTATTCATGCAAGTCCCTCTATTCTGCCTGGGATTCCTATCTCTTCCCACTTAACAAACTGTACAATCCTGGGGTTTCAATAGCAACCAGGACTGCCAAGATTGCTGTCATTCAGTGATGTGGGCATATAACATTGAATTTTACACATGCAACACTTAGCAATGGAAATTCCAGCCCAGTTCCATTGTAATTTAAGGACTATCTGTATCCTTGATGGCTTAGAAAGGTTGAGAAAAGGTATTGTACACATGGTCATTTGAGTCTTTGGCCTCAATTTTAAGAAAGAAGGAATAAAAACGTGTGATGTCTTTATTCTTCTGGAGACTACTGCTGAAGATACAGCTGGGGCACTGGTGATTCTGGGAGCAGGTTCAGAGGAGGCTGACAAAGACAGGCTTGAGGTCATGCCCTAAGTTTGGTTTGGAAAAAAGACAATAGGGAACACAGTAAATGGGTACCAGAGGTGAGAAGTTATATCTACCTACACTTGGTTATGAGTGTGTCACTTCAGTCTTTTCTTTTCCTGTTTAAGATCCACATAAAGTTACTGGAAAGGTTCTTTCTGGTTGAGGGTGAAGTATCAATAGACAAATGATACTCAGTTACACCCTTGGCCTATTGGGAGATAGAGTAGAAATGACGACCCAGTGCGCCAGCCACCTGTTCTAGTGACAGACTGGTTTTCAATGAGGAAAACAAAGTCAGACAACCCAAATAATGTGCAGTGGTTGTTGATTCAGGGGCTGATTCCAAGACTACTATTTGTGGCTCATGATAGAGTAGGTTTCTTCTCAAAATATCAGATGGGACCATTAGTTTTTAATAGCTTTAGCCAGTGTCCTAAGTGCAGCCATCTGAAACAAGATGCACTGAAAAGGGTCACTCATATACTTGTCATCTCTTAATAAAATTAATAAAAATAAAAGAGTAGTTCACTCTATAAAAGGACAGTTCTGAAGACCAACTGGAAACTTCAATTAGTTCAGAACACAGTGGAAGTTGTGTGCAATTAAGTGACACTGTCCTGCGGGAACTATGCTGGCTTCCAATAAGTTTCTAAATGCAGATTAAGATGCTGGTTTTTACCTATAAAGCCCTATGTCTGTGATGGTAAACCTATGGCACGCGTGCTGGATGTGGCACATACAGCCATCTCCCCCGGCACGTGAGCCATTACCTATTGCTCTTCCAGGTTTTGGCGCGCTGGTTCAGCTGGTCTTCCATGCGCTGGAAACCAGAAGATAGACCACCCAGTGCGCCAGCCACCTGTTCTATTGGTTTCTGGTGCAGATGTATGTGCAAAGACCAGCTGGCTGGTGCGCATGCATGTTCCTGAAACCACAAGATCATCTTCCTGGAGCACGCATGCGTGAAGACCAGCTGGTTGGTGCGCCAGAATCTGGAAGAGCAACAGACAATGGCTTGCATGCCCAAAGACATGGAGGGGATCCCAGAGGTTGCTTCCTAGGGGAGCAGAGCTGTCGGCCAGGATGGGCAGGCTGGGGCTTCCCTCCCCAAATGAGCTTCTTGCATGGCCCCAGACCTCCAGCCTGTGGCACTGATGCGCATACGCAGTCTGGAGCACTGGACAGCTCGGGTGCCCCAGAAGCACAGCAGCAGCAGCTGCAGGGTGAGGGGCAGGAGCGACTGGCCAGCCGGTGCAGCCACTCCCCCACCGGCGGCGTCTCCATGCAAGAGGAGCTGTGCTCTCCTCTGGCCCTCCTGGGGCAGCTCCCCCCCCAACGGCATCTCCTCCTCCTCCTCTAGCATCCCGGCCAGAAGCGGTAGCCTGAGAACCACCATCGCCCCCTTGCCCTGGCAAGTAGTATTAATGCTTTTGAACTTTCGTGTTGGAAATGATTTCTGAGTACATAAATGTACTCAGCTGTACAGCTCTATACTTAGCTGAGTAAAGCTAAGGAAACAAACTCATGGATCATAGAACAAATCAATTCAGAGTTCTCACTCAAAATGCAAATGATCAGGGTGAAATTATTATACTTTGGACACATTATGTGGAGCCCTAGTTCTCTGAAGAAGCCTCTGAAGTAGTGAAAGGTGGAAGAAAAGAGAAAAAGAAGAGGACCAAGAGTACAATGGAGGAACTCAGTTACACCGATGATGAATGAATGCACCATTGACCTGAAGGATTGAGTTAGAGACAGAACATGATGGAGAAAATCTGTGTGGTTGCTGAAAGTTGACACAAAACTTGATGGCACATAAGTAAGTTAGTATTACTATTATTAGTGATAGTATATCACCGCCTACCAACATTTTAAATATGTCATTTGGTTTTAAATGAACTTTTGTTTTGAAAAACAAGACAAAATAGACTTTTCTAGCATTTTTATTGTATTTTTATGTTTTTATTCAATTAAACAGAAAAGAACAAATTTAAGGGGCATCTCATACATGTGTCTTTGCGTGTAATATTAACATTTTAATAAAGAATGATCATATTTCATTATAATTTTCTATCCAAAAGCATTTTTTTGTAAGTCACAATTTATATCAGATCTTCAATTCATCATGTAATTGGGTTCATAAATTTGTCTTTAAGCAATTGAATGACAAGTCTCTTGCCAAGTGACAAATCTATTTCATTATCCCTCCTTCAATTTCCCTAAATGTACATAGCTCCAAATAATACATTTTTTTATTTATTTTTGTCACAACAGTATACACAAATGTCATAGATAAAACATAAAAATAAAAAAAATAGTATTTTCAAAAATACTTTCACAAAAATACTATATACTAAGTCATATATATATGAAGGGTAAATCATAACAAAGTTTTAATTAACCTTTATTTTTATTGCATTTGCAACCATAGTTGTTCCTTTTCTATACAAATACAATACGATTAAGCCCCTGTTATTATAAAAAGGTAAAGATTTCTTTGTCCAGTCGTATCTGTCTCTAGGGCATTGTACTCATCTTCATTTCTTGGCCGAGGAAGCTAACATTGTCCGAACACATTTTCCATTATCATGTGGCCAGCTGCTACCTTCCCACTGAAGTGGTACCTATTAATCTACTCACATTTGCATGTTCTGCCTAGGTAGGCAGAAGCTGGGGCAAGGAAAGGGAGTTCAGGCCATTGCATAGCATTCAGCTCTCAAACCTAGGCTATCAGCTTTCCAGCTGACAAACCCAGCCATTGCATCCCTTCCTCCTATTATTATACAACAACCTTAATGCAATATCTGGTATTGTAACCAGTGGTGAAATCTGAACCGGTTTCGCTGGCTGTACATACGCACCACGCAACAAATACAAGGTGCGTGCACGCGCAGTGCACGCCAAAAGGAGGCATGGGATAAGTAGAACAGTGAGTGGTGGTGGTGGGTGATCAGCTGTGGTACGCAATCTTTTTTTTACTTTTAAAAGCATTTTTTACAACCTATTTGGCCTATTTAAATGCTTTTAAAAGTAAAAAAAGGGCTCTGACAATTGCATGGCTCAGCCGTGATCGTCAGAGCCTCTTTTTTTACCTTTTAAAAGCATTTTTTAAAAGAAGCAGCAAGCGAGGAAGCGAGTGACCGGGCATTGGGTGGGCATGGGGGGGGGCAGGGATTTTTGCTACGGTTCTCCGAACCACCCATTGCCGTCGTTACCAGATCGGCCAATCCGGTTGAACCAGGAGCATTTCATCTCTGATTGTAACCTCTTCCAATAAGTAGCAGCTTAAGATTCTACTCTCAATTATATATCAAAAATACCTCTTGGCGGTTCTAATCAGATGTTGCCCACTCTTAAAAACATAAATTGGTCCCTATTCTCCAAACATCCCATAAAACAAAACAAAGCAAGGAACACCTCTTATGTGCAGCTTTTCTTCGGATCAAATTTCCTGAATGGTTCCCAGCAATAGAATCCACTTAATAACATAGTTCCCAGATGAGTTCTCTGAAACCCTAGGGAATTTTCATTTCTATTTTGATACATCAGCAAAACAAAAAGAACACCAAGGCCTGCAGTAGGAACGCATTAGAGACTAAGCAATTTTGTGTCCCACTCGTATAAAATTGTATATAGAACTTCATCCTGCTCTCCACCCTCCTTTATACCCTCCTTTATAAGGCTTATTATCTAAGCTGCAAAAATACATACGAATCCTGGATGGTGGCAAAGAGGTACAAAAAACCTAACAACCTAGCCAAACCTGTTTGGCTGTATCATCTTTATTATCCAGTTCCGGCTTTTATTTGTCCTACTTGACATCTGGACATCCCTTGGAGGCTTTACCATCTCCCAATGTCCTACCACCTGGGATTTTGCCATCTTATCATCCTTCACCGATTCGTACTTTTCTATGCGTTACGCTGCACAAGAACTCTTGCGCCTGCGAGGTGCCCCCGCCTCGCAGGAATGGCCCGCTTCGTTACCGAGGGCCGGCCTCTATGACGGGTTTTGGGACCCACAGAGGTGGCATGCGAAGAGGAAGAGCCTTTGGGGTTTTTTAGATAGGGCATTTTTAAGGGGTGGGAGGGAAAGGGCGGGTGTTGGGGGAAACCCGTCGGGTGGGGATCCAGTTCCTGCGCATGCTCGTGGCGGTAAGTTAATAGGTCCGAGGGTCACGGGGGGTGTTTGTGTTCCATCGGTTGAGGGTGGTGCTATTTCCACGGTAAGGGGGAGGGGCAGATATGGCGGAAGTGGGGGCTCATATCGTGTTATGGGGGCACACGCTCGATGTTTGCAGGCGATCGCGCGTCCCGAGCCCTCAAACTTCTCCCGTTCCCCGGATGGTCAGGACCCTCAGAGCCCTGGCCTTCGGCTGATGTTGTGCAACGCACGGTCCGTGGTCAATAAGGCCCCCCTGATTTACGATCTTATCCAGGGGGGTGCCGCGGACCTTATGGGCGTTACAGAGACCTGGTTGGGCACAGAAGGGGGCGTGCCCCTTGTTCAAATGTGCCCGCCGGGTTTCCGGGCATTCCATCAGCCGAGGGGCCAGGGTAGGGGTGGTGGGGTGGCGGTTGTGATTAGAGAGAGTCTGGAGCCGAGGGAGACCACTGTACCTCAGATTGCCGGGTGTGAATCCCTCTTTGTGAGATGGGGTCATAGATGTCAGATGGGCTTGCTGGTCGCGTACCTGGCTCCTTGCTGCGTGACAGCTGCCCTGCCCGAGCTCCTGGAGGTGCTTGCTGGGGTGGCAGTTGAGACCCCCAGACTTTTAGTCATGGGGGACTTTAACTTGCCATCTTCCGGCTCGCCATCGACAGCAGCTCGGGAGTTCACGGCTTCCATGACGGCCTTGGACCTGACTCAAGTAGTTGATGGCCCTACTCACATTGGGGGTGGCACTCTGGACCTGATTTTTATCTCTGGTCAGTGGTTGAGAGATCTGGATTTGAAGGAAATAGTCATTGAACCTTTGTCATGGTCAGATCACTCTCTCCTTCGCCTGGACTTTCTGACCGCCATTCAACACCGCAGGGAGACGGAGCCAATACGTTGGTTCCGTCCCAGGCGCCTGATGGACCCGGAGAGGTTCCGGACGGAGCTTGGGCCATTTCCTGAGGGTCTGGCTCACGGCACGGTTGAGGAACTTGTTGCGGCCTGGGAACGGGCCGCGGCGGGGGCCTTAGACCGTGTCGTGCCTTTGCGGCCTCTGACCCGGCGCAGGTCCCAACCGGCTCCTTGGTTCTCCGAGGAGCTGAGGGGATGAAGCGCGGAGAAGGCGCCTAGAGAGTTCCTGGAGGTCTAGCCGTTCGAGGCTGATCGGACACTAGTGAAGTCCTATAATAGGACTTACCTAGTGGCATTGAGGAAGCGGCGTTGCTCGCCTCCTCCCTCATTGCGTCGGCAGATAACCGCCCAGCCGCCCTGTTTGGGGTGACCCGTTCCCTCCTTCATCAGAGGGAGCGGGATGACCCGTTACAGGGACGTGCTGAGGAGTTTAACGGTTATCTATCGACAAAATCGTTCAGCGGGACGGTCTGGACCAAAATTGCGGTGACTCAGGGGAGGTGTCTGAGGGTGGTCTTGGTGACATTGTATGGGATGAGTTTGACCCTGTGGCTCCCGAGGACATGGACAGGTTGTTGGGTAGGTTGAATGCCACCACATGTTTACTGGACCCGTGCCCCTCCTGGTTGGTGCTGGCCACTCAGGAGGTGACACGAGGCTGGCTCCAGGCAATTACGAGCGCTTCTTTGGTGGAGGGAGTCTTCCCGGCCGCCTTGAAAGAGGCGGTGGTGAGACCCCTCCTCAAGAAGCCTGCCCTGGACCCGGCTGTTTTAGGTAATTATCGTCCGGTCTCCAACCTTCGCTTCGCGGCGAAGGTTGTAGAGAGTATGGTGGCATATCAGTTTCCCTTACACCTGGATGAAACTGTCTATCTAGACCCGTTCCAGTCCGGTTTCCGGCCCGGTTACAGCACTGAGACGGCTTTGGTCGCGTTGGTGGATGATCTCTGGAGGGCCAGGGATAGGGGTTGTTCCTCTGCCCTGGTCCTATTAGACCTCTCAGCGGCTTTTGATACCATCGACCATGGTATCCTGCTGCGCCGGTTGGAGGGGTTGGGAGTGGGAGGCACCGTTTACCGGTGGTTCTCCTCCTATCTCTCCGATCGGTCGCAGACGGTGTTGACAGGGGGGCAGAGGTCGGCTCCGAGGCGCCTCACTTGTGGGGTGCCGCAGGGGTCGATTCTCTCGCCCCTCCTGTTCAACATCTACATGAAGCCGCTGGGTGAGATCATCAGTGGCTTCGGTGTGAGGTACCAGCTGTACGCGGATGACACCCAGCTGTACTTTTCCACACCGGGCCACCCCAACGAAGCTATCGAAGTGCTGTCCCGGTGTCTGGAAGCCGTACGGGTCTGGATGGGGAGAAACAGGCTCAAGCTCAATCCCTCCAAGACAGAGTGGCTGTGGATGCCGGCATCCCGGTACAGTCAGCTGAGTCCACGGCTGACTGTCGGAGGCGAGTCATTGGCCCCGATGGAGAGGGTGCGCAACTTGGGCGTCCTCCTGGATGAACGGCTGTCTTTTGAAGATCATTTGACGGCCGTCTCCAGGAGAGCTTTTTACCAGGTTCGCCTGGTGCGCCAGTTGCGCCCCTTTCTAGACCGGGATGCCCTATGCACGGTCACTCACGCCCTCGTGACGTCTCGCCTGGATTACTGCAATGCTCTCTACATGGGGCTCCCCTTGAAGGGCATCCGGAGACTGCAGTTAGTTCAGAATGCAGCTGCGCGGTTGATAGAGGGAGCCCCCCGTGGCTCCCGCGTGACACCTATCCTGCGCAGACTGCACTGGCTACCTGTGGCCTTCCGGGTGCGCTTCAAGGTTTTGGTAACCATCTTTAAAGCGCTCCATGGCATAGGGCCGGGTTACTTACGGGACCGCCTGCTGCTACCGAATACCTCTCACCGACCCGTGCGCTCTCACAGAGAGGGACTCCTCAGGGTGCCGTCAGCTAGGCAGTGTCATCTGGCGACACCCAGGGGAAGGGCCTTCTCTGTGGGGGCTCCCACCCTCTGGAACGAACTCCCCCCAGGACTTCGTCAACTTCCGGACCTCCGAACCTTCCGCCGCGAGCTTAAAACATATTTATTCATTTGCGCAGGACTGGACTAGGTTTTAAATTTATATCGATTTTAATTGGTTTTAGTATTTATATCATTTTTAATTAATTTGGCTTTAGAATAAGTTTTTTAATTGTGATCTTAATTTGTATTTATATGTTTTGATTGGCCTGTGAACCGCCCTGAGTCCCTCGGGAGAGAGGGCGGTATACAAATTTGATTAAATAAATAAATAAATAAATAAATAAATAAATAAATAAATAAATAACTGTTTGCCATTATTTACTTAATGGCATCTGCTTTTTGCAGGGGAAAACTCCTAGAGCAGATTAATAGAACAAATTTACATTTAGAACAGTCTTCCAAATATCAGCTTTAATAATTAAAAACATGAATCCCTCCCCCATGATAAAATAAGCACTTACAAATTAATAGAGTTATTCTTTCATTCCAGAAGTGGGGAATCTTCTGAATTATAGTGTTCAGTATCCCATCTGTGTGGTCATCCTGACAGTCTCCTAGAAGTTGTAGTTTAGCAAGAAGAAGAAGGAAATGTATTTTTTTTTACTCCTGCACTTATCCTCAGTTATTTATGATTGCATTTTTATTTTATTGAATGTTCATACCATATTACCACAAATTTGTATGTAGTTGATCTGTACAGAATGGAAGTGACAAATAAACATGCACATAATAATAAGAAAACAAGTGTGGCTGAAGGAAAGAGTGAGAATTGTACAAAGGGAAGAATGAGAGCTGTACAAAATGGCTGGGAGCATTGGCTGAAATCACTGAGGGAGCAGGATGACCTGCATTTTCTACTGGAAATTTTTTAGCCTTTCTACCATTTTGTCTTAGAGCACAAAAAGCCGGAATCCAGACTTCTGCTTTGTCATTTAAAAAAAGGAGCCCATGTCATTAATCTTCTCATTTAAAATTGTTGTAATTATTTGGCATGGTGGAGTGGTGCTTATGTACATTATCTCTTATGAAAAAAATCATAAGAGATTTCTAATTACACTTCTACCTTAGGGGGAAATGGGTTTATTTCCTTTCAAATCGTACAGATACTAAGAGCGCTGTTGTAGCTAATGATGCTATTTCAATGCTTGCTAACATCATAGTTGCTATGCTACAGCAATTTCCTTGTTCTCTTTCAGACAATTGGTTTAGATGCAAGGGGGGGAAAAGCATGAATACCAAATTGTTTCCTGTTGTTCTTGATATTTGTTTACAGTCTTATAAACTAGCTTTTCATGCATAAAAAGTTTTGTAGCCTTTTTAAATAAAGAATAAAGTGAAATCTTTAAAGAAAGTTTTGGTCCACTATCTGATGGCGCACGTACTGTATGTTCTGCAGGGAATTTAAAACTTAAAGCCAACTTACCTTCCAGAAGTTTTAAGGGGAATTTCATTGTGAATCTGGGAATCCATTTATAGATTAAACTGTGTACAATTAAGTTCATTGGAGTCTGAAAATGACTACCTAACAGTTGTATAATTGTCCATTCAACTTGTTCTGCCAATTAGTTATTAATTAAACTATACTCGGAAGATAGGCTTTATACCTCAGTCTGTACAGCGGGTGTCTCATTTTGACTTGGGGTGTTATGCATACAGGTGCATAAAATGTGATTAGGTATAAAAGGCGAACCCACCCAATTGTGACTTATCAAGTAGCAAAATAATGGCTTAATGTACATTGTTGTTGCAGCCTGGTGTTCTCTGAATATACTGGACATAACTCCCATCATCACCAGCCAGCGTGGAAATGCCAGGATTTACAGTTCCCCATCTCTGGAGGTCCTTAGATTGGGATAAGATCAGGGGTGAAATGCTCCCGGTTCAAACCCGCTCGCCCGATCCAGTAGCAATGGCAGCTGGTGGTTCGGAGAACTGGTGGCAAAAAAATCCCTGGCCCTGCCCCACCTCTGCTGAGCCGCACATTAGCAGAGGTTTTTTTTTTTTTTTAACTTTTAAAAGCAGTTTTTCTTCAGCCAAAAACATACCTTTAAAAGTAAAAAAAAGCCTTTGAGGATCCCGTGGCTCAGATGAGATCCTCAGAGCCTTTAAACTCTTTTTTTAAACAAAAAAAAAAAGGTTTAAAAGGCTCCTCTGGCAATCCCACCTGAGTTTCTCATCACCAGAACCTTAAAAAACATGTTTTCTACAAGCTCTTCAGCCCAAGAGCTTGTAGAAAACCTCTTTTTAAGAGGTTCTGGGCTGCCACGAAGCAAGCCTCATGGGATCATCAGAGGAGCCTTTTAAAAACTTTTTTTCCTCTGGCGATCCCAGAGGAGTTTCCTGATCCTCACAGGCTTTTAAAAATCACTTTTTAACAGCCCACATTTACAAGAGCCCCCACCCAATCACCCCCTCCCCCACTTACCTATAATTACTGCTCCTTTCGGACTCGTAAACCATGGCTTTTGCAATCAGTTGCCTCAGCTAGCAACTGATTTTGCCTATCTAAAATCCATGTGCCTGAACCTGCCTGTTTTGCTGGCTGAGGAACTCTGGGAATTGAAGTCCACAAACCTTAAAGTTACTAAGGTTGGAGACCTCTGATCTAAAAAATATAAATAAAATAAAATAATAAAATAAAATATTTATGCAGCTTTCTGAGATTTGGTGTGTTTCTGTAGTGTTTCACTCTAACTACACAAATACACAAAATCTCACAAAGCTGTATGTGGAATTTTGTGTGTGTGTGTGTGTGTGTGTGTTGTGGTGTGGTGTGTGTGTGTAAAGTGTGAAAGTTGGTTTTTGAGCTTTTTATAACTCTGAGATTCCTGCTTGTTGCAGGGGCCATTTTGGGTGAAGTGCAGCTGCTTTTACATTGTGTGTGAGTCAGTTGTGTTGTTTTGTGTTCTGTGTGTGTAAAGTGTGAAAGTTGGTTTTTGAGCGTTTTGTGGCTGTGTGAAGTGTGTGAAGTGTGAAGTGCAGCTGCTTTTACATTTTGTGTGAGTCAGTTGTGTTGTGTTGTGTTGTGTGTGTGTAAAGTGTGAAAGTTGATTTTTGATACCTCTTATTGTTTTTTATACTTTATTATTTTTATTATTTATTGTTATTGGCCACATCCACCCAGTCATCTGACCACCAAGCCACGCCCACCAATTAAGCCACACCCACAGAACTGGTAGGGAAAATGTTTAGATTTTACCCCTGGATAAGATGTTTTAGTTAATCTGTAATTATGAATGATTTCAATTTCATTCATGCTTTCGGAAATGATACACATGACTCACTTTGTAAGAATAACAGAAAATTTTCTTTTTCCAAGTGTCATCTACGGTATTATAACATTTTCTAGATCATATAAGTTTTAGTTTATGCAAAATAAATGTTAGTATGTTAGCTTTTAATTGCTTCTACTCCTGTTCCTACTAACATGCTGAAGGGATATTATGTATAGCTCATAATATTTTAAACCTGCAAGTTTGACATTCTGGCATTCATTTGTAAAAAAGTTTCTGATTTCATTTTGGAATTGTCTTAAGATTTGTTATTTATTATCTACAATAGTTATTTCTTCCCTGCTCATTGAGGAGCAGCAGCCACTGGGATAAATGTAACTTCGCTGACTTAATAACAAAAACATTACATATATGTTCAAACCCCATATTCCACATTTCAAATGTGCTTTCTCCATATTCCAGCAAAATATATATTTTTAAATGCATGAGGGTGGTCAAATCCTGGAGCAGGACTAGTGCAGAAAATGTGAGTTTACTATCTTGGTTTTAAATACAGAAATATCCTGAAGAAGCAGTTCTAGGAATGAGGAAACAGTGATAGAGGTCTCAGGCCTTGTCCTATTTGAAGTTTATGGTGGCATCTTCATGCTCTTAGAACTTAATCACACAACATTATTTTCATCTCATCCCGTTAAATAAACAGAATCATGTTAAGTGACTACTCCTAGAATGGAATAAAAATAATCTTTTTTCCCTTAGGCTAACAGTGTCCTAAAATATTAAATTATTTAACCGTTTTATATATTTTTCTTTTCGCCCAGCTATGGGCACACAGCCAGATGGACACTTCAAGTGCTGCCCTTCAGTCTGCGAACCAGGAGAAAAGCATAACAGCATAATCTGTACTTCTTTCCTTGCTAACCCTTTTATATCACAATATTCAGCTTGATGAGTGACACTGTCCTGTTTTAAAAAGGGACAAATTAAGGTTCTCCCACATTCATTTTCTCTCCAGTGTCAGTATAATCTGCCTGTGTGACGAATAGGCATTAGTTGTTCTCAGTGGTGGGATTCAAGTAATTTAACAACCAGTTCTCTGCCCTAATGATTTCTTCCAACAACCAGTTTGCCAAACTGCTCAGAAAGTTAACAACCGGTTCTCCCAGAGTGGTGCGAACTGGCTGAATCCCACCACTGGTTGTTCTTCATGTACAGTGGCTCAGGGATGGGTGAGTTTTGGTGGGTTTTTAAAATTGCTGGATTAGCCACCTCTCACTCTCAGGAATGGAGGTGTTCTACTCTTGTTACTACTGTCAGGCTATTTCTGAACCTGGGTCTAGCATTCTTTTGAAAGACTGCTAATCCTATATTCAAAAATAACTCATCTGATAGGCTAGGACTTAAACATGGAGGACAAGGTGGGTGAAGCGGAAAGGAGTGATTTACAATAAGGAAAATCTGTTCTTGAGTACTGTTGCTGTGAAATGGCAATGCAGGCAGTCAGTTGGCCTGCTAGGAAACACCTCCCCCAAGTAATAAAAACAGAAGACATTTATTTAAATAACACTTACTGGAGACAATAAATCAGTTGAAAGGTATTTGTTGATTTAGTGTTGAATGAAACTTCTTCTGAGTCCCAAAATCCACTGAAATCATAGTAGCCACTTGACATTCTTCACCTTTTTGAGTTGGGAATTACCACAAACAGTGCACTGTGAGGCTAAAACAGGCTTAGCATAGTGAAAGCAATAAATCCTCTCAGATTTTTTCAATACACAGTAAGTATGGAAGGACTATATCTTCCAAAAATGTTAAATTAATTCTAGCTGCCTCCAAAAATGATTATTCCTATTTTCAATATTCTGGGCTCCATTATCTCTTAAGTGTAGTTTGAAGAGCATACCTAATAAGATCTGGCAATGCCTTAAAAACCAATAGAGATTTTGAACCTAGAATGAAACATGAAATGTAAACAAAAATATAAAAATTTACCTATTCCTGGAAGAAAATGATCAAAAGAGGTTACACATTCCAGCCAGCTGCTGCAGATGCTCCTTGCCAGTAATCTCCTCTGATGATGCACACAGCTGTTCCAGAATGGCACCAGCTGGACATACTCCAAGGCACAGTTGATCAAATTCTATCTTAGGTGAAATCCAAAGTTTCATGTTCTCTATAGAATTTATTTTATCTTGGTTGTAATCTAGTCCTGTTCCACCCCCACAAGCCTGGCTTTTGCACTGAGCATTCCAAAATAACATTGCTAACAATCTAAAAGATGAACTTCATTAAAATCTCTCAAATGCCTGTAACAGAAAATGTAACATTAGTGTACCAGTTCTAGTAAACAATTCAAAGTTAGCGTAGATGGAAGGCAAGGCCATAATAGAGATCAAGCAATACTTCTAGAGTTGCTAGGCAACCCTTTCTCCCAAATCAAGCTCATCCTTACTCTCCTAAATCAATTGTAGCATTAAACTTTGCAAAGCTTGGCTGGTACAAAACTTTCTCACAGTCTGTTATACGCAAATTACATATCAGTCTTATTTACACATTTAGTTTATATATATTTTTTTATGATTCTCAGGGTAAGATGGGTGGCCTATAAATTTTATAAGTAAACAAATATTACTTTTTTCCTTTTTCAAAATACAAATATTTTTCTTAGGATTCTTGTTCTACAGGGCATAATGGGAACTGGAATATTATATATCTGTATTTTTCAGCCTCAACAACTTTAATGACTTCAGCTCCCAAAATTCCCTCCCCAGTTGTTGTGGGAGTTGAAATCCACACATTTTAAAGTTGCTGAGGCTGAGAAATGTTGCTTTATAGCAACATCTGAAGAGCTATAGATATCCTCCCACAACCAGCGCACTCTTATCTGCTCCAAAGGGCCTTTTCCTACTTAGATCTATTGTAACCACAGCACAAAAACATGCTGTGAAAATACCATCCTCCCTCTCCCCAAGATGCCTCCATCTTCAAGTCGCTCTTAGCTGTACCAGTTTTAAAGTAGTGTCCTCCCCCACTCCTTAGTCTTATACTACTGGAAAATAGCTTCAACATATAAAAAAGGTTTCGACATGTTAAAAAAATCTGCTTGACTTTTCTTAGATGGAAGGCATCTGTAAAGATAATAGAGGTAGGATAAGATTGGCAGTGGGAACAGCAAATAGATCTTTGGCAACACAAGGGAAGGCTGGATAACTCAGCAGTGGGAAAGGCCATGAATGTCGATGATATAACAGTACTGATTCCAGAATAAACATGCATAGGATTGCATTGATTCTAGAATTGCATTAAATCTTGCTTTCTTAGTAAAAGCATCATTGGCACAATGGGTGTTTGTTTTTATGCTGTCTTCAACTGAAGAGCACTTCCTACTCTTCAAAGCATATCATGCAAGTAGCAATTCAAGCATGTTGCCATAGCAGCAAAGCTCTTTTCTTTTCCAGTCTGATCAAGTTGGAGTATAAAATCACCTGATACTATTACAGCACCTACTAACCACCTAAATTACAAGGACAGGAACAGTAACTGTTCCACAAAAAAAATACAAAATGACAATATTATTGAACATTTTAGCAATTTTTTTAATATGGGGGATAGTAAATGTATGGTTTTATAATTAGAGGAATTAAGGTTGGCACTTAGAATTTTAGAATCAAAGAAAAATCCTAGGATCTGATTACAGAACCACTGCATGAATAGCAATATTTTCAGGATTTTCCTGCCTTGTCATCAGTGTTTGTGGTATTGTACCACAAGCTCTGTCCATTGGGTCCAGTGGTGGGTTTCTACCGGTTTGCCCCGGTTCAATCGAACCGGTAGTGGTGGCAATGGGAGGCTCTGCCCACCCGCCCAGACGTCATCACTAACATTCTGTGCATGCGCAGAAGGGCTGCCCACGAGCAAAGCGAGCACGCACGCGTACTCCTGATTTCAAACCACTAGCGAAAGTAAGTGGAACCCACTTTTTTGGGGTCATTCATGAATGTTGGGGGTGGGCTTGCATTATGAAGTTGTTTTTGCCAACCTCAGTCACCTTGACACTTATCTCTGCAGACTCTGTTGTTCATGAATAATATTAAGCCACATGTTATGACCTTTTCTTTGAAGTGGAGACCATTTCATTGGAATCCACATTTTTAGAAGTTTTGTTTTAGTATATATTGCAATAATAGTAGAATTCTGTTTCTTTCTAGCCAATTTATCTCTTCTGTACATGCTGAGTTGGTTCACATGACATACTAAGCAAAATCAAACAAAATATATTTCTACTTGTAAAACTAGGTTTATGATTTAGCATATTGAATAAATCTAGTCATTTGGGATTTATTCAATAAACCAGTTAAGTATGTCTGAAATATGAAATATTTGAAATATGTTGTAATTCTGGTGACACCATATTTAAAAAAAGACTGTCTACACAAGCTGGTTGTGTATATTCTCTCATACTGATATCATGGAAAGTGCATCCATTTAATGTTGGAACCTCTATAACAGCACCTAGTGTGTCATTGTGCCCATAGCTTGCCTTTGGTACCCACTAAGCTTCCTGATATTTAAAAAACATAAATATCTTTATTTATTTTTTTAAATGGAGAGGTGGGCCTGTTCCGATGCAAAACACCAGCCTCTAGCATCACCTACTTTTCAAAAAATACCTTTGGATCCCAAAATGACATTCTAAACCAGCTGGGTGACTTCACCTCAGTAAAATACTTGATTTCTAATCTAAGAATGCCAATGTGCCTTGAACCAGTATAAAAACAAGCTAAGTGGTAGCAAAAGGAATTACATAGGTGCTTCATAATGATAAATATTTTCCAAGAAAACTATTTTGCAAACAAGTCTGTTACACCAGGTTCCCAATTTTCCAAATTTGCCCACCAGGCAAAATAATGGAGTCTCTTCTGAAGGGGCCAGTGAACCTGATATTGTGCCTTGTATAGATAAAATACT
This sequence comes from Ahaetulla prasina, assembly GCF_028640845.1. NCBI lineage: Eukaryota > Metazoa > Chordata > Lepidosauria > Squamata > Colubridae > Ahaetulla > Ahaetulla prasina. Next base: position 60,063,931 of record NC_080545.1, on the reverse strand, counting down.
ATTAAAACTAGTCAAGTCAAATCTTTATTACAGTCATATACCAGCATAAAGGATGTTGAACTATTTATCAGAATTGTTTTGCTGACCCTATGCTAACTCTAATTACACCGCAGTGTAACTAACAGAGCAGCACACTGAAGCACACAGTCAACCAAGTTTTAGTCCAGCAAGTTGTGTGAACCTTTAGAGTGTGTAGAACCTTTTTCTACAGTCAGTAGAAAAAGAAACATTTTATCTATGCTCGGTATAAGTCCTTTCTGGTTAATAAATCCAGAGACTGGGTTTTATAACACTCTGAGCCAAAATTAAGCCAGGCTGTTGGCTTTTGCTCAGAAGCAAGAAAGAATTGCAACCAGGAGTCTCAGAGATCACTTCCCTCCCAGACCTGTTTCTGACCCTACCCCCCCCACCCCCCGAATCCAACCCCGGGAGGCAAGGAAAGTGATAAGCAGGATTCTTTGCAAGGGCAATTGCACACAACTGCAACTGTCTTTGAGTTGTACACTGATGTACATTAGCTACCGGCGAGCGGGCAGGGGAGGCGCTGCAACGTGAGATCGTCCACACTCTTTCGCTGTGAGGTGGCGACGATCTTTCAGTGTAGTCAAGGCTCAGCACGCCAGGTTTTTGCAGGGGGGCCGGTAGCCACTGAAAGGAACTTCACACTTCGGGCTAAGAGCGCTGGTTAGAGACGGTTGTGTAAAATTGCCCACGAGCAAACATTGTGGTTGGGAACGCATCCTATGACCGGTGGGGAGGGGAAAACAAGCACCGCCTGAAGAAAGTCTACTACGGCATTCTCGAGCATAGCACCTCTTCCATTAGTAATGGAAAGGGCGCACAATCCGAAAAGTCGGGCCGGCCTCTCACCTTCGTGCCTTTCTCTCTGACTGAGCAGGGGATTATTTTGTCTACGTCTCGGGGGGAGTGGGGGGAGGGGTGGCATGCTGACGCTCCACAGCCAAGCGCCGCCCCCTAGCCCGCCCTGCCTTTTGTAAAGCCCTTCGCTCCCGGGTTTCGCCGGTTCTCCTCTTCGCCGCGAATCTCGGCGAGGGCGCGCGTGGAGCGGACCCATTCTCGGGGGACCCTCGCGTTGACCCTTTGGAGCGCGTGGGAGGACCTCGCGGGGCGCGCTGAGGAGGGAAGCGGCTGAGGAGGCTGCGGGAGCGCCAAATCGCTCGCTTGGAGTTCCCGGCTTCCAAGTCCGTCGAGGAGGCTGCTGCTGCAGTCCGATAGACTCGGTCTGTCTGCCCCCACCCCCGAGCCCACGGCGGCTCCCCACGACCATCGGCAAGCCGGCGCTTGCTCCCGAACGAAGCAACTCTGGCTTTGGGAGGACCTGCGCTGTGTGTCCCACACACCTATGCGGGCGAGGGCTCGGGTCTCGCAGCCGTAGCCTCGGCGGGCATGAAATGTGCGCTCCTCGGGCTGACCAAATCTCCCAGCAAGAAATGCTCCGGTGAATGGCCGAGGAACGAACGAGAGGAGGACGAACCTGTCGCAGGCGTCCGGAGCCCCAGCCGCAGCTTGCACAGTATGCTACGGAAGGTGAGTCTTTTTCCCCCTTCCCTGCGCTTAGCGCCTGGAGAGGCGCCGGTAGCCGGGCGGATTTCCCCCGGACTGCGTTATCCCATCGCGTCCCCAACCCCCTCTTACGTCCACATTTGGTGGAGGGGGTTCTTCCACCCCATTTTTCCCAACCAAGGCAAAGAAGCAACGCGGGAAGGGAAAGCGCGTTTCTTGGACGGCGCCTTTGGAAAAGGCTATCCAGAAGCCCCAGAGAAGGCGCGATCGCCATCCTATCCCCATTTGAGACGGAGCCTTTTCGTCAGTCTCGTAGGATTTTGTCGGATGCATATTGGCTGCACAACCAGGTTGCCTCAGAACGAAAGCAACAAGCCGCTTTTTTCTCGTGGGAACAACTCTAACCAACAGCGTCATCTTCCACCGATCCCCGCTCTTCTGCTTTCTTTTCCTATCAGGCATCAAAAATAGCGTTTTCCAACTGAGGTTGGCATAACTAGGTGCTGCCTGGTCGGCTGGCTATGTTAATGTGTTTACTTCGTGTTGGCTAACCTCCTCCTCTCCAACTGGGTGTCCCCTCTATCACTTCTCCCCTCTGTCGCTGGTCTCTGCCCTCCTGGAAATTTTGTCCTGACCTGCCTGCCCTCTTTCTAAATGGACCTCAACTAGGCAACTTCACTTGGTTTGCTTTTTCAAAAGCTAGGAAGTGTTTGTTTGTTTTGTTTTAAGGTGTTCACTGATGGAATAGGAAAAGGCGGTGTTTCTTTTCTTTTTTAAAGGGTTCACTAATGGAATGATGAAATTGAAAGTGGCAGGTTTTCCTTTCAAGCCTAGATGTATAAGATAGTAAAATGATTCCTTCCTTCTTTCCTACCCACCCACCCACCAATAGATGCATCCAATGGGAAGGTGTTGAATATGAGAGAAACAGTGGATGCAACTCATAGAAAAGGTCTTAGTTGAAACCACATATCTTGAAAGACTTGTCCACAGAAAAGAAAGCAGCTGGGACATTCTTTCCTAGGCATGGGTGGGACTAGTAAAGAAGTAGGGAAATTCAGATAGTGTGCCAGGCCGTCACTGGCCAGAACAGAGGAAGAAGCTGAAATCTGAATAATTTTTTAAAAAGTGGAATTCATTTCCAGCTGAAATATACAGAGGAGTCAAGCAGCTTAAGGCTGCATTGCAGAAACACCTTACATCTTGTCTAATATGGACTGGTAGATATTAGAAGGCACAGCTTTATACCAGATCTGAGCCTCTCTCTTAGCCCCTATTTTTAATATTTACAACTTGTAAGAAATGGAATTGCCTGGGTTTAGCTGTTAGAATGCACTTCTTTCTAGATAATTGTCCATCTAGGCCAGGGTGACCCCAACCATAAAAAATTTTTTTTAGGCAGCGATCTCAGCACGCCTCAGCAGCCGCAGAAGGGGGAAAAAAAGGGCAAACTGTTTTTTTGAATTTATCGTGCCTGAAGCCGTATTGGCTAGTGATCTGAACTGCTTGCGATTGCCTTGAGGACGGAGGCATTAAAGCGGAGACTCCTCCCCTATTAAGTTTATCGCGCCTGAAGCCAGATTAGGCTAGCGATTGGGAGTGATTGAAGCTGGCTTGAGAGGGAGACATCAGAGCAAAGATTTCTCTCTTTTTTAATTCATCGTGTTTGAAGCTGAATTCGCGATTCTTTGACTCGAAAGTATACTTCCCATATTTCCATGGTCTTAGGCGACCCCTGGCAAATTGTCATTCGACCCCCAACGGTGTCGTGACCCACAGGTTGAGAACCGTTGATCTAGGCATTTAGTGGCTGCTTCAGCAATCAACCTTCAAATGGCTTCTTACTCTGGGCAAAGATTTAATGTCGATATTACAAACTGCTCTGATTTTGTTTTTTGTTTTTTAAAAGAATATTTGGATATAAATGTAGCTCCTTTCAGTATTTATGGGGAAGACAAATTTCAAGAAGTCAATACTAGCAGTAACTTTCCAGAACAGTTTATCTCGCTTCAGTTCAGGATAATGCAAGATTTTATTGAGGTGAACGGCACCAATTTTGTATGCCTGCTGTGATCTATGGACTGTGTAGCTACTGTTGTGATTAAAACCCCAGCTTTAGTACATCCAGTCTGAACTCTCCCTGTGTGTGAGATATCAGTGGCTATTTAAACAGCAGGAGTCATCTTAGGCTGTCTAGGATGGATTCATATATGAAAATTTTCCAATATTTCCAATAAGTGCTGTAGGGTCAACTTTGAGCATGTGCAACTGCTGTTTAAAACCCATAGCCTTCCTTGTATTTATGTATTTATTCATGTCTTCAAAGAAAAAAGAAAGAAAGTTCAGTTGCCTCTTGAAAAAGAACCTTTGGTTCACATACTGCACAGAAACACACACACAAACTGTTGTACAATTTTTCAATTGACATTTCCTGATCTCATATTTTTTTCATAAGAGGACCTGCAATACAATATTACAGGTCAGGATTCCAGTTTTTAAGCTACTTCCTCACTTCTCGCTGTAAACGTTCAACAGCTATCCAGCATTCTAATATATATGGCCTGTTCTTAGTGGATTATTTGGGAATTGACTGATTACCTCCCTCCACTCCTGGTTTCTCATTCCTCAAGTCTTTTGTGCTCCTACAAACCTCAGAGTCTTACAAAGCATATGTATACCTCCCCTTGGTTTTGAGTAGCCCCATTTTGGACACAACCCTATTATTTCTTAGTAGCAATGTTTTATAAGATTTCCTGGATATTGCCTTTTTTTTTTTTTTTTGCAAAATGATTGTATTGAAATTGTTTCAGCTATTCAAAGCTGTTTGCATATAAATGAGGCAAAATATGGCTTTGCTGTAATGCTGAGGTCTTCCCTGTGGAGCTGAGACATTCAAGAAAAAGAGGCAGACGTTTTTGTTCCATGATGTTTAGATATCTTGAGATAAAAGCTGTGCTGTTTTTTATGTAGCTGTATATGCATTTTTTAAAAATGAAATGCATGTAATGAACATGTGAAAGACTCCACAATTCTTTAGGTTTCCAGAATCAGTTTGAGAATCTGAATCTATTAATTTCAGTGGTGGCTTATATTCTGGTTATTGCATAGATAAGATAATGAATTTTATTTTTCTTCATCTTGAAACTTGAAGAAAGCTACTTGGGATAATATCAAACGAACTTGTTCTTTAAATTATGCTTGAATCTATGTAGGGTTTTTTGACAGCAATTCAGAAGTTATTTGCAATTTACACTGTCTTTTTTCAATGTAGCCTGTAGCCCTACTATGCCCTGGAAGTTTTCCATCCAAGTATTAATAAGGTCCAACACTACTTAGCTTCCAAACCCAGATAGTCATAATTATTCACATAATTGAACATTGTCCCCCTGTTTTGCCTTCTCTCTGTCGTTCTTTTCTAGTTCTAGTTCTAGTTCTAGTTCTAGTTCTACCAAGGTCTACACACAGATTTCATATGCAACAATTCACAAAATTATCAAAAACAACTTAAGTTAATAGGCCTTCTTATTCAGGTTGAAGTCTTGAAAGATTCAACCTTAATTTTTTGAAGTGATAATGTGCAGTATTTTTTCAAAGGAAGAAATGTGGGATGAGACCTATTAATATGCCATAAAAATCATGCAAGTTAGAAACAAATTTTAGCTACAGAGTAGCACATAAAAAAGCTTATATGTTAACATTTTGTTGAGAAAAGTGATATAGAGAAATACTCTTAAACATTTTATAATCATAGCAACAATTGTATGTACTCTTATTTATTACTTTATGTTCTATATTGCCATTTCTTGGAAAAAGCTGAAATCTTTAGAAGTTATTTTTCATAGGCATAGCATCAAGCTATTGTTAAAAACAGTCTACAATCCAGTTTAAGGTTACAGTTAAGACATAAAGCCTAATAACACAACTGGCCTACAACATTTACATCAATAATTATAACCAATGTCTAAATAACAATTCAATTTGCATAAAGAATTTATACCTACACATGCAAAGGCACATAGAAAAGAAATAGTGCATTTAAATCCCTTTTGAGATGCAATTCTATTTATTTTTAAAGAAATATATAAATAACGTTCAGAGAAACCTACTCTCAAGTAAGTATATACATCAGGGCTGTGAAGCTCACGGCCCGTGAGCCAGATGTATCACGCACTGGCCATACCCACACCTGGTTTAGTGAAGGAGGGAAAAGTCGCAATATGTCATGTGACGATGCCGTGACAACACGAGTTTGACACTCCTGATATACATGGTTCAAGACTTCTAACTATAATTGATTTTGGGTGTAGATCTAAGAACATCTGCAGCAGTTAGAGCTGAATTGGAAATTCATACAATTCATGCAGTATCCAGAATTAGAACATATAATTACTGGTGCAAAGTCAATGAAATGGAGGCTGATAGACTCCGCAAGTTATGCCTACTAGAGCAAATAAAATTACAATCACAAATCTCCTGGATCACCAAACCAACAAATTTTGTAAGAAGATGTGGCCTTCCTGTCCCTTGCGTAACAGGAGAACAATTTTTAAAAAGAGCTGCCCTCAGAATTAAGGATATAGAAACACAAAATGACATAGCTATCCTTAATAAGGTGGGTAACTTGAAATGGCTGAGCAGATACAAACATACTTTTCAAATAGACAGCTATTTGAAACTATAGCTGCCAAAACATCTAAGGGAGATATTTATGTGAGTGAGATTTGAACAGCTCAACATAATGGTCAGATATAGGAGATTCCATTCTATACCCTACAATGAACATCTCTGCATTTGCGGAGCGGCAGAAGTAGAAGACCTGGTTCACTTCCTATATGATTGTTGCCGGTACAAGAGGGTGAAAGACAGTTAAAGATAAAGATTCCACTCGCACATATGTGCTAGTTGTTCCCAACTCTACAGGGTGATGCTCATCTCTGTTTCAAAGCCAAAGAGCCAGCACTGTCTGAAGACGTCTCCATGGTCATATGGCCGGCATGACTAAATGCTGAAGGTGCACGTAATGCCGAAGGCATACGGAATGCTGTTAGCTTCCCACCAAAGGTGGTGTTGTGACTCCAGCCCCCAAACCTGGCCCCATGCCCGAAAGTGACTCAGAAAGTGAGGGGGAAGGGCCGGTAAGGCTTACCTCGGCAGCACCGATTCCTTTGGTTCAGCTTCAGGAGCCAGAACCAGACCAGTCGGAGGACGTAATGAGCCGTCATCCCCTGATTCCTCCCTTCCCCAGGCTACACCTTCAGACCCAGCTGATAATAATAATCAAGCTTGGCTTGACCCGCGCTTCAGAAGATTAGAGAGGTGGCGTCATCAAAAGGAAGGCTCCTGCCCCACCCCACAGGATATATAAGGAGCTTTGGGACTGCTCTCACTCCACGGGAAGCAAAGGTTTAGCTGAACTGTTTCAAAAAGAGCTGAAAGTCTTGCTACGTGAGTCATTTGTTTGAACTTTGGCAGGCAGCTGCGATTTCTCTGCCAGGACTGATAAGAGCTGTGAATCCACTGGCTGAAGGCCAGCTCGTGGGTCTGAAGTGGGGAAGGAGACAGAACAGGTGGTCTCTATTTTTCTACTTGCATTTTTACATGCTTTCGAACTGCTAGGTTGGCAGAAGCTGGGACAAGTAACAGGAGCTCACTCCGTTACGCAGTGCTAGGGATTCAAACTGCCAAATTGCTGACATTTCTGATCAACAAGCTCAGTATTTTAGCTACTGGGCCACCATGTCCCAGAGAGACAGGTACCTTGGTCTATATACCAAACAAATGACCCATTGGGATCCCTATATCAAAACAAATTACCTTATGTGAGGCCAGAATCTGAAAATAACATTTAACACAGCAAAGTACTTAAGCAAAATGGTTCAGTTGAGATCTGCATATGTGGGACTGATTGGGGTAGATTGCAGGGGTGACACCGAAATATAATTTTATCATATTTTATCTATATCTTAAATTATAGATCATATTTTATTCCAATTTCATTTTAAATTGTATTTTATCCAATTCCATTTTAAATTGCTTTTATCAAATTTTAGTAATTATTTGTTTCTGGAACTTTGCACTTTGATATGGCCAAGGGCTAACTGGGCCATATAGATTTGTCATACAAATTTTGTGTATCTTAAAGACGAATATTTATTGTAGAAGATTCTTGAGGATTGTAATAACTTTTAATGTGTAGAATTACAGGATAAATAACAACTGTACTGCTGCTGATACAAATATATAGATTCTATGTAGGATATGCCTAAAGTCAGGTCCTATAGATTTTTAAAAATAAAATTACATTAAATGTTTGAATTGGTTGCCATTTTCTTCTAAGCACTTCCTTACTATTTTGATGCATGACATTCTTAAGTATAAAAATATTGTCTATGAAAGTAGATATTAATTAATAAGACATATTGTGATTGGGTAATAAGATGTGACCTTTGCTACTTCATCTCTCTGTGTGTATTTATCTCTATATAGATAGTCCTTGACCAACAACTGTCCATTATGATTGGAAGTCATGATGGCCATTAAGTGAAGGGCCCATGCAATTGCTTCACTTTTTATGCTCCCATCCTTGTTCTTCTCAATGTGATCGTTAAGTAAACATATGAATAGTTAAGCAGAATATGGAATGCCTAAGGAAGGCCTTGGGGCTGGAAATGGTGGCTGCTTCTGGGATTGTACTATGTGACCTAGGAATGGAGCAGCTTGCTCTCCTTCTGTAACATGAGCTGCACAACTTTCTAGAGCTCATGTTTCCCACAAATGGTAGACATCAAAGTACATGGCCCAGGAACAGAACACCCTGCTCTCCTTCTCTAACTTGAGCTGCAGAGATTTTCACAAGGTAAACGAGAAGGACTGCAGGCCCAAGCCCTGCAGGTACTGGGTGACGAGATGGGGAGATAGGCAGGGGTGAGGCCACTGTAGCGTCTCTGTGGTTGATCATAAGGAAAAATGACTGCAGGGCCCTTGTAGCAGTATATCTCTCAGAATCAGTTGCCTTTGAGGAATCCACTGTAATTTGTATTTAGATATACCTAGTAATTCTGATATTATATTAGCACTTCTGGGAAGTGTGGCAAGTATCAATCCTTATTTTCATGCTAAATAATTTAATAATTTAAATTTCACAAGGAAATATTTGGAATGTGTACTGTATACTGGAAATCAATTGAAAGGATTATTTTATTAATATTTGTTAAACATTTTTTTAAAATTTAGATATTGTTTGCAAAAAGGCTGCTTGGCATTATGATCAGATAATTATGTTTAATGTGTAGTCATGCATTAAATAAATGCAAGGGTTATAATTTTAGGATTTCAGATTAGCTAACAAGAAACCTGTTTTCAAAAATGGAGAATGCCAACTACTTGTAATTGGGACAACTGGCTTTGTCGTTGTTAAGCCAAAATGGGTTCTTAGAAATAGTCTTGAGGAACTTTTAGGGTGTTGTCATTATACAGCAATTTTGCCTGCATCTTTTATTTGTTGAATAGCCATGAATTATTTCGCTACTATAATACCAGAGACAGGAAGATATTTTATTTGATTAAATGATTTATTGCTCATTCTAAACAGATGCATTTCGTGGTTTTAAATGGAGGAAAACAAGGCATTTAATTTTTAATTAACAATATTTACATAGAGTTAAAAGGAGCTGTTATGATAAGTAGTAAAATAGTAGGAAGATTGATATTTTTTTGTCAAAGACATAAACAGAGACTTGACAGAAACATTAGCATAGACATATTCCAACTGAGCTCTGTTTCATGGTTTTTGAAATTCAGTAGTCTTCTCTTCCCTTAATTGATACTAACGGAGTTTAAGAGCATTACTCATTTTGCAGTTGTCTTCTCATGTGGGTATTTATTGTATAAATAAAATAGCATGATTAAGGGTATTTACACCAATAATCTATTAAAGCATACTTCTAATTTAAACCATAAATGGGAATTCATTATGGGAATTCATTATGGGAATTATATCCATGAATAATCCCTTAATGGACCCCATTCATTTATTAATGAGAATTAAATTGTTAATTTAATTAATAAAATAATTAACTAAAGTTTTAATTACTAATTAAATTAAATTAATTAATTATAATTTGTAATAATTAAATTGTTTACTGTTTATTAAATTTTGGAACCAAGAGGATATAATACATAATATTTCATCCCCTTTACCAATGCTGCACAAATGTTAATCTATGCTTGACACATATATATGAATGCAAGTAAAATTCTCAAGGAACAGATAATTGTAGATAACCCAATTCAACAATACTTTTTAAGAAGTTTCTGGGATTCCCTGCTGTCAGTAGTTGGGCTGAGCAATTTAGTTGTATACGTATGATTTCTTTATTATTATTATTTCTCACTTGCTTCAGTTTATCTGCTAGCTCATTGCTAAAGACTCCCAGCAACTTATAAGTACCAACATAGAATTAAAACATGGAAAAATAAGACATCTCCCTGGTAATAGTTTATCATATTGATACTTAATTACAAAGTGACTTTCCCTAAAGTGCTAAATAATTAGAATAGAATAGAATAGAATAGAATAGAATAGAATAGAATAGAATAGAATAGAATAGAATAGTTGGAAGGAACCTTGGAGGTCTTCTAGTCCCAACCCCCTGCTTAGGCAGGAAACCCTACACCATTTCAGACACATGATTATCCAACATCTTCTTAAAAACTTCCAGTGTTGTTGGAGAATTCACAACTTCTGGAGACAAGTTGTTCCACTGATTAATTGTTCTAACTCTCAGGAAATTTCCTTAGTTCTAAGTTGCTTCTTTCCTTGATTAGTTTCCACCCATTGCTTCTTGTCCTGCCCTCGGTTGCTTTGGAGAATAGCTTGACTCCCTCTTCTTTATGGCAGCCCCTGAGATATTGGAACACTGCTACATATCTCCCCTAGTCCTTCTTTTCATTAAATTAGACACACCCAGTTCCTGCAACTGTTCTTCATATGTTTTAGCCTCCAGTCCCCTAATCATCTTGGTTGCTCTTCTCTGCCCTCTTTCTAGAGTTTCAACATTTTTTTTTACATTGTGGCGACCAAAACTGGATGCAGTATTCCAAGTGTGGCCTTACTAAGGCATTATAAAGTGGTATTAACATTTCACGTGATCTTGATTCTATCCCTCTGTTTATGCAACCTAGAACTGTGTTGCCTTTTTTGGCAGCTGCTGCACACTGCTGGCTCATATTTAAATGGTTGTCCAAGATCCTCCTCACAGTTACTGATATTGAGCAAGGTACCACATATACTGTACCTGTGCATTTTGTGTTTCTTGCCTAAATGTAGAACCTTACTTTTTTCACCATTGAATTTCATTTTATTAGATAGGGCCCAATGTTCAAGTCTGTCAAAATCCTTCTGTATCTTAAGCCTATTTTCTGGAGTGTTGGCTATTCCTTCCAGCTTGCTGTCATCTGCAAATTTGATGAGTTCCCCATCTATCCCCTTGTCCAAGTCAGTTTTGATTGCATGATACTAGCTGCCATTTTCACTTTTTTGACTTCCTTCCTTATGAATGTCAGTCGCTGCATTCCTCCTTTTAAAAAGAAGAATGTTCTCACATTTGAGGTACATTTTTAATATTTAGGATTAAGTGATAACAATTGCACTTGATATTTGGATTCCTATATTTGCCAGGGCTGAAATTCCTCTTCTAGATACAGCCCCTTTTTGTCAAACTTCTACAATTACAATACAAGATACTGGAGTAAATATTCCCTTGGTTTAACCTAACAGCACCATTCTTATGTTCTAAATTCAAGTTATTTATTTGTTGGCCATGTCACAGTAAGAACTTGGCTGTAGTATTTGATAAGAAAATGTTATATTTGGCAAGAATCCGTTGTAGGAAACTAGACAAATAAATCATTTTCAGGAAAATGAAATGACAGGTTTGGCTAATGGAAAATGTATACTGATATTTTAAATTGCTATAAAAAGCTGGCTTTCCTGAGAAAAACAAAATGGATTCTTACAACACCATATTAAAAAGCAGAGCATATAAATATAGAAAAAAGTTGAGATTCAAATAAACTTTCTACATTTTTAAAAGTAATAATTTGAGACAATAACATGTTAATAGAGTCAATAAAGCACCTCAGATTAGAATGGTGTCCGAGTAATTTTGCCAGAATCTTTAATTAACTAATTAATAATTCTCACTGAATGAGCCAGGACAAGTAATTGTTTTATAGATAACCTATTTTACTGTCACCTAAAGAATACTATGAAATAGCTGCAATAATGGTCTTAATTATAAAAATAACAATTTCTGTGAACAGTGTTATATTCCATCTATATCTTCGCTGGGTAACTCATTGCATATATGAACGGGTACTCCAATTTGTCTTCCATACATTTTTTTTCAAAAATTAATGTTCTTTTTATTGCTTTACTGACTATATTTTTAGGCTATTTGAAGGCCCAGGTGCTGCATTCCGATATGAATTCTTACATAGGTCACTGCTAGAGTAGCATGCAAACAGGAAAGCAAAGTGGAGTTTATTTATTTATTAGATTTTTATCGCACCTTCATTAATTTTGTATGTAATTTTGTATGAATTAGAGGTGGCAAACATATCTAATACTCCTTCCTCTTCCTATTTCTCACACAAGAACCCTGTGAGATGGGTTGGTCTGAGGGAAAGTGATTGACCCAAGGCCTATAAACACTATGAAGTTTATTAACAGAGATAAACAAGGAATTAGAGTGTGTGTGTCAAAAATACCACAATAGCAGTTGCAACTTTACAAACCATTTCCCCATTTAAGTGCAATTATGTACATTGTGTACGTAATGCCCAGAGTTGGGATTCAAAAATTTTAGCAACTGGTTCTCTGCCCTGTTGCTGGGTGGGCGTGGCCATGGTGGGCATGGCCTACTTGGCCTCCTGCACCACAGCGGCGGGGGGGGTATTTTTGCCCTCCCCAAGCCCTGGAGGCTTTCGTTGAGCCTCCGGGAGAGCAAAAACGGCTTCCCCTGGGCTCCAGAGGCTGGAAACAAGCCCGAAAACTGCCTTCCCCGGGCTCCAAAGGCCCCCCTGGAAGCCAGAAACAGGCCCGTTTCCAGATTTCCGGAACTTCCAGGAGGCCTGTTTTTTGCCCTCCCAGAAGGCAAAGGGCGCTACACTTACCTGGCATCCAACATAGGCCACATGGAGACTCCTGGAAGTCATGCAGGGTGGGCGGGGCCAGACAGTCCTTGCAACTACCAGTTCGGCAAACCATATGTAAAATTAGTATCCGGTTTGCCTGAACTGGTCTGAACTGGCTGAATCCCACCCCTGGTAATGCCCATAAAAAGGGGTAGGACCTTGATTTCATGAGCACAGCCATTATTTTGATTTTTTAAAATCCCCCTGAGACACTACTGGGATAAAGATTGAATTCCTTGATGTGATTGGATTGTACAGTATAGTTGATCAGACAGGTACTTACTAAGGGCATCTTGAGAGAGTCAAGACCAAGAGTTCTGATTCCCTCTGGGTACTGGTTGGCAGAAAATAATTTATTTCATTTTTAAGAGACTATAATAAATGTGGATGAATACAAAAGGTATAATTTGAACATATGCATGTTTAAAAATGGAAAGTTGGACTAAGAACCTAGCTTGCATGGCAGTAATCAAGCTTTGCAATGTCAGTGCTATTGTTTTTGGGTTTTTTAAAAAATGTGGCTTCTTCTATTTTTATGAGGTTGACCTTTTAGCTCACTTATAGATAAATATATGTAGAATGCTGCAGAGTACATTTTGTGGTGTGCTTATGAATAGCTAATGTGCTTTAGAAAACTACTACCCCCATTGTCTCATGCATAAAAGAGCTGCCACAATCTGGAATAACAGAGAAACTGAGATTGAACCCCATAAAAATATTGAAACAATACTCCTCCTTTATCTTGATATAATAAGGGTAGAACAGTGCCGTAAATGTTACACAAGAATCTAGTTAATTAACAGTCAATAATAAATTAGCTATAGGTAAGAGTTAACAGAATTCAAGAGGTGCTGGACTTGTACCGCTTGTGGGAACGTAATGATTCCAGGCTGTTTTCTTTCTTGGCTTGGCACCCAGGTTCTGCCTCTCCTCCTATAATTTTTATTTTCATTGTGAAAATAATTTATTTCATTTTTAAGAGACTATAATAAATGTGGATGAATACAAAAGGTATAATTTGAACATATGCATGTTTAAAAATGGAAAGTTGGACTAAGAACCTAGCTTGCATGGCAGTAATCAAGCTTTGCAATGTCAGTGCTATTGTTTTTGGGTTTTTTAAAAAATGTGGCTTCTTCTATTTTTATGAGGTTGACCTTTTAGCTCACTTATAGATAAATATATGTAGAATGCTGCAGAGTACATTTTGTGGTGTGCTTATGAATAGCTAATGTGCTTTAGAAAACTACTACCCCCATTGTCTCATGCATAAAAGAGCTGCCACAATCTGGAATAACAGAGAAACTGAGATTGAACCCCATAAAAATATTGAAACAATACTCCTCCTTTATCTTGATATAATAAGGGTAGAACAGTGCCGTAAATGTTACACAAGAATCTAGTTAATTAACAGTCAATAATAAATTAGCTATAGGTAAGAGTTAACAGAATTCAAGAGGTGCTGGACTTGTACCGCTTGTGGGAACGTAATGATTCCAGGCTGTTTTCTTTCTTGGCTTGGCACCCAGGTTCTGCCTCTCCTCCTATAATTTTTATTTTCATTGTGAAAATAATTTATTTCATTTTTAAGAGACTATAATAAATGTGGATGAATACAAAAGGTATAATTTGAACATATGCATGTTTAAAAATGGAAAGTTGGACTAAGAACCTAGCTTGCATGGCAGTAATCAAGCTTTGCAATGTCAGTGCTATTGTTTTTGGGTTTTTTAAAAAATGTGGCTTCTTCTATTTTTATGAGGTTGACCTTTTAGCTCACTTATAGATAAATATATGTAGAATGCTGCAGAGTACATTTTGTGGTGTGCTTATGAATAGCTAATGTGCTTTAGAAAACTACTACCCCCATTGTCTCATGCATAAAAGAGCTGCCACAATCTGGAATAACAGAGAAACTGAGATTGAACCCCATAAAAATATTGAAACAATACTCCTCCTTTATCTTGATATAATAAGGGTAGAACAGTGCCGTAAATGTTACACAAGAATCTAGTTAATTAACAGTCAATAATAAATTAGCTATAGGTAAGAGTTAACAGAATTCAAGAGGTGCTGGACTTGTACCGCTTGTGGGAACGTAATGATTCCAGGCTGTTTTCTTTCTTGGCTTGGCACCCAGGTTCTGCCTCTCCTCCTATAATTTTTATTTTTCATTGTGAAAAAATAGAGCAAATTTTTAAGCTAATGATAATAATAGTATCTTATATTGCAGTAACCTTCCAAAAATAAACTCATCTCAACAGTTAAAAACTCTTTGAAATGTTTATTACTATGATATTCTTTTTTTTAAATTTGCATTTATATCCCGCCCTTCTCCGAAGACTCAGGGCGGCTTACACTATGTCAATCAATAGTCTTCATCCATTTGTATATTATATACAAAGTCAACTTATTGCCCCCAACAATCTGGGTCCTCATTTTACCTACCTTATAAAGGATGGAAGGCTGAGTCAACCTTGGGCCTGGTGGGGCTTGAACCTGCAGTAATTGCAAGCAGCTGCTGTTAATAACAGACTGGCTTACCAGTCTGAGCCACAGAGGCCCGTACTAGCATGATTTCTGAATATTCTTTCATTACTTCTTAATGTATTGTTTTTAAACTATATTTTGACAAACCACCATGCAAACAAGATTAAATAGTAGAGAATTCAATAACATTTTTCAAAAATATTCACCTAATTTTCCTTATTTTGACTAATGTAAAATAAAATTGCGTATCAAACCGAGGTAATTTCTATGTTTCTGTGTACCATTCATTAAGTATTGTTGAATGTGGTAATCATAGAAAAACTTCAGCATGATGTAGTGTAGCAGTCCACAGCAACGAGAAGCTCTGTTTTTCACAGTTATTCCCACAGAGAAGTTTTATTACTTCATAAATACATTTGGGGGCCTAAGGCTGAAAATTGATATTTTGTATTAGACAGTGCTAATTTGGAATCTCAGCAAGCACATGGACTCTGCTACTCAGAAGGAAATTCAACTTGTTTTCTGCTGATAAATTGTTTTGAGCTTGAAATGAGGCATTAGTAATTATCCCAGCTGAGAATGTAGCTTAAAATATGACATTTTATTAGAATAAAAATGATGTGTCATAGGGACCATGTTTATAATTTGACATATATGGACTAAAATCATTACTTTTATCCATATATATGCCAAATTATAAACATGGTCCCTATGGCACATCATCCTTATTCTAATAAAATGTCATATTTTAGGTTACATTCTCATACTTTACTCCCCAGTAAATATAAACATTATGCTATCTAATAGTAAAAATTAGATTTGATGTTATAAACATTCTCATAAGATTTGAAAATAAGAAGCAGCTAATTTTTCCTTACACTGGTGTTATGCAACTTTGTGCAACTAGATTTTTATACATAACAGAAAGTTTTCTACCTTTTATCATCCCCTCCAGGTTTTACAGTCTTCCAAATTCTGCTCTACCCCCTGGAACTGATTTGAACTGCCTTCCGTACTCTATTGGGTGGAAGGCTATGTGGTGAAATTGACGTCAGCTTTTGTTTTAATCTATAGTCTTTAGAGTCTCAATACACAGTCTCGAATAACCTAAAAAAAAAAATTACAATTGAACAAGTTTACATTTGATTGTGAAAATTATAGAACTACAGTTACACTGAGAAGTCGAAAAGGAAAAGACATTCTAAAGTAAGGTGGTGGAAACTATATTATTTATTTCTTTTTTAATAGTAATGTCAATAAATATAATTATATTTGTGTAATATTATAAATATTATAACAGTAAAAACTGATATAAAATGAAAAAATAAAAGTAAAATAAAAAGGTAGAAGGTACACAAAAAAAGAAAACATTATAAAGAAAAATAGAAAAGAAAAATAAGAATATAATGCTCGACTTACGACTACAATTGAGCCCAAAATTTCTGTTGCAGAGCAAGACAGCTTTAAAGTGAATTTTGCTCCATTTTACGACATTTATTGCCACAGTTGTTAAATGAATCACTGCAATTCTTAAATTAGTAACAAATTTGTCAAATTAGTAACACGGCTGTTATGTGAATTTGGCTTCCCCATTGTCTTTGCTTGCCAGAGGGTCTGCAAAAGTGGTCATAAAGCCCCAATTGTCATAAATATGAACAGTGGCTAAATTTTGATCATGTGACTATGGGCGTGCTGCAGTGGTTGTAAGTGTGAAAAACAGTCATATGTCACTTTTTTTCAGTGCTGTTGTAACTTCAAACGGTCATTAACGTACTGGTGTAGGTTGAGGACTACTTGTAGTAAAGAAAAAGAAAAATATATAAGGTTATTTCACATCTTCATCACAAGTATAAACAATTTTAGTAACTTAGTACCATCTCTTGAAATACAAATACAAAAAATGATCTTTTCTTCCCATATCCAATCTCTTGTCTTTAAACAAATCCATAAAGCATCATCATTTTATTCCTGATATCAGCAAAAGTCCGTTAAGGTTACCAGACAACAACATATTTATTTTAACTTTGATCAAGTAAATCAACTTTATATTCCATCCTTTTGCTTCTAACAATTTTAATCTTTAGTCCATTCCAATGTTTGAACTTGATTTCTTTTCATTTTTTCTTTGTCCTTCTATCTAGATTCTTTAAAACTTCAGCAAGTCTTTTTTGTAAATCCAACATGGGAAAATTATCTAGATCATTCTCCTGGTTTGTGGTTTGTATATTCCTTTTAAAAGCCAGCTTCTTTTATGTCCAATCTAACATCTTCTTCCATGTCATTCTTATAGCCTATCATTTAAATGATCATCTTCCAACTCAGACCCAATTTTGTCAGGTAGAACTTGTTCTTTTTCTATAGCATCTTTTAGACATAGTCTATCCATATAGGCAGATACAATTAAAATTAATGCCTGAATTTTGAAAAATGTCCAGTGGTTGGGGACCCCAGCTGTAATTGCAAGTCAAGTTTAAATATTCTTCTCCTTCAGTTATAATTCTTAGCTCCCTCTAGTTCAGGGGTGTCCAAACTTGGTCCCTTTAAGACTTTTGGACTTCAACTCCCAGAGTCCCTCAGCCAGCAAAGCTGGCTGAGGGACTCTGGGAGTTGAAGTCCAAAAGTCTTAAAGGGACCAAGTTTGGACACCCCTGCTCTAGTTCCTTCTACTGTCTTAAAATATGTTTTCTTAATTAAAATGTTTTTTAAATTAAAAACTAAAGCATTTTCAACTTTTATAATTAATTCCCAAATTTTATTTCAAATTTATATGGACCCTTATTCTATTTGTAACTTTCTAAAATCAATTTTTTTCGTCATCCTTTTGCTGTTTACTCCCAAAACATAATTTTTCAAGTTCTTAAACTTGTAGTTAAAATTTCTTTCATTAAACATTGAAGGAAACTCACCTAGTGCTATGATATTTATTGATCCGAAAGTTCAAATAGCTTAAAAGCAACTAGCAAGCAATTTCCAAAATTGTTTTAAAAAAGAAATATGCGAATTAGTGTCCTTACAGAGTCCCCAACTGTGGTTTTGCAATATTGTTATTCCCTCATCTCCCAGAGCTCTAAATCCACCAGACACTGCTGTCTTGCAGTCTCCTTCTGAAGAATAGCTGTCTAAAGCACGTGGGTGGTCTCAAGTCCTCTCCTTGTCCAGAGAGAAATTTTCAAAGAACAAGTCTACTTGCCCCTTCTTCATTCTGCTGCAGGTGTCAGCTCCACTTTTCAGAATAGTCTGTAGTCCACACACTGTTTTTCCTCTGAACGCTTCACAGTGGAAACTAATTTCATTGGTATTCCATATAATCAGCAAGAGTTGAGTACCACTTAAAAAAAACTTTGCTTTTTAAAAATATATATAAATTATTCGCAATATAATGTGAGCTTGAATATAGCTGCTTCATTTAAATCAGTTTGATACTACTGCTTATATTTTCCAGAATTTTTCCCTTATATTTCAGTAGAAAAAATTAATTTTCTTAAGAATCTTACTGTGTTGTAATTCTTGTCCCCGTACAAATCTCCTTTATAATTATCTTCCAGAATACCATTTAACTTCTTCATAATCTATGTTACAAATCCTTGCAATATATATCCGAGTCAGTTGAAAGAACTTTTTCAATATTTTTAAAAAAGGTAAGCCTGTAAGTTGTACAGAATTCCTTTATATCCAAGCATCTTAGATTTCCCTTTCAGTGCTGATTGAGAATTCTAGAACTTTCCTAGTTAGCTTTCAGGAAGCACTCACCGAAAATTAGAAATGTGTTGAAAGAAATTTAATGTGCATTTGTTAACTTTTGGCTACAAGTAGGCAGTATGCAGTTTGCCAAATTACTGATGAGGTTGAAGGCCGTTACGATCAACATGAATAATAGAAATAGAATTAATTTAAAATCTGAATTACATAAAGTAAATGACAAAATTCTTATCTGGATTGAGTTCAGGCTTCAATGGCCAGCAAACGCCAAAGGGGAAGCACTTTATGCTATTAATGTCATTAAGTGTAATGCTTTTTTTCATGGCTCCTTTATAATTAAAAAAAGTTCTTTAAACAACTTTCTAATGAGAAAAACAGATTTAAACTAGTTGATTTGGATCTGCAATACCTTAGCTCCAAACTATAGCTGTATCTCCCGCATCTGTTATAACTTTTTAAATTCAGTATGAATTTTTATTCAGTTTTACATAGAACTAGTTCCCTATGAAAATTCACTTCATGACCCACATTTTTAATTAAGTACACAAAAATAGAAACCTAAGATTAAAGACATTGATTAAAATTAAAGAACTGCCTTGACCTCATCTTCTGCAACAACGTAAACTCAATTTATGGACTACAAATAAAAGAATCCTTTTCCAACAATGACCACAGCATGATAGACTTTTGTCTCAATATATGCCCTTACAATAATCTCCATAATAATGGTTTATCAAACTACAATTTCAAAAAAGCCAACTATGATCTTATAGACACCGACCTCTCATCTCTTGACTTTCAAATTCTATTCTCTAACTATATCACTGCTGAAGACCACTATAGTGTTTTCCTACTTGAAGTCAATAGAGTCATTAAACTATACATACCACAAACCACCACCAAAATCAGGAAAAACAAATTACCCATATCAATAAAAAAGCTCCAATCCAAAAAAAAAAAATCCGTCTGATGAAAAAACAAAACTGGCTATGTAGCCAACTTTAAAAACCGCTACAAAAATATATGCCACCAAATAAAGATTGAATGCACCAATTACCACACTAAACAAGAAGAAGACCTTCTGCGCACAAAATCCAATCGCGCTTTCAATAATTTTGTAAACAACAAAATTAAAGACTCAAGATCCATCCCACCCCTAAAAGGATCTAACAGTAAAGAATGTAATGCTGAAACAGCTAAAGCAAACCTCTTTAACACATTCTTCGGCTCAGTCTTTGTTAACAGTAATGGCTCATACCCAACATTCCCCAGTCATACCAACAATGATTACAACGATCTAACACAAATAGATTTCACAGAAGATAATGTTGAAAAGGCACTTCACAGACTGAAACCATCTCTATCTATTGGACCTGATGGTCTATGTGCATACTTCTTAAAAAAGCTTTTCACTGTTATAGCAGAACCCCTAAGCATAATCTTTGAAAAATCTTTCAGGACCAGCTCCCTTCCCAAACTATGGTCACTAGCCACGGTCATCCCTGTCTTCAAAAAAGGAGACCCCAGCCTGCTTGAAAATTACAGACCAATTTCTTTATGCTGCGTCACCTGCAAAGTAATGGAATCAATCATCAACCAATCCATCACCCTTCATCTAGAAACAAACAACCTACTCTCTAATAAACAATTTGGTTTCAGAAAAAAATTATCCTGTAATTTACAACTTCTTCACTGCAAAAACATATGGACTACAAATCTTGATCAGGGCAAAGCAATAGATGCAATTTACATAGACTTCTGTAAAGCTCTTGACTCAGTGGTACATGACAAACTTCTAAAACTAAAATCCTACGGCATCTCTGGATCCCTCCACAATTGGATAACTGCGTTCCTGTCAAACAGGCAACAAGTGGTCAAAATAGGCAGTGCCCTATGAAATCCTGCTCCTGTCAATAGCGGTGTCCCCCAAGGCAGCGTTCTAGGACCAACACTCTTCATATTATACATTAACGACCCCTGTGACCATATTGTAAGTAATTGTGTTCTCTTCACCGATGATGTTAAACTATTTAACACTACCAACAATGTGGCTACCCTTCAAAAAGACCTTGACTTTGTGTTGGAATGGTCAAAAATTTGGCAGCTCCAAATCTCAACCAACAAATGCTCTGTCTTACACATTGGCAAAAAGAATCAGAACACTAAATACAAGCTAGGTGGACATGACCTTGTAGATGACCCTCACTCTGTCAAAGACCTTGGAGTTTTGATATCAAACGATCTAAGTGCCAAAGCCCACTGCAACTACATCGCCAAAAAGGCTTTAAGAGTTGTAAACCTAATCTTGCATAGCTTCTTCTCCGGTAAGATTACTCTACTAAGCAGAGCATACAAAACATTTGCTAGACCACTTCTCAAACACAGCTCATCTATCTAGAACCCATACTGCATATCGGACATTAATACAATTGAGTGCATCCAGAACTATTTCACAAGAAGAGTCCTCCACTCCTCTGCTCGCAAGAAAATATCTTTTGCCACCAGACTTGAAATCCTGGGTTTAGAAAATTTAGAACTCTGCTGCCTTCGGCATGACCTGAGAATAACTCATAAAATCATCTGCTACAATGTCCTTCCTGTTGAAGACTACTTCAGCTTCAACCACAACAATACACGAGCACACAAAAGATTCAAACTTAAAGTGAACTGCTCCAATCTCGATTGCAGAAAATATGACTTCAGTAACAGAGTTGTTAATGCCTGGAATGCACTACCTGACTCTGTGGTCTCTTCCCAAAATCCCCAAAGCTTTAACCAAAGACTATCTACTGTTGACCTCATCCCATTCCTAAGAGGTCTGTAAGGGGCGTGCATAAAAGCACCAGCATGCCTACCATTCCTGTCCTATTGTTCCCTTTGGTTGTATCCAATTCGTATGGTTATTTCATGCTCATACTTATATATATTGTTGTGTTTGACAAATAAATAAATAAATAAAAATTAAGTATATCCCATGCCTTGAAGAATGCAAGAATGCAATGCAAGAAAAATTCTTTCCACGTATTAGAAGGAGATAAATCCTTCAAAGAAATACTTTGGCACATATGGGGAAACCCCTCCTTTTTAATATTTAAAGTGATTGCATCTTTTTTTAATGATCAGTTTGGCTATGTTTATATATGCTGTATATCCAAGATAATAGGGAATAATCTTGAAGAAGAGCAACTGATTTAACACTTGGAAGAGTGGTGTTTCCTGAACATTCCAAAGAACCTCTTTTGAAGAATTTGAGCGGACTTGCTTGGCAGCAGGTTCTTTAACAGGGCCTCTTTAACATTTTAGAATTTAGCCAAGTTCATAAAAGAATAATTAGTCTTCAGTCAGGTTAATACCAACAGTTTAAATGGTGCCTTATAAGCAGGTGATAATCGCTGCCTGTGCCTTTCAGTACAGAACAGGCATCAACATCCCATCCTTGTTGTTCCTCTATCGCAGGGGTGTCCAAACTTGGTCCCTTTAAGACTTGTGGACTTCAACTCCCAGAGTCCCTCAGCCAGCAAAGCTGGCTGAGGAACTCTGAGAGTTGAAGTCCACAAGTCTTAAAGGGACCAAGTTTGGACACCCCTGCTCTATCGTTATCATCATCATCATCATCATCATCATCATCTAAGCTGTGTTCAGTAACATTATTATCCATGATTTATAAATTGATTTAGAATTCAGCTTTATCCTATACATGTATTTATTTTTAACTATCCAACAGCTTAGCATGGTTTTTGTATTTATTGGTTATGATTTAGATATGATGCAGTTTTTGACTTGTGAAAAATATATCAAATGCATAGGACAGGCAGAAGATATTGACATAACTGATAAATCTTGTCTCAGCATAGCATGATAATAATTGTAATACAGTACATTTTGCTCTAAAAGTAAATGTAGATATTAGACTTTATTAACTAGATAAATAATTTAATACTTAATTTAAACACATGGTAATTTATTTATCACAACATGTTGCGAATGTAAGCCATACCATCAGAGCCTGGCAATGTTAATGAATTATCTTTGACCATTTTTCATTTCTAAATCATGTGGTTAAATTGCTAGAGCAAAGATAAATTATTATTAAAAGTCAATATATCTGTTATTATTTGTGTTAATATATAAATATAAGCAAGATACCTAAGGATTTCTTGATGAATAAATAAATAGTTTAACATGTTGACATATTATAGTATTTTATTTCTATATCGTAGTACCTTGTTGTTCTGGATCACCTGTTTCTTCATCCTGTGTTCTACATCATGAAGGTGAGGCTCAATTGGAGTTGTAGATCAATATATAAAAATCATTGGTTATATTATATAAATCTTATAAATAAAACAATAAACATATTTTGAATTTGAGGAAGATTGACTGGCATGAATTTTAGTTATGCATTGTTAATTCATATACGATAAATATTCAGTGAAATATCTTTAATAAAACTTATAGTGAATTAATATAAGAACTGTTTGAGGAAAGAGGTATAAAAAAACACCAAGGAAAAATTATCATGCTAAGTTCAAAAGTCATGATGATCTAAGGATAACTGGCACATATCTCATTAATTTGCAAAATTAATATCAAAATTTGTGTTTGAGTTTATTAAATTTTTGAAATCTGTACTCTATGCTTTGTACCTCTGGTAATTTTTATCACCAGAAAGACATAAAGCAGGATGTTCTTTATATTACTTATCCCAGGTATTTTTCATATAGCCCTTGGAGTTATAAACACTCTAGGGATCATAACTGATTTAAACATTTATTTTATTTATTCAATTTATTGACTGCTCATCGTACCACAAAATAACCTTCACAAGCTTATCCACAAGATAATATTCATAACATTCTTATGAATAATGGACATCCTGAAAAAACTTCCATTCATGGAAAAACTGAGTGGTAAAGCTACAACATTGCTATAGGCTTAAAATAGTTCTAAAAACTGACTGAAGCACATTAATTACCCTCTGTAAGCATTCTAATTGGATGTTAAAGATATACCATTTATTATGGCCAAGATATAAGCTGTTAAATCTTCAGATGACAAAACAAATAATTTATTTTTATTTATTAAATGTGTATGCTTATAATGGTACTATATCCATGTCATGTCAAAGCAGATGGCAGGACTTGGTACGGAAGAATTGAAAGATGATTATGGCTGGAAATTCTTAGCGCTCTCTGAGCCTGGTTGATTGATTGCAGATGTTTCATTATCCAACTAGGTAATATCAGGTAATGAAACATTTGCAAGGAAACCATCAAGTTCAGAAGGCATCAAGAACTCCATAGATGACTCTTGAGCATCTGTAAAAAATTTTCCACAACTTTGCAGATGTGAAATGGAGCATGAAGAGATTTTCTAAGGCCACAAGGTTTAGCTCTCCAGTTTCATTTAAAGCAGCCTACCCAATCTGGTATCTTCCCAATACATTACAATTACAACTTTCAGTCTCCACTTAACTGGGAGATTCTGGGATATATACAGTACTTCCAGCACCCTGAGAAATCACCAGGTTTGGAGAGCCTGTTTTAGCCTAACAATGGCTGCATATTAGAGAAACCAAGCTGCTCTTGTGAATTAGACAATCATTACGTTTCATGCATTCTGTCAACACCTTGATTGAAATCCAGTAATCTCTTTTTTGTTCAATGTTTTAATGTATTTCACAATATTCAATATATTTTGTTCATATTATAGAGTAGTTCTCAGTTCCTTGCAAACATCATTTTCTTCCAGCTGCTATTCTAGATACTGTTTTTTTAAGCATTCCCACTTATATATTTTTTCAGATGCTTGCTTTTTGATACTCATTTTAAGCATCCTGTGATGAAAATTTGTTCTTAGGTTCAGAACATCTACCCTGAATTACCCATTGATGATTTTTATGTATTCTACAAGAGCTCAACTTTTAAAAAAAGTTGCAATTAATTTAGCTTGATGCAGATAACTGAGAATTGAGGAGGATTTTCTTTCGCTGCTTCAAGTCTGGCATTTCTGATTATAAAAAGAGCCCATTTTCTCTTTGCCATGTACAACATATCTGTCTTTACATGTTATATACAGAATCATGTTTGATATTAGGGAAGCTTTGCTTGTTTCTTATCAATATAATTTACCTTTTCCAACTCAATGATTCTCTGAATCCACATATATGTTACATTTGGCCTCTTAACAGTTTTGATGTAAATTTATATTAAGTGAAACAATGGAAAAATACCCTCTTCTAATAGCAACTTACATTTAGAGCCAGTATGGCCTTACAGTTAGATTTTGGACTATGAACAAGAAGTCCTGAGGTTCAGATTTGACCTCAGCCATAGAGGTTTGGTGGATAATTCTGAGATAGTGTTGTCTCAACCCAACCTTTTCAAGAGATTATTGTAATGGAGGAGGGGGAAAGTGGGGGAGGGCAGTGAAATCGGCTGCTCTGAGCTCTGGGAAGAGAAGTGGGGTACAGAATTAAATTCAACTAAATTTGTTTTGGCCAATTAGTCTTTTCCATTTTTTACATTATTTGTGTCTGCTTTTTCATTATCAAGTTTAAATTTCATAAAGAATGATTGCCATGGAATAACGGTTGATAGGACTTTTATACTTCAGCTTTTTTAATTTAACCCAGAATACATTATTGCTTTAAGATTGCTAAAATTAAGTTACCATTTATAGAAGGTGTTTTATTCTGAGACAGTAATTTGCCGTAGTCCGCTTCAAAGCCCTCTGCTATTGTTTTATGAGGATACAATGATCAAAGTTCCCTCACAGTCTTCTTATGATATGCAAATAGCACATTTCTTTAGAAATGATAGCACTCTATAACAGATTAACAGTTTAACTGCAATCAAATACTATTATGAAGTATTTTTATTTTATGTCCTGCCTTTTTTCCAAAAGATATGAAAGCAGTGTACATAGTTATTCCTCTCTAGTTTATAATCAAAAGAACAAGCCTGGGAGATGTTTGTGTGTCTATCAATGGTATCTCATAAACGAATATATGTGTATACATTTTTATCCAAAGATTTCAATAATGCTGTGTCCCATTATAATCATTCATACTCTGTGTCTCTCTGTTAGTAACTTGCAGGTAACATCAGCTCTTGAGTTTTTTAAATAATTGGTGTCATAAATTTGTGGCAGTTGTGACTAGGAGAGACTTTGCACAACTTTGGTTGGTGCGCCACTTCCCACGTTTCCTGAATCAGAAGTCCCTGTGTTCAGTCATTCAACCCCTGGTATTCTCATGTATGGACTACTGCAATATGCTCTATATGGGGCTATCCTAGAAGAGCATTTGAAAGCTTCAACTGGTGCAGAGTGCAGCGACCTGAGCTGTTCTTGGGGTCCTTAGAGTGACCGATATTACACCTCTGCTCCATGAGCTGCATTGACTGCTGGTCTGTTTCTGGGTGCAATTCAGGGTTTTGATTATTACCTTTAAAAACCTGTATAGCATGGGTCCAAGTTACTTGAGGAATTATCTCACCTCACTGGGACTGTCCCACCCCATCCATGCCGGCAGAGGAGGCATGCTGCGGGCCTGTCGGTCAAGGATTTTCAGCTGAAGGCATTCAGGAGATAGACCTTCTCTGCCTTGGCTCCTGCCCTCTGGAACATCTTACCCTCTCAGAAAAGAGTGGCTCCTACCTTTCTACAGGAGGCTGAGGACCTGACTCTGTCAAATGGCTTGAGGCCCTAATGGGAGCCCTAATGGGGCAGCATCACAGTAGAGGAGATTGAAGCAATGCCACCTTCACCCCCACATATCCTGTTCCCTTCCTCCCCATCTTTTGATGACTAATTTTATCTTGATTGGGATTTTCATTTTTATTATTTTAAAGCTATTTATTTAGAATAGAATAGAATAGAATAGAATAGAATTTTTTATTGGCCAAGTGTGATTGGACACACAAGGAATTTGTCTTGGTGCATATGCTCTCAGTGTACATAAAAGAAAAGATACGTTCATCAAGGTACAACATTTACAACACAATTGATGATCAATATATCAATATAAATCATAAGGATTGCCAGCAACAAGTTATAGTCATACAGTCATAAATGGAAAGAGATTGGCGATGGGAACTATGAAACGATTAATAGTAGTGCAGATTCAGTAAATAGTCTGACAGTGTTGAGGGAATTATTTGTTTAGCAGAGTGATGGCCTTCGGGAAAAAACTGTTCTTGTGTCTAGTTGTTCTGGTGTGCAGTGCTCTATAGCGTCGTTTTGAGGGTAGGAGTTGAAACAGTTTATGTCCAGGATGTGAGGGATCTGTAAATATTTTCACGGCCCTCTTCTTGATTCGTGCAGTATACAGGTCCTCAATGGAAGGCAGGTTGGTAGCAATTATTTTTTCTGCAGTTCTAATTATCCTCTGAAGTCTGTGTTTTTCTTGTTGGGTTGCAGAACCGAACCAGACAGTTATAGAGGTGCAAATGACAGACTCAATAATTCCTCTGTAGAATTGGATCAGCAGCTCCTTGGGCAGTTTGAGCTTACTGAGTTGGCGCAGAAAGAACATTCTTTGTTGTCCTTTTTTAATGATGTTTTTGATGTTAGCTGTCCATTTGAGATCTTGCGATATGATAGAACCCAGAAATTTGAAGGTTTCTACTGTTGATACTGTGTTGTCAAGTATTGTGAGAGGTGGAAGTATGGAAGGGTTTTTCCTAAAGTCTACCACCATTTCTACGGTTTTGAGTGTGTTCAGTTCCAGATTGTTTTGGTTGCACCACAAGGCTAGTCGTTTGACCTCTCGTCTATATGCGGATTCGTCATTGTCTCGAATGAGACCAATCACTGTTGTGTCATCTGCGAACTTCAGTAGCTTAACTGATGGATCATTGGAGATGCAGTCATTGGTATACAGAGAGAAGAGAAGTGGGGAGAGCACACAGCCTTGGGGGGCCCCTGTGCTAATTGTACAGGTAATTGATGTGATCTTGCTTAGCTTCACCTGCTGCTTCCTGTTTGTTAGGAAGCTTGTGATCCACTTACAAGTCTGTTCCGGTACCTGTAGCTGGTTTAGCTTAGTTAGAAGAATGTCTGGAATGATGGTATTGAATGCTGAACTAAAGTCTACAAAAAGGACCCTTGCATAGGTCTTTGGAGACTCAAGATGTTGTAGGATGTAGTGCAGAGCCATATTAACAGCATCATCTGTTGATCTATTTGCTCGGTATGCAAATTGCAAGGCGTCTAACAGCGGATCCGTGATGGTTTTCAGGTAGGAAAGCACTAGCCTTTCAAAGGTTTTCATGACTACAGATGTTAAAGCAACTGGTCTGTAGTCATTCAGTTCCTTGATGGTGGGCTTCTTCGGCACTGGGATGATGGTAGAGCGTTTGAAGCAAGAAGGAACATAACACATCTCTAGTGATTTATTGAAAATATGGGTGAAGATGAGGGCCAATTGGTCAGCACAGACTTTTAAGCAAGAAGGAGTTATCTTGTCTGGGCCTGGAGCTTTTCCTGGCTTTTGTCTGTGAAATAGGTCCTGCACTTCCTTTTCTGTGATCACTAGGGGTTGTGAACCCAATGAAATGGGGTCAGTTGTAGGAGGCTTGGCTGTTGTTGGTGTGTCTGAGATGGGGGTTGTGGAGATAGGTGGCTGTAGTTTCCTTTCAAACCTGCAGTAAAACTCATTCAGGTCATCTGCCAGTTGTTGATTACCTTCAGCCTGGGAAGGAGGTTTGCCATAGCCGGTGATATTTTTAAGAGTTTTCCACATGTTTGCTGATTCATTTGCTGAAAACTGATTCTTTAGCTTTTCAGAGTAGCTTCTTTTTGCTGCTCTTATGTCCCTTGTTAGTGCATTTCTGGCCTGATTGTACAGCATTTTATCACCTTTTCTGTAGGCTTCCTCTTTGGAATGTCGTAGCTGCTTAAGTTTAGGTGTAAACCAAGGTTTGTTGTTACTGTGTATTCGCAAGTTCCTTGTAGGTACACATAGGTCTTCACAGAAGCTGACATATGATGTTACAGTATCTGTGAGTTCATCCAGGTCTGCAGATTTGTTAGGATTTTAATATTTTAATGCTGTATGCTGCCCAGAGTCATTTCGTTACAAGACGGATGACAAATAAAATAATAATAGAACAGAACAGAATAGAATTCTTTATTGGCCAAGTGTGATTGGACACACAAGGAATTTGTCTTGGTGCATACACTCTCAGTGTACATAAAAGATAAGATACGTTCATCAAGAATCATAAGGTACAACACTTAATGATAGTTATAGGGTACAAATAAGCAATCAAATCATATTAGGAAACAGTCAATATAAATTGCAAGGATATCAGCAACAAGGTTACAGTCATACAGTCATAAGTGGGAGGAGATGGGTGATGACAAGATTAATAGTAGTGCAGACTTAGTAAATAGTTTGATAATGTTGAGAGAATTATTTGTTTATGAGAGTGATGGCGTTTGGGAGAAACTGTTCTTGTGTCTAGTAGTTCTGGTGTGCAGTGCTCTAAAGTGTTGCTTTGAAGGTAGGAGTTGAAACTGTTTATGTCCAGGATGTGAGGGGTCTGTAAATATTTTCACAGCCCACTTTTTGACTCGTGCACTATACAGGTCCTCAATGGAAGGCAGGTTGGTAGTAATTGTTTTTTCTGCAGTTCTAATTATCCTCTGAAGTTTGTGTCTGTCTTTTTGGGTTGTAGAACCAAACCAGACAGTTATAGAGGTGCAGATGACAGACTCAATAATTCCTCTGTAGAACTGTATCAGCAGCTCCTTGAGCAGTTTGAGCTTTCTGAGTTGGCGCAGAAAAAACATTCTTTTTGTGCTTTTTTGATGACGTTTTTGATGTTTATTTATTTATTTATTTATTTATTTATTTATTTATTTATTTATTTATTTATTTATTTATTAATTAATTAATTAATTAATTAATTAATTAATTAATTAATTAGATTTCTAGACCGCCCTTCTCCCGAAGGACTCAGGGCGGTGTACAGCCTTATTTAAAACACATAAATACACAATACAAATCCCAAATTTAAAATACA
The DNA here is from genome assembly GCF_028640845.1 of Ahaetulla prasina. Taxonomy (NCBI): domain Eukaryota; kingdom Metazoa; phylum Chordata; class Lepidosauria; order Squamata; family Colubridae; genus Ahaetulla; species Ahaetulla prasina. The sequence goes on along the minus strand of NC_080545.1, from coordinate 60,033,992 downwards.
TTTTAAAATGAAATATTTAACAGGCCAATTTAAAACTAAAACGGTCATAGACCGATATAAAACCCTTAAAATTTAAAGATTATAAATTTTATTTATTATTTATTTATTAATCACATTTATATCTCCCAAGGGACTCAGGGCGGTTCACAGGCAAGTAAAAAGCACATATAAATACAGACTAAAATAACAATTAAAAAACTTATTCTACAAGGCCAAATTATTAAAAAACAATATAAATAATAAAACCCATTTAAAACCAATATAAATTTAAAATCTAATCCAGTCCTGCGCAGATAAATAAATGTGTTTTAAGCTCGCGACGGAAGGTTCGGAGGTCCGGAAGTTGACGAAGTCCTGGGGGGAGTTCGTTCCAGAGGGTGGGAGCCCCCACAGAGAAGGCCCTTCCCCTGGGTGTCGCCAGACGACACTGCCTAGCTGACGGCACCCTGAGGAGTCCCTCTCTGTGAGAGCGCACGGGTCGGTGAGAAGTATTCGGTAGCAGAAGGCGGTCCCGTAAGTAATATAATAAATAGATTAATACATAATAAATAGATTAATACAATTAAAATTCAATTAAAATTCAATTAAACTAAATATTAAATTAAAATAAATATTTAGGCTAGTCCTGCCCGATTGAATAGTAGAGTCTTCAGTTCCCGCTTGAAGGTACGGAGGTCAGGAAGTTGGTGTAGCCCTGGAGGTAACTCATTCCATAGGGTCGGTGCTTCCACGGAGAAGGCTCTCCCCCTGGGGGCCACCAGCCAACACTGTTTGGCTGATGGCACCCGGAGCAGGCCCACTCTGTGGGAGCGCACAGGTCGTTGGGAGGCAGAAGGCGGTCTCGTAAATAGCCCAGTCCTAAGCCATGGAGCGCTTTAAAAGTGAGCACTAACACTTTGAATTGCACCCGGAAGGCTACCGGCAGCCAGTGCAGGCCGCGCAGGATAGGTGTTATATGGGAGCAACGTGATGCTCCCATGATTACCCACGCAGCCACATTCTGGACTAGCTGGAGCCTCCCGGTGCTCTTCAAGGGGAGCCCCATGTAGAGAGCATTGCAATAGTCCAGGCGAGAGGTAGCGAAGGCCTAAGCTGACTGTACTGGGACGCCGGAACCCACAGCCACTCTGTCTTGGTGGGGTTGAGCTGGAGCCTGTTCCTCCCCATCCAGACCCGCACGGCCTCAAGACACCAGTCCATCACCTCGACAGCTTCGTTGGGGTGGTTCGGAGTGGAAATGTACAGCTGAGTATCATCAGCGTACAGATGATAATCCACCCTGAAACCATGGATAACCTCACCCAGCGGCTTAATATAGATGTTGAACAGGAGAGGTGAGAGAACCGACCCCTTAGGCACCCCACAAGTGAGGGACCTAGAGGTCGATCTCTGCCCCCCTGCCAACACCGTCTCTGAACGGTCAGAGAGATAGGATGAGAACCACCGATAAATGGTGCCTCCCACTCCCAATCCCTCCAGCTGCCGCAGCAGGATACCATGGTCGATGGTATCAAAAGCCACCGAGAGATCTAACAGGACCAGGACAGAGGAACATCCCCTGTACCGAGCCCTCCAGAGGTCATCCACCAATGCGACCAAAGCCGTCTCAGTGCTGTAACCAGATCTGAAGCTGGACTGGAACGGGTCTAGAAAGACAGTTTCCTCCAGGTATTGGGGAAGCTGATATGCCACCACACTCTCAATAACCTTCGCCAAAAAGCGAAGGTTGGAGACTGGATGATAGTTCGCCAATACAGCTGGATCCAAGGAAGGCTTCTTGAGGAGGGGCCTCACCACCGCCTCTTTCAGGGCAGCGGGAAAAGTGCCCTCCAGCAAGGAGGCGTTGGTAATTCCCAGGAGCCAGCCTTGTGTCACCTCCCGTGTGGCCAGTACCAACCAGGAGGGACACGGGTCCAATAAACATATGGTGGGATTCAGCCTAGCCAACAACCTGTCCATGTCATTGGGAGTCACAGGATCAAACTCAGCCCAAATAATATCCACAAGACTCATCCCCGTCCCCTCGCCCGGATCTATCCAATCAGTGTCCAGCCCATCCTGGATCCAAGCGATTTTATTGGACAGATACTGTACAAAATCCTCAGCACGCCCCTGCAAGGGGTCTTCCCGAGCCTCCTGCGAAAACAAGGAGCGGGTCACCCTAAACAGGGTGGTTGGGCGGTTATCTGCCGATGTGATAAGAGTGGAGAAATAGCTATGTTTCGCTGCTTTTATCGCCACTAGATAGGTCTGAATATGAGACCTAACTAGTGTTCGGTCGGATTCGGTACGGCTGGACCTCCAGGCACTCTCTAGGCGTCTTTTCTGGCGCTTCATCTCCTTCAACTCCTCGTTATACCAAGGAGCTGGGCGAGTTCGGTGCCGGGTCAGAGGCCGCAAAGGCACGACGCGGTCCAAAGCCCTGGTGGCCGCCCCTTCCCAGGCAGCCACCAGTTCTTCGACCGAGTCGTGGGCTAGTTCCCCAGGAAATGGCCCAAGCTCCGTCAGGAACCTCTCAGGGTCCATCAGGCACCTGGGACGGAACCATCGAACTGGCTCCGTCTCCCTACGGCGGGGTGCAGCGGTTCGAAAGTCTAGCTGAAGGAGTAAATGATCTGACCATGACTAGGGTTTAACAATTAATTCCCCTAAATCCAGATCATTAAGCCACTGTCCCGAGACGAAAATCAAGTCCAGAGTATTACCCCTAGTTTGGGTGGGACCATTAACTACTTGGGTCAGGTCCAAGGCTGCCATGGAAGCCATGAACTCGCCAACTGCCGTTGACGATTTGCCCACCGACGGCAAGTTGAAATCCCCCATAACCATAAGTCTGGGGGTCTCAACCGCCATCCCAGCTATCATCTCTGACAGCTCAGCTGCGCCCAACTCAGGGCTGCTGCCACACAGCAAGGAGCCAGATACGTGACCAGCATGCCCATCTCTACCCCATGGCCCCACTTAAGCAGAAGGGTTTCACAACCTCTGCGGGACAGTGACCTCCCTCGGTTCCTTACCCTCGTGAATAACAACCGCTACCCCCCACCCCTACCCTGGGCCCTCGATTGATGGAATGCCTGGAAACCTGGTGGGCACATCTCGACCAGGGGAACCCCCCCTTCTGCGCCCAACCAGGTCTCTGAAATGGCCATCAGGTCCACCCCCCCCCCTTGAATAAGATCGGCTATGATGGGGGCTTTATTTACGACGGACCTGGCATTGCATAGCAGCAACCGAAGGTCCAGGTTCCTGGGGACATAGCCACACGGGAAACGAGACAAGCTTGGGGGCCCGGAGCGTGCAATCGCTCGCAGACAGCGAGAGCGTACTCCCCGCACATGATATGAGCCCCCGCTTCCGCCATATCTGCCCCTCCCTCATACCGTGCCAATAGATAAGCCCTTAAATGGTTGAGTTTTAACCTCCTCCGCTACCTCCGTATCAAGAACCTCCAAATCAGGAACCCTAGCAGGGACTAGCCTAACCCCCCGTGTCCTCCCCCACCCAACCCACCCTCCCTCCCCATAAATGGCTTATTTAAAAATTTAATAAAACACCTATTTAAAAAACCCCTAAGCCTGTTCTTCGCCGCATGCCACCTCTCGGGATTCCAAAATCTGTCATCAAGGTAAGCCTTCGATAGCGTAGAGGGCCATGTTCGCGAGAGGGGGGAATCTCGCAAACTGAGAAGTTGCGTCTTCAGATACATCTCGGGAATATAAGATGGCAAAATCCAGTTCCAAACCAGTCTTTCAGATGGTAAAACATAGATATAATCATAACATGGTAGGTCACGAGCCAGGGGACAAAAGTGTGATGATCCGGAAGTGGGGAAAAGTGGTCCTAGGATGTTCAAAGGATGGAGATAATCCAAAAAGTGGAGAATAAAAGTGCATGATCACATACAAGATGACATAAAAAGATGACATGTAATGGGCCCCTAAGGGCCATAAGGGGGGAGAAAGACACCATTTGTTAACACCGCTGTCGACATGTTAGGTGTCTATTTTAGGTCTTGAGATACGGTAGAACCTAGAAATTTGAAAGTCTCTACTGTTGATATTATGTTGTCTAGTATTGTAAGAGGTGGTAGTATGGGAGGGTTTCTCCTAAAGTCTACCACCATTTCTGCGGTTTTGAGTTTGTTCAGTTCCAGATTGCTCTGGTCGCACCACAAGGCTAGTTGTTCAACCTCCCGTCTGTATGTGGATTCATCATTGTCTCAAATGAGACCGATCACTGTTGTGTCATCTGCGAACTTCAGTAATTTAACAGATGGATTGCTTGAGTTGCAGTCATTGGTATATAGAGAGAAGAGAAGTAGAGAGAGCACACAGGCTTGGGGAGGCCCTGTGCTAGTTATACAGGTATCTGATGTGATTCTGCTTAGCTTCACCTGCTGCCTCCTGTCTGTTAGGAAGCTTATGATCCACTTACAAGTGTGTTCAAGTACCGCTAGCTGGTTTTCCTTAGAAGAGTGTCTGGAATTATGGTGTTGAATGCAGAACTAAAGTCTACAAAGAGAACCCTTGCATAGGTCTTTGGTGATTCAAGATGTTATAGGATGTAGTGCAGAGGGATTTATTTATAAAATAAAATAAATACTCAAAAATTATCATAATGCCACAAGCCACTAGATTTTATTTATTTAATAAATTTATATGTATTAATCTCATACAGTACATGTGGTGGATGAGCAGGAAATAAAGACAAGACTTCTTTTAAAATAAACCTCTATAAAGGGTTTTGTATTATTTTCATTCTTGCATTCAACAAGTTGAAGTAGACTCAAATCTATTTCACCTGTTTATAGACTCAAATCTATTTCACATGTTTATAAGCATGTTGATTTGTAATTCATCAACTGTATTAACTGATTTAGAAGTGAACAGCTACATTTAATTTCTGTTTACCTATCTTTTCTTTTATGTACACTGAGAGCATATGCACAAGGCAAATTTCTTGTGTGTCCAATCACACTTGACCAATAAAAAATTCTATTCTATTCTATTCTATTCTATTCTATTCTATTCTATTCTATTCTATTCTATTCTATTCTATTCTATTCTATTCTATTCTATTCTATGTTTTAGTAAAACATATGAATTCTCTTTATTGGTATTGGTTTATTAATTCTTGTTAAGCCTTTTGAAGGTAAGGAAAATAAAACAAAATATTGTTTTTCACATAGATTTTTTGCATCATTTATAAATTATATAAAAAGTATAATTCTTCCATTATTTATTTCCTCAAATTATAAAGTTATTTTTAGTATATTTCCAACTTCTATCAGTAGTAGACAATTTGGTTTAAATGTTATCTCAACACCTCAAGATTGGCTTTCTGAGGAATTCTAAATTTAAATTTCATGTTTGACTAATAGTTTCTTTTACACTGAATTTTACACAGGAGATTACTAAATTGTACAAATCAATATAGATATACAGACATGATTTCTAAATTTTTAGAAAAACTTTAATTGAAAGTCATATTTATCTGGGAGTAAGCCCTCCTAGTAAATTATACAATCAAACTAATAATATATTGTTATTTAGTGCTTCAATGCACACTATGTAATTTAAATACCGGTAGTATATTTAGTGAAGTCTTTTCTATAGTTAAATACAAAACAAATACTTACAAGAATACTTATACTAAAGATGGCAAAGTCTACGGCCTATAAAGAGTGTTAGATCCGGGCAATAATGAGGCAGGAGACCAGGATAGTGACTACAGCTCTTTACTATATGGTGAACCCAGCAGCAAACAACGGTAAAACCCCTCCTTATATACAGTTCAGCTGGAGGCTTCAGCCAATTAGCAACGTGCTATTTCCCGCTCTTATTTTCCCTCCAAAACCCTTAAAGATACATTACACTCCTCCCCTCCCAGAAACATTTTACCCCTATTTACATAAAATTAACATTTACTTTTCTACGTAATCGCGTAAATACGCAGGGCGTCTCCTGACTCTTTCGGACCTGCGCAGTTCATTATCTGGGAGTGAGTCGAGGTGGCCGGAGGGACTGTTCGTTCCTCTCAGCTCCTCCTCCAGGCCATCCGGCCTTGGAATACTTGCAGACTCGTTCCTGCTTTCCTCAGGAGGGACCGGTTGGTGTCGCTGGACTTCATCGAACTCAGATAAGTCCCGCGTCTTTTCCGGGTTTGAGTTAGCTGTGGATTCAATCATTGAGTAGTCAGGGCCTGTTTCATCTATTTCTGGTCTTGTGATTATTCTTTTTCTTAACTGGTCTATGTGGCGTTTCCAAACCCGGCCATTGATGCCTGGCCCACTCTTACACCAGTCTGGTTCAGCTTCGCGCCTTTTTTAAATTGACCAATCCCGGGCCGTTTCGCGGTTCCCGCGCTTTGATTGGTCAGTTTGAATTTTTGGCGGGAAGGTTAGCGCCGCAGGCCTTCGCGATGTGCCCTTTTTTTTCACATCGCCGACACGTGGCATCCTTAAATTTGCACTGCTGCCGTTGGTGTTGGCCTCCGCAACTCCGCGCATTCGCCCCGGTCTTCCCTCTCCGGCCTCCCGGTATGGAAGACTTCTTCTTCTTCTTCCTCCTCTTCCGACTCGGCCTGGACTTCATTGTTGTGGATCGTGGTTGTTTTCGCTGCCGCCCCTGGCGCGACCGGCTTTTGTAGGGTTTCTGCCGCTTGGGTAGACATCTCGTGGGCCCTTGCCTCATCCAGAGCGATTGCGAGCATCAGGTTGCTTCTAGACAGCAGCCGCCGTCGCAAACGGATGTCCCTGACCCCGCAAATTAGCTGGTCGAGCAGCGCGTCTTCCAAGTCTCGGTACTCGCAATGGTTCGCGGCTTTCCTCAGTGCTGCCATGTATACACTGATGGACTCGCCTTCTCGCTGCATGCGCTGCCTTAATTCGAACCGTTGCACAAACTTGGAAGGCGTTGGTGCATAATGGGCTTTCAACGCAGTCTGCAGAGTTTGCCACGGTACCGACTGTACCGGCGTTGGCTCCGACAGCGATTCTGCGGTGTCGAAGACCTCGGGACCGCAGTGACTCAGGAAATATGCCCGTTTCCTGTTGTCCGAGACTCCTTGGAGCTCGTTGGCTTCGAGGAAGCACTCGAAGCGAGCCATGTATGACCCCCATTTTTCCTTTGCTGGGTCGAATGGCGCTGGCGGTGTATAGCTAGACATCGCTATTCGTCGCCTCTTACTTGCTGGGTTCGTAAACTCCTGGCGCCCTTCTTGCCTCAAAATCCCACCTTCGTCGCCAGTGTTAGATCCGGGCAATAATGAGGCAGGAGACCAGGATAGTGACTACAGCTCTTTACTATATGGTGAACCCAGCAGCAAACAACGGTAAAACCCCTCCTTATATACAGTTCAGCTGGAGGCTTCAGCCAATTAGCAACGTGCTATTTCCCGCTCTTATTTTCCCTCCAAAACCCTTAAAGATACATTACAAAGAGAATCTGTATAAGATGTTTTATAGATGGCATTTACCCCCAACAAGAATTGCTAGAATGTTCAAGGATAAATCCGAAAAATATTGGAAATGTCATCAGTCACCTGGATCATATTACCACATGTGGTGGACATGAGTGAAAGCTAAAAGGTATTGGACTAAAATATACATATCTGGTTGGAAAAAAAGATTAAAGAGCACATAGATTTTAAACCAGAAGTCTTTTTACTTGGGATTATACCAGAAATTTATAATAGAGAAGTGAGATATTTGATGGTAAATATTATAACAGCAGCTAGAATAGTGTTTGCTAAAAATTGGAAAAGTGAGAAAATACCTTGGCAGAATGAAATAATTAGGAAAATAATGGAATGTGCTGAAATGAGTAAGTTGACATTTGAAATAAGAGAACAGGAAGAAAAGCAATATTATAAGATATGGGATATATTTTATCAATGGCTAGAAGGGAAGATATGTTAGTAAAGATTGGAGAAAGAATACTATTAATTGAAATATTAAAATGAATGGTGTAGAACGATAGAATTAATGATGTTATCAGATAAAATATTTATTAGCGCATATGCATATGGAATGAGAAAAATAAAGGTTATAGCAATTGGTGAATTTAAAGTTCTGGATACAAGATGGTGATGATACAAATTTAGATAAATTAAGGATATTTGTAAATTGTGAAGGCACAAAAGATTGGTAATCACCCCGCCGACACACAATATTGGGATTGAAAATGTTATCATGTATATGTGTTTTGTCTTAAAAGAAAATAAAAAAAAATTGTAAAAAAAAAAGAATACTTACACTTTATACAATACTTATACATAAATGACCTTTGTGATCATATTATAAATAACTATTTTTTTTAATTTGCATTTATATCCCGCCCTTCTCCAAAGACTCAGGGCAGTTTACACTATGTCAAGCAATAGTCTTCATCCATTTATATATTATATACAAAGTCAACTTATTGCCCCCAACAATCTGAGAGATTGAGAGAACAAAGAGAACAAACTATGTTCTTTTTGCCGATGATGTTAAACTATTTAACAATACCAACAATGCTGTTACCCTTCAAAAAGACCTCGACTTTGTGTCGGAATGGTCAAAAAATTGGCAACTCCAAATCTCAACCAACAAATGCTCTGTCTTACACATTGGAAAAAAGAATCAGAACACAAAATACAAGCTAGGTGGACATGACCTTGTAGATGACCCTCACTCTGTCAAGGACCTTAGAGTACTCCTATCAAATGATCTAAGTGCCAAAGCCCACTGCAACAACATTGCCAAAAAGGCATTAAGAGTTGTAAACCTAATCTTGCGTAGCTTCTTCTCCGGTAAGATTACGCTACTAACCAAAGCATACAAAACATTTGCTAGACCACTTCTCAAGTACAGCTCATCTGTCTAGAATCCACACTGCATATCGAACATTAATACAATTGGGTGCATCCAGAAATATTTCACAAGAAGAGTCCTCCACTCCTCTGCTCGCAAGAAAATACCTTATGCCACCAGACTTGAAATCCTGGGTTTAGAAAATTTAGAACTATGCAGCCTTCGGTATGACCTAAGCATAGCTCATAAAATCATCTGCTACAATGTCCTTCCTGTCAATGACTATTTCAGCTTCAACCATAACAATACACGAGCATACAATAGATTCAAACTTAATGTGAACCGCTCCAATCTTGATTGTAGAAAATATGACTTCAGTAACAGAGTTGTTAATGCCTGGAATGCACTACCAGACTCCTTGGTCTCATCCCAAAATCCCCAAAACTTTAACCTAAGACTGTCTACTGTTGACCTCACCCCATTCCTAAGAGGTCTGTAAGGGGCGTGCATAAGAGCACCAGTGTGCCTACCCTCCCTGTCCTAAAGTTCCCTTTAGTTGTATTCATTTTATGTATTCAATTCATGCTTATACTTATATATATTATTTAATATGTATTTGACAAAATAAATAAATAAAATAATAAATAACGAACTGATTCAGATTATCTTTCTAAATGCAGTGACCAATATGTTGATTATGACTCCTTTTAGTGTTTCAGCTTCAATCCATTGACTTATAAAATTTTAAATGGACTCATTTTGAATGAAAAGCCTATGACTGAAAATTGCTTAGTTCCAATTCAACAACTATGACAATTAGTGATTATTATTTTATTGGTTCTTCTTCCATTTTTAGTTGGCTATCAGCCAGCTTTTGTAGTCAGCCAGAGCTTCAAATATAACATTGCAAAGCTATAAACTGACAGCATTATATATAAAGTTTTCTAAAGACAACTGAATTAAATGAGAAAGTGAGAAAACAATTTTTGTTCACAGTAAAAACATTTTTGAATGTCTCACTGTAGGATCAGACACCACCTGCCTACTACATATGGTGAAAGGCTAGATGAGAAAAGCATACCAGCTGGTGAATCATTCTTAATCTTATCATATGCAGAGTTGGTAGTTAATAATACTCGGGGATTACTCAAAGAAGAAGTCAGTAACTATGCAAGGTTTACATATTTATGGCATAGATGGACTTCACTAATTTCTCTTCAGTTTTGTGGGTGGAATATGGCATCTAAAGATCAGTAAACTTACCCTTCCCCACCTAACATGTTCTTTCTTTAATAAATAACTCAAATAAAATAATATAAAATAATTGTACAATAATATGTACAACAGTTCAAATGTTGACTGACATATGTTAATAATATCACTTTACATTGGTGCTTTGGCAGTACATTGCTCTCTGCTGGGTTTCGTATTTAACTCAAACTCTTGATTTTAATTTACAAAGCCTTTCAAACTTTGGCAATGAACTAACTGCAGAACTGTTTTGTTCAGCCAGATTCAACTGGAACAATTTGCTTATTCTGAAATAAAATGTTTTCAATTCCCTACTTTTGCGAAATGAGGATGGATGAAGGAAATGTTTCCATGTCGAGGCCCCTAAATAGAACAGCCTTGCATTGGAAATGAGATTTCCCCCCCCCCAATCTTTATCTAAATTTTTAAAAATGAATTTGTATTATATTTAAAATTCTAAATGTTTAATTTTACATTATGGATTCCCATATGTTATTGTATTATGAGTTGCCAAATTTATATTATTAACCCAGAGACTGTGCATAGAAAGTGTCATACACTTAATAAACTTTATATGTTTATAAGCTCCCATACTACATAGTACAGAATACGTTAGCTATTGATGAAAATAATTTTTCACTGAGTATTATATGTGAGAAAGGATGAAGCATCTGCCTGAAACAGTAGATACTGAGGGAACTCTGAATAATCAGAGTTGTGTGTGTAACATTTGACCAGTTCTTCTCACCATGGGGCAGTTATCAGTTTAAATAATCCTGGAAAAATATGTAGCAATAACACTTAAATTTATATACCATGTCACAGTGGTTTATAGCTCTCTCTAAGCAGTTTACAGAGTCAGCATATTGCCCCCAACAATCTGGGTCCTCATTTTACCGACCTCGGAAGGATGGAAGGCTGAGTCAACCTTGAGCCGGTGAGAATCGAACTGCCAAACTTCTGGCAGAATTATCTTGCAATACAGATAGTCCTTAATTTATAACATTTCATTTAGTGCCTGTTCAAATTTACAACGGCACTGGAAAATGTGACATGACCGTTTTTCACACTTACGACCTTTGCAGCATCCCCATGGTCATATGATCAACATTCAGATGCTTGGCAAGTGGTTTATATTTATGACAGTTGGAGTGTCCTGGGTGTCAGCTTTGGAAGCCATACTAGGCTGAAGGCTTCCACACGCTGCCACTTTCTCCTGTGAGGAAAAGTAGGGGTGGGGTAGTACAAGGGTTTATTAGACATAACAACATTCTTTCAGCTGGTCAAGGTCAGGTTGAGCTCTCATCTGGAGAAGGAGTGGCCAGAGTGATGTCTCAAGATGGGACGGTTGAAGATTGGAGCATGTGATTGGCAGAAGGGTCATGAGGGTGGGGATTTTGGGGTTTGTATTACTGAGGGAGGAACCCGGATCCCCAGATTCGGATTTCCACTAACTGTGCCAGATTACCTATGCTAGTAAAAGAACTTTGAAAGATGTTTGCCTCGGAGTTTTTTCTGCAAGGAGGGTTTTCTGGAACGCTGACACTGGGGTTATGTGATCAGCTTTTGCGACCTTCTGACAAGCAAAATTAATGAGGAATCCAGATTCACTTAATAACCATGTTACTAATTTAACAAATGCAATGATTCACTTAACAATTTTGGCAAGAAAAGTCATACAATAGGGCAAACTCACTTAACAAACGTTTCACTTAGCAACATAAATTTTGGGCTCAATTGTGATCATAACTCGACTACCTGTACTGCATTTTACATTGTGCCACAACGGTTCTTCAATGAAAATATAGCTGCTTTAAGGAGTTGCTTATAGGTATTAGGTGAGCCCCACACATGAGCACACTCCAAAAGATTTTTTTCTCATTTGAATTCAATGTGCTTCTCTCACCCCTCCTGTTCAACATCTATATGAAGCCGCTGGGTGAGATCATCAGTGGCTTTGGGGTGAGATACCAACTGTACGCTGATGACACTCAGCTGTACTTTTCCACCCCGGGCCACCCCAGTGAAGCTGTCGAAGTGCTGTTTGGAAGCTGTACGGGTCTGGATGGGGAGGAACAGGCTCAAACTTAATCCCTCCAAGACGGAGTGGCTGTGGATGCCGGCACCTCAGTACAGTCAGCTGCAGATGCGGCTGTCTGTCGGGGGTGAGTCATTGGCCCTGATGGAGAAGGTACGCAACTTGGGCGTGCTCCTGGATGGTCGGTTGTCCTTTGAAGATCACTTGGCGACCGTCTCCAGGAGAGTTTTTTATCAGGTTCGCCTGATCCGCCAGTTGCGTACCTTCCTGGACAGGGATGCCTTATGCACGGTCACCCATGCTCTCGTTACCTCTCGCCTGGACTACTGCAATGCTCTCTACATGGGGCTCCCCTTGAAGAGCACCCAGAGACTTCAGCTAGTTCAGAATGCGGCTGCGCGGGTTATTGAGGGAGCGGTTCAGAGCTCCCACATAACACCTATCCTGCGCAGACTGCACTGGCTACCTGTTGTTTTCCGGGTGCGCTTCAAGGTATTGGTTACCACCTTTAAAGCGCTCCATGGCTTAGGACCGGGCTATCTACGGGACCGTCTACTGCCGGCCTCTATCTCCCATCGTCCGGTGCATTCCCACAGAGAGGGACTCCTCAGGGTGCTGTCAGCCAAACAGTGTCGACTGGCAGCCCCCAGGGGGAGGGCCTTCTCTGTGGGGGCTCCGACCCTGTGGAACGAACTTCCCCTCGGACTTCGACAACTACCTGACCTTAGGACCTTTCGCCACGAACTTAAAACTTATTTATTTCGTATGGCTGGACTAGCTTGATTTTTACCTTTAAATTTTAATTGAATTTGATGGGTTTTTTAATGTTTTGTAATTTTATGGGGGTGTATGTTATTTTAATATTTGGGCAAATTTAAATCAGTTTTTTAAGGGATGTTTTAACTATTGTGTATATATGTATTTTATCTGCCTGTTCACCGCCCTGAGTCCTTCGGGAGAAGGGCGGTATACAAATTAAAATATTCATATTCATTCAATATTTTTATCCATAACTTGAACAAAAAGTGAAGAAATGCTGATCAAGTTTTCATATATTATTCAAAGTGAGTGAGGTCTCACTTTGGCAAAAATAACACGAACGATTGTTTAGTAAAATGGACCAAAAGTGTCAGTATAAACACACAAAGTTTATTTGTCAAGTAACAAATTCAATACATTGGAATAAAATATAAAGATTGAATATTGTATTTGTGGAAAAAAAAGCTGGAGTATTTTTTAGTTGATTGCAAACTGAATATGATTACTAGTGTTATATAGTGGTGTGTGTGCGCATATGCGCATGTGCGCGCACACACACATACAACAAATGCAGTGTGAGACTACATCAAGAGAATTATGATTTCCAAATCATGGGAAATAATTGTTCCAATTGTTGTTGATTATAATTTACCTTAAACAGATTTTTCAGTTCTGACAGTTGACTTTCAAAAGAATTCAAAGTGGCATAGATTCAGAAAGGCAACAAGGGTAGTAATTAGTTTAGCACTGAGATGACTAGAGGAGGATCAGAGCACTCTTCCAAAACCAAAAATATAAATATTTGAAAAGATGATAAAAGACAATGTTAACTGGACAAGATTCCATAAATTAAATCATAGAATCAGCCTAATCCATTACATGACAAAACTATGTGGAATAGGCTTAATGTTTATGTAAGATTTTGTACTTATCTTATCTTGAAAATGACACATAAGCATTTTCTGCAGTTCTGTTCATATTCATTGCAGTTTGTTATTGCATGACCTTAGAACAAAGATTTATCATAGTAAAAGAGATAATTTTGGACCAGTTGCTATGTCTCAGTTCAGTCTTACCAACTAAACTTACTAAGGAAATTGGATCACAGAGTGAGTAAAAAGAACTCTATGTTCTCTTTTGAATCCTTGAAAAGAAAGTCTAAAGTAAATTATAAGTATAAGAATTATTTATGCAAGGATCGGCATAGGATTCAATAGAATTAATTTTGAATAGGAATAGGAATAGCTAAGTATGTATGGTGTGAAATAAACCTGGCATGATTTAGCCTCTGTAAGAAAGAGAATTAGAGTTAAAATATTAATAACCTGGCATTTATTAATTATTCATGTCCAATATGATATTAAGATTTTTAATTGTAATTCTTAGCCTTTTGTGCATGTAGAAGAAGCAAAATATTTCAACAACATGACACAAATATCAGATATTTTGTTCAATTTAAGATACTATATCTTGGATTTATTGAAATATAATTAGTTAAATAATGATCAAGGCTACAATCATAGACACTAACTAGAATGCAAAAATATGTAGTGTTGAGTGGGATTTCATTCTTATTAAATATATTTAGGGTTGTTTGCAAGAATGTCATTTTCTTCACTCGATGTTTTACTTTGCAAATTAATAATAATAGCAAGTTTATATTGGGACATGATGGCTCAGTGGCTAAGATGCTGAGTTTGTAAATCAAAAGGTTAGTAGTTCAGCAGTTTGAATCCCTAGTGCCACATAATGGAGTGAGCTCCCGTTATTTGTCCCAGCTTCTGCCAACCTAGCAGTTCGAAAGCATGTAAAAAATGCAAGTAGAAAAATAGGGACCACCTTGGTAACAGGTTCCGTGCACTTTTGGCATTTAGTCATGCCGGCCACATGACCACGGAGACTTCAGACAGCGCTAGCTCTTTGGCTTTGAAACGGAGATCCCCCCCCCCTAGAGTTGGGAATGACTAGTACATATGTGCAAGGGGAATCTTTACCTTTACCTAAAAAGTTTATTAAATTTGTATGTTGCCAGAATCTTAATAACTCTGGGCAGCTCATAATAATCAAGGACATTACAATAGAATCAATAAAACAGAAATAAAGATGGCAAGTGCAATGAAGTAAAAAGCCTAAGAAGCCATTAAGTTTATTTAATTTCCTCAGTAAAGATAAAGTTTCCTTCAAGGTGAACTCAATTAGGCTAATCCTTAGGATATATTTGTGCAGTTTTCTTAGCAAAAATATGGAAATGTTTTTTTTCTTTTGAAATGCTTTTTATCTTCCAAGACAAGCCTATACATCCAAGAGTCTTGCATCCAAGTACCAAACCGGCTCAACTTTGTTTAGTTTCAGACAAATTTTGCCACTTGCTGAAACTCCTGCTCAGTGCAGGAAGCCAATTTAAAGGATCTTGACAGATGGTTGTCCAAGCTCTGCTTGAGCCCATCCAAGGAAGGAAGCCCACTATTTCTTGTTAATTTTTATTTAGCATATGATTAGAACATGAGAAAGAGACTTTAAACATACTATATACATACAATCCATGTAACTTTATACAAAACCTCTACCGGGGAATAGCAGTGGCCTCATAAATGGATCTCCAGATCAGTTATTCAGGCAATCACCTTTGGCATTGGTCCATGAAGATCTTCTAAGAAACCAAAGAACTTCATTGAGTAATTGGTTTGTACTATTTATTTACAGAATTTCCATAATATTTGTATTCTGCTCTGTGCCAAAATCATGGGTGGCTAACTTCAGATAATGAAAGCCAACAACAACAACAACAACAAGAGCAACAACAACAACATAACAACAATTTATTGACATCGCGGTACCAGGAGATGCCAGAGTCGAAGAAAAAGAACTGGAAAAAATCATGAAATGTCGTGACCTGGCCATCGAAACTATGTGGCTATGGACAAAACGTGTAACAGTGATACCGATTGTCATCGGGGCACTTGGTACTCTGTCCAAGAATTTTATAAGATACATCAACAAATTGCAGCTTCCTGCAATAACACCAGCAGAACTGCAAAAAACTGTGCTACTTGGACAATCGTACATCTTAAGACAGTACTTGGTTGATACTTAGGACGCTGGCAGCAACCCGTATCAACCATTAGCCCAGTCAATGGTATTTGTGATGCCTTTTTGAAATTTCAGTTGACTGAGTTTCATGTTTAATGAATAAAGATAATAACAACTCAAAATAGCATCACATAAATAAGAGAGGTCAATAGATTTTGTCCCGATAGGCAGATCCTTAGGTAGTGTTCCCAATATTGGTTTTATGTATACTACTAGAACAGCTCATATCCCTAATTTCAGATTATTTCATTTTGTACCAACTAAAGTTTCTGAGTAATTTCAAAGAGCAGTCTCAAGAATTGCTTTTGATGGAATATCTATATGCATTCTGCCATTGGGATCTGTTTTAATTTTATAGATTATTAAATTTATTTTTATCTTAGTTAAGCTATTGAGCTATTGATCTGTTGTTAATGTATCAGCCATCTTCACTGTGATGTTCCCCCATTGGAGTCCCAAACTTTTGCTGTTACCATTGGTTTTCTTATTTTAATCTTTGTGATAAACGAAGTACCTAATTGTTTATCTTGTCTCTCTTTGTATTCCATAGTCCATTTTACTTTTGAGGGCAAGAAAATAATATTCACTGCCACTTTCACTTCTATCAGTTGTACATTCACTGATTGCTTCTTTTGTCTTCTTAAAACTTAATATTGACTCAGATTTTTCACTTTCAAATGTTACTTTCCTAGTATCTGGTGAACAAAATATTATCACTAGCATATCTCAAATTGTGAGTGTCGTGATTTCAAATTTTGTTTCCTATCCTCCAACTGAATCAGAAGTACTTGGGAGACAATATGCGTCCTTGTATTTCTTCCCCTTTCTGAATTAAACTGTTTTTTTTCCCTACATAATAAAAAGCTATGCCAGAAGGACAGACAAAAAAGAGGAAACAAAGACATGTACATATCCACATCTATATACAATTAAATTTTAACTGCTAGATTATTGCAGAAAATGTGATCTAAATAGAAAATAGTACTTTAAGGTATTTGGGTAAGGAGCTATATATTTATTCTGCTGTTCTCTAACCACTTAGTACATTTTAGCATTGTATTCAACATAAATATAATCACACAGTCTTTGATTCAGGGCGGAAAGTGTGAGGAAGTGAAATAAAAGTCTTTCCAGACTATTAATCATTACACAGCTATTGAGTATATCTAAAGTTTGAAGTGCATAAATTGATGTTAACAATATTTTCCTTTTGTTCTTGTTATAATTATTAGCTTTCTTGTAAGCAATTATTAAATCCAAAATAAAGGCAAATAAGAGTACAATGGTGATGATATAATAGTTGTTCAAACAGGCAAGTGAAATACTGAGTGGGATAGAGCTTAGAACTCCAAGCAGATTTGTAGACTGTACAGCAACAAGATGTACTTGTCAAGTTCAAATGCATGGTGATATGTCATGTGAGTTAAATCATCTTGATCTCAATTATCACACAAATATAAGTGTCGTTGGTTTCAAAGAAGTAATCTTTAATAACATTATGCTGTTTCACAAATTATAAAACAAGTCAGCTATTACTCAGATTAAAGTACTACTTGTGCTTTCATTTTCATATTTGTTAATTATATGTTAGAATATTTATTGCACAATAAATTCGACTTTCATAACGTGTCATATAATCTTCCATTCAACTATACATGGGAGATCTACTAGTAGTTTTATATGCATCCTCGGACTTGAAAAACTATAGCTTATTTAAAGCATTTAAACATTTATTACATTTTAAATATGCATTGAAACCTTGACAAACTATAGCTATTTTTTAAAAAAATTAAACAGATAAAAATCACAAATATATTGGCTACAGGATATAACAAAATGCCAAATAGAGCTGAACCCAGAAATATTTCTCTTGGGAATGCTTAAAACAAAACTTGATTAAAAAACCCAAGATATTTGATTTTGCACATACTAACAGCGGCAAGGATTGCGTTCGCGCAATATTGGAAAGTAGCATACCACCAGAGGGTCTGATTATCCAAACAGTATATGATTGTGCAGAAATGGATAGGCTTACCATAGATTTACAAGAAAAAGAAAATTCAGAATACTATGCGGTCTGGAAAAATTGGTACACATGGACAATCAATAGAAATAGAAAATAAAATATATATAAGGCTATTGATGATTAGATGCGTATAATGTACATAAAAATTATATGGAAACTAGATTCAAAATATACAATAATGTAACAGTTCTGTTGAATATGCACTAATGTTATGAAAAAAGAAAATCGTAATAAAAAGAAAATAAAAAAAGAAAATTAAGGAAAAAAAATCACAAATATATTATAAAGCAGCACTGTAAATAAAACCACAGCAACACAAGTTTTTTTGTATCAGTTTAAAACAAAATCCCCTAGCACCTAAGTAATCAATTCAAAGTAAATGAGCTTCAAAGCAGGGTGTACTGTAAATCAGGGATGGGTTCTAAATTTTTTTTACTACCGGTTCTGTGGGCATGGCTTATTTTGTGGGCATGGCTTATTTTGATGGTCATGTGACACTGGGCATGGCTTGGTGGTCATGTGACTGGGTGAGAGTGGCTTGGAAGTCATGTGACTGGGTGGGCATGGCCAATAACAATAAATAATAAAAATAATAAACAAAATATACAAAACAATAAGAGGTACCACAACCCAACTTTCACACTTTACGCACACGCAACACAACACAACTGACACACACAATGTAAAAGCAGCTGCACTTCACCCAAAATGGCTCCTGCAACAAACAGCCACAAAAAGCTCAAAAACCAACTTTCACACTTTACACACACACAACACAACACAACACAACTGACACATACACACACACAAAATGCCACACAGCTTTGTGAGATGTTGTGTGTTTGTATAGTTAGAGTGAAACACTACAGAAACACACCAAATCTCAGAAAACTGCACAAATATTTTATTTAATTTATATTTTTTAGATCAGGGGTCTCCAACCTTAGTAACTTTAAGGTTTGTGGACTTCAACTCCCAGAGTTCCTCAGCCAGGAAAGCTGACTGAGGAACTCTGGGAGTTTAAGTCCACAAGTCTTAAAGTTACTAAGGTTGGAGACCCCGTTTTAGATAAAAGCAGCTAAATTTAAAACTTCCTTAACTTTAAATTGCTGTCTAAAAAAAAAACCAACTCCTTAAAAAAAACCCAGTTAACTATTTTTTAAAGCTCCCCCCATTTACTTACCAATTGGAGGCAGGCAGATTGAGTTGCTCACCGAAGAAATGGATTGCAGGCAGGCAGTTTCCGTTGCTAGCTGATGCAACTGATTGCAGCACTGCGAGCCCGAAAGGAACAGTAATTAGGTAAGTGGGGGAGGGCGCAATTGGGTGGGCATGGGCAGAGGCTGTTGGAAAAGGTTGTTAAAAAATTATTTTAAAAGCCTGTGATGATCAGGAAACTCATCTGGGATTGCCAGAAGAAAAAAAGCTTTTAAAAAGCTCCTCTGACGATCCCAGCAGAAGTTGCCTGATTGCAGCCCAGAATCTCTTAAAAGGATTGTTTTAACAACCTCTTCGGCTGAAGAGCTTGTAGGAAACATGTTTTTTAAAGGTTCTGGTAGTCAGGCAACTCAGCTGGGATCGCCAGGGGAGCCTTTTAAAACCTTTTGTTTTTACAACCTCTTCGGCCAAGGGAATCAGTTCGGGGGCGTGGCCAGCTGGGCATCGTTACCGGTTCTGCGAACTTGGCCAGAATTTTGTCAACGGTTCTCGAGAACCGGTCCGAACGGATAGCAACCCACCACTGCTGTAAATAATAGAAGAGAATATATGTACTCAAAATTTAACTACGGAGTCCTTGATGTTCTCTGAGCTTTGTTATTTGTTTGTAGGCATTTCATTATCTAACTAGGTAATTCACTGGGGAATAGTCATGTATAGGAAAAAAGATTTTGCAGTTTAAATGTCTTTAACATGCCTTATCTGCATGTGGGTGATTCTTCTTGCCTCTTCTGATTTAGTACCAACTAAAATTGGAAATACTTGCAAAATTGATATATTCGATTATGAAATAGATGCTGCACAAATCATAGGTACAAATCATAAGCACGGGCATTCTGGATTTACAAGATTAGAAGATCTTGAAGATACCACTGAAACTTCCTGTGCAGAGCCACTGTTACAAAGATCTTCGGCATTATCATTGTTGCAAACAGCTGCATTCTAATCTGTCAGGTTTAGGATGAATATATTATCAAGAATACTTCTCACAGATTTTACATGTGGGTTAACAGGTAGTGGGTTAAACAGATACATCTTGTTGCAAGTAGGTTCCAGTAATCCAACCTAATCATTATACCTCTATATGTACCGTAAATTTCTGTTGCACTTAATATTTTTCATATCATTTTATGAATATATATTCTAACATTTGATGAAAACACTAACCATATAAATATTACTATATACACACATAGGACATCAATGAACCAGTGTTCTCTAGTATATCACCTTGACTTCTTACTTTCCTTCAATTGACTCCTATCAGCGAGTGATAGGGGTATTATTATCATTTTAAAAGGCCATGCATTCTGTTTCTGTACCTGGTGACTATGCAAATTATAATTTTAAAAACAGGCTTCATGTTCCCCTCATTTTCATCAGTCTCTTTTGTTTATGTGTCATATCTGTAAGAGGGCAGGAACTGTCAATCTACTTTTATGTCATTCCAGGTACCTGTAAAGCCAATGAACAGGATAGCATAGCATAACCGAAGAAAAAAATGCTAGAGCCAGAAGTGAGCTGTCCATAACTGTGCTTTGAATATGGCACTAAGAATAATCAGTATTCTTTAAATCAAGTCAAACAAAATGTAAGCTTTAACCAAGAAATGTGAAATTGTCAAAGCAGAAATGAAACATTCTAAACAGTGTTTTAGAAACAGATGAACTAGAATTACTGGAATGGCATTTTAACTTGGATGATTACACAAAATACTAAGACCATGCATCCATAAAATAATGTAGAGGCAATGATAAAGCCATTTCAAAAGATATGTATAGATATAGGATAATAAACAACAGAATGTTCTAGATATGGCATTAAAAATATAGTGCTAATGAGACTAATAAGAGATTTGTATGCAACAATGGAGAAATGGAGAAACTTGGAACTATAGCAAAAGTGGATTGGGTAAATACAGTAAAACAGGAACTACCTTTGTGTAGAATATTCTAGGCACCATCGGTCAGATTTCATTAATCTCCAAGTGAAGACCTGAAGCTGAAACCAGACTAAATATTTCTTCAAGAAAAAAAAATCCAAAATATAGTTCCAAATCAGATATAATATACTTAAAGGAAAAGAATATCCGTCAACATCAGGTAACAGTAGTAGTGCTTGTAGTTTTCTCTGATGTCTGGTGGGCTATTTGGTTGAAGTCCTAATGATGGCTTGGAATGGGTCTGTGGCTTTAACCTTAAATTGGATTATCCCTAACCTTTCTCCCCATTTTAGTTTTGGGATTCATCTTGATTTTCTAAGGAGTCCCAAGAAACAAAATGTGTTTGTGTGAACAGATATATAGAGTGCTGTTGGAGAAAGATGAAGAGTGTATCCAAGCAAGTACAAGAAACAACCCATTGAAAACATTCTTATTTTTCCATTTTCATTACTCATTCATATGAGGAATATTCTTGGTATTTGCAGATAATGTCATTCAAGAGCCACTCAAGAGTTGAACAGTTCTAGTGCAGGTGCCTTGTATGGTTATCTGGGGTGAGTTTGATTCTGCCATTGCCAAGGAAGTGGGCAGGTTTTATAGTTTGTTAGCTTGGCCATCTGCTTTGGACGGTTAAGCTGGTTGAGAATTCTTCCTGTTGAAGACTACTTCAGCTTCAATTGCAACAATAAAAGAGCACACAATAGATTTAAACTTAATTTTAACCGCTCCAATCTTGATTGCAGAAAATATGACTTCAGGAACAGAGTTGTTAATGCTTGGAACACACTACCTGACTCAGTGGTCTCTTCCCAAAATCCCAAAAGCTTTAACCAAAAACTGTCTACTATTGACCTCACCCCATTCCTAAGAGGTCTGTAAGAGCATATACGTGCCTACTGTTCCTGTCCTATTGTTTCCTTTCATTATATCTAATTAATATAGTTATTACATACTTATGCTTATATATTGTATAATTATTTCATGCATATGCTTATATATATACTGTTGTGACAAAAAAAAAAAAAAGAATGAGACTGTGGCGGAGGCATGCTACCTGCGGAATTCTGGGAGTTGAAGTCCACACAGCTAAAAGTTGCCAAGTTTGAAAAACACTGATCTCAAGCCATTTTGGGCTGTCTCAATTGTACACATACAGGCTAAGAAATGCAGACATATGTCTGTTTTTGTTCATTGTAATGTGTTTCCTAAGGCAAAAAAGAAAAGATAATTAGCTTTTTTCCTTCTCACTTTCAGTTTGATCTGCAAGAAGAATATCATGATTGTTATTACTTTTGTGCAGGAAATCAAATAGGAAAAAGAGAAAACAAGATGGGAAATCACACTTCTTTCAGCTGTTTTATTATGAAGCTCTGTGGATATACTAAGACAATGATGGTTAACCTTTTCAGCACTGAAAAGCACTTCAAACTGGAGTGCATGTGTGCTGGAAACTGAAAGAGAGCAGCTGGCCAGTGCCCATGCATGCAGCGGCCAGCTACTCTTCCGTGTTCCATCACACACATGCGCGCCGGGCCGCTGGTCCAGCGTGCATGTGCACACTGGCCAGCTGCTCTCTTACGGGTTCCATAGTGTGCATGCGTGAAGATTAGCTGGCTGGCGTGCATGCATGTGACGGAACCCGGAAGAGCAGCTGACAATGGTGCATGTGCCCACAGAGAGGGCTCTGTGTGCCACCTCTGGCACGTGTGCCATAGGTTCGCCATCATGGTACTAGGATATTACTGTTACCTAAACAAGAACACGAATGCCTTAGAACTGGTTCTGCCCCACTTTGCTATAAGAATTCTCAACAGAAATTATAAGATTTAAACTTCAAAAACATTGGACATCAATTTTGTTTCAAACGTTTTGCTTCCTGAAAAACTTTTGGTGATTATGTTTAGTGATTCAAACTGAACCTGAATATAATTTCAAAATTAGAGGAATCCTGAAAAATATGCAATTAACTTTTAACAGGTATAATGTATTTACTCACATAAAGTTTCTGACACATTGCATGAGTTCAATAGGGCCAGAAGTGTTTTGCTGATTTTTTTCTCTAAGTATGAATGCAGAAAATGAGTCTTCAGTGATATGTTGCAGTTCATGGTCTTGTATATTGTAAGAAGTTTGCCAACTAACTGAATGTAATTTCGTGTTCTGTAGCTGTCAAGAAAATTCCCAATGACATCTTTAATTGCTTTCCAGGTGATTTTGTCTGGCCTCACTAGCAGATCTTTGAATCACTTGTCATTGATGGCATATGATCTGTTGACCAACAAAAATGCCTTCCTTAATCTTGGCATCAGCTGTTATTGAAAACATATGTCTCAAATAAGGAAAACCTCCACCTTGTTTGTTCATCAGTTTTACAAAGCTTTTCATTAGTCACAGTTTTATGTGAAGGGGAAGCAATACCTTTGTTGGGTCAACAAGTGTTGGGTTCATGTGCCTGGTTTTTTTTTTGTCCTAGAACCAAATTCTTTTGGAGTGGCCATTTCTTTTTCATGTAATGCAACTCTTGCATGCTGTCCCATTCTCATACGTAACAACAACATTTGGTATACCTGAGCTTTATTCCAAGCAGCAGAGCCATTATTTTTAGTTCTCCACAGATATTCCAGTTGTACTTGATGTACTGGATCTGTTCCATGTTTTCATGTTTCATGTGTGCTGCATAGCCAACAGGAACTGAACGGTGTACATTGCCATTGTGTAAAAACAAAAGATTTTTATAAAATTGCGCATGATAGATTAAATTACAAATTATTTTCATTATTAGTAGCCAAAAAATCTATAAGATACACTCAAAAGTGCTCAGGAAACAAGATCTTAGTTGTCCAGTGAAATCAGAATTCATAGATGCATCACTTTTGAATCACTGATGCAGCTAGAGATGTTCTAAGATGGCTATTGGTTCACAAATTGCCCCATGATATCAAAAGTCTCTGCAGTTAAAGGTAATAAAATAAACATAGTTTCAGGTGATATATTTTCCTTATAATTAGGAACATATCTTTAGAAGCATGTTATGCTATAGGATAAACTGTTTTCTAAGAAGACTAGAATAATAGCCATACAAAAATTCTAAACAATTTCTTTTTGTGAGTTTATTTATTTTGCAAATTTTATACTACCCTAAACTTTAGCTGCAGAAACTCTTTATCTGATGACCATCCTGTCTTAGGCTGGTCCTTTATGCATGATTCAGAGCTGGGTTTGTGTTTGCCACACCTGTATGTTACATAATTGCATACTGCCTGTCAGTGACTGACATGTATTTAATAGGAGTCTCTCAGTCATTCATTGCAGCCCAACCTATCTGCATTAAACACAAATGTTATCTGTGAACTTTGCTACTTTCATTTTTCTGTTACACTTTTGCAATTGCTATTACCAGCAGTTCTGAGATTCCTTCTTACTTAATGAAAAGGTCTGGTACAAATCACAGGATTGTCTGTTATATGAAGTATTATATCCTGAGATAAATTTTAGACCAAGAAAATGACTGAGCAACCTTGTGATGTGGATGACATGAAAGGCGAGCAAGAGACTCTTATACACCTGGAGGTAAGTGGTTAAGCAGATAGTTCTAACGTGTGAAATGATTTAATGATCTCACTAGTGCGGTAACTTTGAATTATTCTTCTCTGGTGAACTACAACAGTGCTTTAAATGTTTGTGGTCTGTTTAAAATTTATAGAAGAAACATAAAGAAAAACCCAAAGAATGGTAAATATTAACTGGAAATTGCTGATTTTTAATGAGCATTTTATGTAAAAGATTTTGCTGATAGGCTGAATGACATTCTAAAGAATTTAAAAGTTGTTTTTACTTATGTAGATATACATTCCTTAAGGAGGCAGCGAAATGTTTTTTTTTCCTGTTTCTTTTTCATGAATAAGTAATTAAAACATGTCAGCAGTTTGGTCTCTAGGTAGAAGAATGCCATACTGAACTTTGGTGAATTCTTTTTAAAAAATTCTTAGTAGCTTTAATTTACTGTAGAATCATTAGTATTTCTACATTTGATCTATTTAATTTTCAAATTCAATATAGTAGCTGAATTAAACGTATTCCATTCTTCAGATTTTCCATATTTAAAGATAATCAGTCCAGAATCTTATCAGTCCAGAAACTTTACTAATTAACTTTGAAATCCAAGTCATTTTCCTTCTTCATTGAGCAAAGGGTGACTGAGTCCAAGAAAGTCCAAGATAGATAAGAAGCATATGTGTTCACAACAAGTGCATTTGTTCGAACGTTTAATTTATATATGCACATTTTCCTTATTTCCCAGCCAAAGAAATAAATGAATATAATTTGCACATTTTGCAGCCTGTAGATGGGGAAGAACGCATATGTTGTGGGAAAATAAGGAAATACTGATATAAATGTTAATTCCAAGATCTTTCAGTGTTTAATTTTCAGGATTTTTATAACACATGATATATGCATAATGGATGATGTATAATAAAAAAATAAATTTGGTAGTTGTAACAAACCAGGGAAAAGAAATCTTCTTGCCATATTCAGGCCTAATAGGTAAAAAATTGTACTTTGAATAGAATATGCCCTAAATTTTTCTTTCACTTTGAGCTCAGCACTTAAAATGAGGAAAGCATTTAAAATGCACTGTACTGCAAAAATAAGATTTCCGTCCAGTTTGAGAGATGCTAAGGCTACAGTTAAGTTGTAGAGGAAGAATAGATCTTCTTTTAAATAGTATTTTCTTACTCTTCAATCTGGAAGGATGATCTACAAGGGAGATCAACTTGGGCTACTTGGGCCTGGTACACAACTCTGTAGCCTACAGTTGAGTTACAGTGCCCCAAATATCTGACTAATATTTTACAGTTTGATCATACCAAGAGTCCATGACCAAAACCATGCTTCTTAGGAGTACATTTGCAAAGCATGATTACCCATCTAACATGTGTAGGCTACTCTGCTTAATAACCAAGTTGCCAGTCTTAATTGTGATGTCTGTTCATATAGCTAAATTTAGAATATTGCAGGTTTAAGGTGATATTGCAGGGATTCTATTAAGTTACTTTGCATAAATTAAACGAATCTGTTGACTTTATACAATTTTGATAATAAATTTGTACCTTCATATAGTAGTTTCCTGGGTTGATAAAATATTCATGCTGTTAAATGCATAATTAAGCACAGCATAGGAATGAAATAAAATGTTAAATATGAAAAGTGAACAAAAATTGAACATTTTTATGAGTCAGCTAAGTTTATACCTTGCTTATATAATTAATATTTAATCTGTTCTGTTTTGTTCAAAAAGGAATTGCATTATCAGATTACTTATTCAGGAAAAATACATGCCCTAAATACCCAGAAATATAAATTCTCAACATAAAATGGCATTTACTGTAACAGGTAAATTTCAACTAGAATCGAAGGACTTCCGGTTGGCTCTGCTTCATTGATGGCGGTATTTTTTAGACCGCTAATCCCGTAGTCTGTAGAGCTGCCAGGACAGTGCAAATCAGCTATCCGGCGGCTTGAAAATCTCCCCCTCGGGCAAAGAGGGAGAGATGAGCATTCGGGCTGAAGTTGAGCCACCCAGAGAAGCCCCAGAAAAGTTTCTGGAGGCTTGAGGGGAGTGCTCCTTCTAAAGCCTGAAAGAAGCTCCGGACTCGGAGGGCATCTGCCTTTTGGCAGAAAAAAACGTAACGTCCAATCTCCGTGGCAGAAATGGATTTGTGATGGATTGTAATGCGGATAGAGCAGAAACGAGTTCTAGCATTTGTTTGTAAGAAGATTGCAAGCCCCTAATAGAGGATACATTTGTTGCGGAGATAGGAGAGAAGAAAGCAAATGGCATTTTGTGGAATGAAAGCAAATGGCGATTTGTGTATTGGAAACGAACGTTAAGGAAATGCTTATTAACAGCTAGTGTGGAACCAGGAGATATACAAGAAGATACTGACTAAATGGAAGAAATGAGAATTTTATGATTTATATTTTTTCTTCTTCTTTGGGATTATAGTGATTTAGAAGAAAAGTTTTTTGAATCTTTCCTTTTTAACCGCTTTTTGTCCCCTGTTACTGAGTAGGTTATATATTTTAAAAAATGGCTTTTAAGCAAATAGTACCAAAAACCACTAAAAACTTTGAAATTTCTTCAGTTCAGATACGAAAATTAAAAGAAGACATTAAAGAGGAATTAAGAAATTTTTTACAGGAGTTTCTGGAGACTCATCTTTCAGAAATAGATCAAAAATTTGATGAAATAGAGAAAGAGATGTTGGATTTTAAGGAAGTGGTGGAAGAGCAGAAGAGGGAAATGAAAATGGTAAAGGATGCAATTTCGCAAATACGAAGGTCTTGTATTCAGATGGAGGATAGTTTGGAAGAACTTAATAAAGTTAATTTAGAGTTGCAAAGGAAAATAGAGGAAATTCAAAAGAATCAAAACAATTGGAACTTAGATAATAAGATGGAAGATATACAGGCTAAGGTAGATAGGACAGATGAAGAAAGAGTAATATTACAATATAGATTAATGGAATATGCCATAAGGGTGAGGGGGTTGAAGGAGAGTATGAAGGAAAATTTAAAAGAGATTTTTACGCAAACTTTTGCTCAGATAAAGGGTGTGTAGCCAGAAGACTTTGAGATTAATATTGAAAGAATTTATCGTGTTAATTCTTGGTGGGCAAGACAAAATAGATTACTGAGGGATGTGGTTATTTATTTTACAACTAAAAAGGTTAGGTATGAAATCTTGCAAGCCTTTTATAAAAATAAATTTCAAATATTGGGACAAGATATAAAAAGGATGAAGGAAATGCCTCCTAAAATGTTAAGAAAGAGAAGAGAATTTGCTTTTTTAGTGGATGAGTTTAAGAAACATCAGATATATTTTAGATGGGAAGTTCCAATGGGTTTGTCAGTGAATTTTAGAGGTAGAAGGTATTTTCTTAGTACAGTTATGAAAGCAAGATAGTTCTATATTAATGTTTTAAAGAGTGGAAATCCTTTGTTGTTAGATGCTAAGTTAACTGGTTTGGAGATGATGGAAAATAGAATAGGAGAGGGGAGGAATGTTTAAGATGTGAATATGATGATTATGGTTAATTTCTAGAATTGATTTGTTTAGGATATAAATTATAGGGTTTTTGTTATTTGTTATTTGTAAGGTATAAACCTATGGGATGATACTATTTAATTTTGAAGGATGGAAAGTAAAATTTATGAATTTAGATAATGTTGTGGATGTAATGATGTTAATTGTTTACTGTTATATTTTGGATGTAGCTTAAATGATTATTCGTTTTAATTGATACGCTTTGGATATAAGTTTATAGATAGCAAAAGTTATGAAGTTAAGTTGGAAATATCGTATCTGAGAGACTTTATTCGTAATGATATTTGACTGATGGAGTAATATTGGAAGATTAGACATTAAATGTTATGACAATTGAAGAAATATATAAGTGATGAAAATTTGAGCTCGAGAAGATGGTGATTTAAGAAATGGATTTATAAAATTTGAAGGAATATACAAGTGGAGAAAATTTGAATTTGAGAAGATGTACTAATTTTAAAAATGGACTGTAAGAAGCAGTAATATATGAAGGGAAGATTGTATTGGTATGGTTCCTTTTTTTTTAAATTACTCTTTCTTATTTCTTTATTCTTACTGTGAGGGGATTTAAAGTTTCAGAGAGGGGTGGGAGTTTATGTTTATTTTGTATATTTTAGCTTGTGATTGTTGGTTATAATACCCGGTATTTGCTCTGGGAAGTCCGGGGGGCGTGGGGGGTAGGGGGAGGAGGGGGAGGGGGGTAGGGGGGAAATGATACATGGATTGGTTATTAATGTACAGTAATGATTGAAGATATGAAATTAAAATTTGAAATGATATTGGGGCTGCTCGACTGCCATTTCAGAAAGAAAGGGAGAAAGGAGTAGAAGGAGGGAAGAAAGTAGGTAGGAAAGAGTTGAGAAGGAGGAGGGGAATAAGAAGGTTAGAAAGGGTGGAAGAAGGGAGGAGTGGAGAAGGAGGAGAGGAAGTAGTAAAGTGAAGGAGATGAAGGAAGGGGAAAGTAGTAGAGGGAGGTTGTGAAGAAAGGAAATGGCAGTCGGGCAGGCCCGAATCAGCAATAAATAAAAATTAATGATTAATGACAGATAACAGATTGTACATATATATGATATTGGAAAATGGAAAAAAAAAAATTAAAAAAAATTTCAACTAGAATCACATGGGAGGTATTCTTGCAAATATCTGTTCTGTGCCAGTTATGCAACACAAGGTTTAAAGGTTTTATTACTCTATTGTAAATTTCCTGACTGTAACAGAGATAATTAGCTAGAAAACTAGAACTTTGCTTGAAATTTGAATTGTCAGCAGTCTGCTAACATGAGAAAAACAGAAATGGAGATACAAGTATTGTCTGTAACAGTGCTATAAGTTATTTTCAGAATGTGTTTGGAAAACTTTAACATTGTGCACTGCTTTGTATCCCAAATAGATCTATTGAAAGTTACCGAATATGCTAGATTTTAAATAACTCCCCTCTTTGTTATATTTTACATATTTTAGTAGCTTTAATTCTGAATAAGATATAAAAAAAATTAAAATTGCAGACAAGGACATTTTATAAACACCTTGGGTAACTCCAGGTGCTTGCCACATAGCTTGATTGTTTACTGTCTCCAGAATCTGACCCTCATTATCTGAATCAGCTCCTCCAACTCAGTCTTTCCCAGAGCTGTAGAGGTGTTTGATCGCATGCCAGTTCTTGAGGCTGAGTCCATCTGGTCTGTTTCTTCAGATCACTTAAAACCATTATGTTTTCAAATCAAGAGAATCTGCATAGTAACATCTGGATGGAATAACATTATTCAATAATTTAACTACTGCACTTTATGCTAATAGTGAATTAGGTCAGAAAAAATATTTTTTGGGTATTTGTGTACAGCCATCTTGTAATCATCCAGATTGTCGCAGCAAGATATGATGGCCTAAATAAACGTAATAGCTAATTTTTCCAGCATAAATACAAATATGCTTATTGCCTGAATATTGGATATGTGAAATTCTTTCTGTTCTTGTTAATTTTCTCATACATGCCCAGTGGTGTTATTCAGCCGGTTTGAGCCAGTTCAGGTGAACTGGTAGTTAAATTGCTGGCTGGCCCTGCCTCTGCCCACCCCGCCCCTTCCAGGAGTCCCCACACGCCCTATTTTGGCAGGAAGTGCAGGAAGGCCTCCTAAGCCCAAAATGGGGCACGGGGGGGCATGCCCCCCCCTGCAGCCTGTTTTCACTCCCAGGAGGCTGCAGGGAGGCCTACTAGGCCCAAAACGGGGCACAGGGGGCAGCAAGTCCCCCTTGCAGCCTCTTTTTGCTCCCAGGGTGGTACAGGAGGCTGAGTGCTGCCTATCACACCCCTTGGCCACACCCACCATGCCCACACCCACCCAGCCGGTTAATTAGGGCAGAGAACCGGTTGTTAAATTATTTGAATCCCACCACTGTACATGCCCATTAAATTTTGTTTAACAAAATTCAGTTCTGTCCGATTAAGCCTCTGGAACAATAAGTATTGTAACAATGTAGATTGATTATATATTGAGAATATATTAAATTTCTTCTAAGCAGAAGGAGGAATTCCAATAACAGCGCACATATCTCTTGTAATCTTTGATTCATACATTTAGATATGTTTCTTGGGCATTTAGATCTATTGCTTGAGTAAAAGGAGTTCCGCTAAATAATTTTCTAGTTCTGGTGGATAGATATTTTTATTAAAAAAATTATCCATCTATTTGTTATAAAGGCATGTGGCCCTGACAACTCTGGTTGTGCAAGTCTATTTAAACAGCAACAAGCAAAAATAAAGAGATATTGCTGAAATTTGCAAATGTTTTATCTGCCTGAATTTATTTCATTGGACTTAAAGTGACGGTGTGACGAACAGATAATTCAGAAATAAATAACCAAGTGATCACTAATCATGATAGTATTGTGTAAGTCAAATATCAAGTTAGTAAGAACCAGAATTGGTAGTGTTTTCCACCATAAATCGCTAGAAAAGAAAATGTTTTTGTAATTTTTGATGGTTGAAAAATTATCAGAATTTAAGTATTTTAATACTTTGCAAATGAATGAAGAGTTTCTGGCAATGATTGATTTTCAGTTTTTTTGTGCAGAAATTTTTTTTTAAGAGCAAACATTTATTCTGGTCTGTTCAAACTCATCTTACATTCATTTTCATTTTCGCCGAGAACGGGGGCCGAGGGAGGAGTGGCGAACGGAGATGGCGGCCATTTTTGGAGCGCAGGGGAGGCCCGCTGTGTGTCCACGGCCGTTACGCCGGTTTCGGCATCGACTTCGGCTTCGACCTCGGCCCGCCTTGCCCACTGGCGCTTTGTCATGTGTGGCGAGGCCCCAGTGGGCTGCGAGGCGTTTCGTTTAGGGACACCCTTGTTCCATCGGCGTGAGGCGAGGCGAGACCGAGGCTGGAGGCGAGACCGAGGCTGGAGGCGAGGCCTGAGACGCGGCTGGAGGTGAGGCCAGAGACGAGGCCTTGAGGCGTGGCCGTAGTTTGCCCTCTTTAATGGCGCTTTCCACCAGGCGCTTTTCATTTGGTGCTTTCCTCCTGGCACTTTCCATCTACTTTATATGCGTCTTCTTTGGTCGTCTGCCCCTCCCCCCGCTGGACTTTTGAATATCGAAGGGGGGAAGGATAGTCCCCGGCCTGCAGTTGTTGGTCCTCCCCCCTGACTTTCGATCGCTGAAGGGGTGAAGGATCGTTTCCGGTCTGCAGTCGCCTCTCTGCCTGATATCTATCTGGATGTTCCGACTTGGCCCCCTCGCCACATTGGGATCAGTGGCTTTTGGAGGCAGTAGCTGGCTGTGGACAGGCCTTCGGCCTGGAGCAGCTTGCTCTTGGAGCAGTTGGCGGAGAGGGTGATATGGCAGGCCTCTAAGGAGTAATTATGGACAGGCATCGATGGTGGGGTCGGTTTTTATCCAATGGTTTCCTGGACTGGACTTTGGACAGATTGGTAGCTGCCCTTGACTTATTAAGGTCTTACAAGGACGTTATTTATGGATTATCTACCATGGATCCCATCTGTCTATTTTCTTTCGTTATACCAGCTTTGTCATCTTGTTCCAGCCCCTATTGGTTTTATTGGACAACTGGATATCCACTGGAAGTTCCATCGTTTACTAATGTTCTGCCAACCTGGGTTTTTATCATCTTACCATCTTTCGCCGATTCTCATTTTTTCTATGCGTTACTCAGCACATGAACTCTTGCGCCTGCGAGGTGCCCCCGCCTCGCAGGAATGGCCCGCTGTGTTATCAAGGGCCGGCCTCAATGATGGGTTTTGGGACCCACAGAGGTGGCATGCGAAGAGGAAGAGCCCTTGGGGATTTTTAGAGAGGGAATTTTTAAAGGGGGGGAGGGCAAGGGCGGGTGTTGGGGGAAACCCGTCGGGGAGGGTATGTCCAGTCCTAGCGTGTGCTCACGACACTATTTTAGCTGGTCCGAAGAAACGGGGGGAGGGGTCTGAACAGAGTAAAGAGTGTTATTCCATCTGTACGGTAAGTGGGAGGGGCAGATATGGCAGAGGCAGGGGGCCGTATCGGTCATTGGGAGCACGTGGTCGATGTTTAAAGGCGATCATGTGCTCCGGCCCCCCAGTCCTTACTCGTTCCCTGGATGGTCTGGATCCTCAGAGCTTGGGTCTACGGCTGATGCTCTGCAATGCCTGGTCCGTGGTTAATAAGGCTCCCCTGATTTGTGACCTGATTCAGAGGGAGTCCGCGGACTTTATGGGCATTACGGAGACCTGGTTGGGTGCAGAAGGGGGTGTACCCCTGGTTAAACTGTGCCCTCCGGGTTTCCGTGCATTCCATCAGCCGAGGGCCTGGGGTAGGGGTGGGGGGGTGGCGGTTGTGATTAGGGAAAGTCTGGAGCCGAGGGAGTTCACTGTTCCTCAGATAGCTGGCTGTGAATCCCTCCTTGTGAAGTGGGGCCATCGCAATCAGATGGAGTTGTTGATCACGTACCTGGCTCCTTGCTGCGTGGCTACAGCCCTACCTGAACTACTGGAGGTGCTTGCTGGCGTGGCGGTTGAGATTCCCAGACTTTTGGTCTTGGGAGATTTCAACTTGCCATCAGCCGGCTTGTCATCAACAGTGGTTCAGGAGTTCCAGGCCTCCATGACGGCCTTGGACCTGATTCGAGTAACTGATGGCCCTACACACATTGGGGGAGGCGCGCTAGACTTGGTTTTTATCTCTGGTCAGTGGGTAAATGATCTGGATTTAGGAGACATAGTGAAAGAACCGTTGTCATGGTCAGATCATTTTCTCCTTCGCCTAGACTTTCGAACCGCTGCTCACCACCGCAGGGAGACGGAGCCGATGCGTTGGTTCCGTCCCAGGCGCCTGATGGACCCGGAGAGGTTCCTGACGGAGCTTGGGCCGTTTCCTGAGGATCTTACCCACGGCACGACTGAAGAACTAGTTGCGGCTTGGGAACGGGCCGCGGCTGGGGCTTTGGACCGTGTCGTGCCTTTGCGGCCTCTGACCCGGCGTAGATCTCAATTGGCCGTACGGGTCTGAATGGGGAGAAACAGACTCAAGCTCAATCCCTCCAAGACGGAGTGGCTGTGGATGCCGGCACCCCGGTACAGTCAGCTGCATCCGCAGCTGACTGTTGGGGGCGAGTTAGTGGCCCCAAAGGAGGTGGTTCGCAACTTGGGTGTCCTCCTGGATGGTCGGCTGTCCTTGGATGAACATCTGGCGGCCGTCACCAGGAGGGCCTTTTACCAAGTTCGCTTGGTTCGCCAGTTAGTACCCTTCCTTGACCGGGATGCCTTATGCACAGTCACTCACGCTCTGGTTACGTCTCGGCTGTATTATTGCAATGCTCTCTACATGGGGCTGCCCTTGAGGTGCACCCGGAGGCTGCAGTTAGTCCAGAATGCAGCTGCGCGAGTGGTAACGGGAGCTGCTCGTGGCTCCCACGTAACACCACTGCTCCGTAGTCTGCACTGGCTTCCTGTAGTCTTTCGGGTGCGCTTCAAGATCCTGGTTACCACCTTTAAAGCGCTCCATGGCTTAGGACCCGGGTACTTACGAGACCGCCTGCTGTTACCTTATGCCTCCCATCGACCCGTACGCTCTCACAGAGAGGGCCTTCTCAGGGTGCCGTCCGCCAAACAATGTCGGCTGGCGGCCCCCAGGAGTAGGGCCTTCTCTGTGGGAGCACCAACACTCTGGAACGAACTCCCCCCTGGCTTACGTCAACTGCCTGATCTTCGGACCTTCCGTCGTGAGCTTAAAACATATTTATTCATTCAAGCAGGACTGGCATAAATAGTTGATTTTAAATTGGGGTTTTAATAATATTTTAATAATATTTTAAATTTTTAATTGTTTTAATTATCGGCCATATAGTAATAGTTCATTTTAAATTCTTTTAATTGTATATATTCTGTGTTTTTATTCTGGCTGTACACCGCCCTGAGTCCTTCGGGAGAAGGGCGGTATAGAAATTTAATAAATAAATAAATAAATAAATAAAATAATTTGTAGCAAATAGCACGACAAAATAAACTTTCAGGGATGAAGACAATGTTTCATGGATAATTTATGTTCAGTGTATCTACTGATGAGAATATGTCTTTTGAGTAAATATTTTCAAAACTTATTTAATGCTGTATGTCTTTTAATAACATACAAACTCCTATCTGTGCAAAGATAGCATATTTTTGGAGACGATTTGAAAACTGTAGATAGCATTTTCATTAGTGGCAAGGTAAGGATTCATGCAATATTGCACCTGTGTTCTGTAGCATCCCTATTTCCTATAAAATATAAAGAGGGATAATTGATGAGCTGATGGGCCTTTTTTGGGCGCGATAGGCATTTGCTGTCCCTAGGGAGCTCTTTTCACTCTATCTTCAGCCTCTCACATAAACTGTGAAGGTAAAATTCCTTCCACAGCAACCCTATACTTCCCATTCACAATCACCTCAAGAATCTTGCCTCAGGCTGTCCAAGAAACAACCAGCCTCCAACAGCCTAGATTAGATCCATCCTGGTTTGCCAGCCATCCACCTCCAACTTTCTTCTTCTCAAATTGTTCTGATTTTTAAGTGTCTGCTTATCTTTTCCTTTTTGTCAGTTCAGCAGTAGCTGGAAAAGTAGCTGCCTATGGGGAGGTTATGAGAACCTATGTTACCTTTCAGCTTCTATTTGTCATTTCAGAAAGAGTAACATGATGTGAGATGCTAGAGAGCCATTGTTGAGGCAGACTCACGTGGATTTTCTTCTTTTTGTTTCCTTAGCAGATATATTTCTTATCTGGCAGGAAAATATCAAGGGAACTTATTATTTCCTTATAAAAAAAAAAGATATTGAATTCTGTATTGGCACTTTTTGCTTTCTTTGGGGTATGTGCATTAAGTCATTGAGAGAGCCTAACAGGAACTGCGTGATGGTCTATTGGTGAAGACACTCATCTCCCATTCGGAAGGTTGAGAGTTCAATTCTAGGCTGAGACAAATGTTTCTCAAAGAGAAGGTATCTGCTGTAAGTTCCATGTAGGTGTCATGAAGGGCAAACAGCCCGTAAAGGTTGAGTTCCATTCAGAACGCCCCAATTCTACCCTGATTTAAGGGCTTACAGGATCATAAAAAAAAGAAAGAAAGATCCTAACAGAATTTCAACAAGTAGAGTTAATTGCTCCTCACAAGATAAATATAATTGTAGCCTGCTTATGTAGTAAATTAATTTAAAATATTATTATACTATTTCTAATTAAAAGATGCCTTAAGCAGTTAACAATTGGTAAATTAGTAGTATTAGAAATGATACATGGTAGTGTTTGTGCTGCTGTGAATCTTTTCCTATGTGCGTTACATTTGTGCATGACCTTGGGTGGCCCTGCAGCCACCATGACAAGATATGAAAGTATTAAAGTGATGACAGAATAATTTACGGTTCAAAGATTCCTGCTACATGTTCCTCTCAGAAAGAAAAAAATTAACATACAGATGAAATCAGGATAACTTTAGGAGCTACTTTTCAGTTTCTTCTAGGTTTTTTTTTCTTAATACCAGGACTCCATATATTCATAGAAAATACATTATAACACATAACTACATTCATTCACAACAGACCTAAGACTATGAACAAGCCTTTCAAGATCAGCAACATGGTTTCTTTGGAAGACATCTTCCTCAATTCTAATTTTAACAATGAAAGCCTAGAAAATTCACTATGTATTTTGTAAGGCTTTTTCTGGCACTATATGATACGCAAAAAAAATAGGCAATGAATGGTAGATGTAGAAAAGATGTACTTTTATTATCCTGTCTCTCTTTTGACCGACTCTTGTCTTAGTAAGATAGCAATATGAAAGGCATGCATGCAAGAGCCTTTAAAATATGCATCCAGTTTTTATTATTTGTTACTTCAAAGTGAGTACTAAAAATTAAAGATAAAATTAAAGATAAAGAAAAATAAAAATGTAAATTTAAAAAAAAAATGTAAAAAAATGTAAAAAAGATAAAAATTAAAGATAAAGATAAAATTAACGATAAAATTAAAGAAAAAGAAAAATGTGGAACTTGGACAGCTTCTACATCTCTAATCAATTCTCGTATTGTAATATCTACTTTCTACGGAAGATAATTATTACAGGAGAATACTTTGTAGACTGTTGAGTGCTATTTCTGGACTAAGCCTATTTATTTTCCCATTACCTTTCTGCTGTTATAGCAGTCTTATTGTTTAATATGGGACAGGAATCTCTTTCATCTTAGTGAATACAAAGAAAACAATTATTTGCTACTGAAATTATACCTTCATTAGTTACTGCTCTTTTCACTCTGACCCACTTTAGAAATGACTAAATCATTTTCATTTAAGCATGTTGAACACAGCCAGACATATATTGGTATACAATTATATAAACAAGATATTTGAGTATCTAGCTCATTGAATTATGAAAACTATAAATAAATTTAATGAAAATATACTGTTTGTCCATATACTGTAAAATGTCAATATTAAATCTATAGAATAGATTTTTGGGAGAAATTGTCTCCCTAGAAACATCTGAAGAACAGCTAGGTTTTACAATTACAGTTCTGTATTGTAGCACAAAGAGGAGAGAATAGATGTGCAAGGTTCAGCAAGTAAAAGAGATTTAAAAACAGATGACACAATGATTGGGTTTCATGTAAAAGAGCCTGGATTTATGTAACATACTATGCCACTAAGTAGCATGTTGGATATACCCAGTCCATGTCTCCAATGGATTGTTCAGTTAGGAGTAGCATATCTGAGCTGCAAAAGCCTGATCACAGCAAAGAAATATGAAAACTAATCCTGTTGCTGGTATTTATCTGTTATTTTTGATGGCCATTGTGGTAGCCTAGTTCAGTAGATTATGCAAATATAGAAAAGGTGGTTAAGACAATAAATTACAAGTAAACATGTTATGCAAATACAGCTGTAATTTGGCTTTTGGAGTAATAGGTTGTGTGAAACCTGCTATTACAGGTTACCAATCACGTTTTATGGCTTAGCATGCTCTCTAAACCAAGAGAACCCAGTGACTTATTCAATATATTACATTATGCAACAGTTAAAGGAATTAAGTTCAGGAGGTTCACATGGAATCAAATCAAATATACAGGAATTCAAAGATAGAAACTACATTTTAGTGAGATCATCCATTGGCTGTTGTATTGAGGGTCAGGAATTGTAACAAATGGAAGCCCATATTCATAATTTTCAGCTTTGTGACAAATAAGGGAGAATCTAGGTGCTTGGGAAAAAAGAAGGTTCTGAGGCAGTTTCTATGGAAATAACAGAAGAACATGAGAAAGTTTCTTGTAGTAGCTGACTGAAGAACAGTATGTGAAAATTTTGTACTATACTAGGACATCTCCAGAACATTTAGGAGGTAAAATTCCATGAAATCTACAGAAAGGAATGGAGACATTCATTGGTTGTGACCACATGAGATGGGACCAATGAGAGGCAAAGAGAAATTAAGTCTTTGAAAGTCAGAGTTGAAATGAGAAAGAAATTGCTCATTGCTGATCTATTCACAGTTTAAAGATTTTATATTTCAACCTCCACAATCTTCATTTATCTATGATTCATGATAAATGATCTAAGGGATTACAGATTAAGTATATCTGTTATTCTAAGAAGTCTTTCTTTGCAACCAGTAACTCCTGCTTCTTTCAGTTCTTTGGATCTGAATTTTTAGGTCTCCTTAGATATCTACATTCTTGGGATATCAGTGAGTATGACTGCCATGACCTCTGATGCTGAGGACAATAGCCTTGGCATCATTGTCTCTGATAAATAATAGAAGAATGACTTCATTCTGTTTTATTTCTAGAGGAGTTGTCTTAACAATGAGACATATGCAGAAATTTTGAATTCCTCCTGCAAAAATCTACATCACTAGATGGTAGCCTTAAAATATACAGTTCTGTAAAAATGCTAGGATCTCTGAAACTCCTCATACTTTCAGCTCCTAAAATGGTGCATTTCTGTGATATTCTCCCCAAACAACACTAAACACACAGGAACATACCTGATGTGATTGGTGAATAGCTTAAATAAACCTTACCCTTAGGGTTTTCAAAGATTATAGTTAGAGGTTCTGAGATCATGTCTGCAATTTCTTTCAGCATTCCTAAAATGTAATTTGTCTGGGTCCAGAGACTTGTATTCATTTAAGGAAGTAATTTGAGGTCTTACAGTAAGTTTATCAGTCCTGAACTGTTAACTTCACATTTTTCTTCAGTTATATTAGGGAGTCCTTTTTTCTTCTTTATCCTATGACACTGAAGCCAACGTAAAGACATGAAGTAGCTCTGCCTATTCTCTATTCTCCATTAGCATTTATTTCTCCACCTTCCTTACATATGCAACAAACCTATCTCTTATTTTTGACATCGTCCTAAATCTACCACTTATTACATTTTGCCTTGCTCAAAAGCCTCATCTCTTTCTGAGCTTTAACCTTCTGGGTTTATTCTGAATTATTAGCCCTTCTATTCATCTACATGGCATTTTAATTTTTTTTATAGTGTTTGTATATGTTTTGAATTTATCCTGCAAAATTTCAAATGCTTTTATGTGCCTAACTTTTCTATGAATCATTTAAATCTATCCTCCTAAAGTCCAAATTCTGGGACTGACAACTGTTCCTTCTCTAGTTATCTTGAACTTGAATTTCTTCATGGGCATATTGTACCTTCTCGTTTCAGGTAATCTCATTCTGAGGAGCTCAGCAGTTTTTGCCAAACAAATATGCCTCTGTTTTTGCGAGGGTCCCTTGTGTTGGTGAGAGAAGGAGTTCTTAGAATCTTCCTTCCTACATGGGTTAGGAATCTACATACAGCTAGTCCTCAGTTTATGACCACAATGGGGATGGGAACCTCCATTGCTAAGTGAGATAGTTGTTAAATAAACCATGACCAATTTTATGACTTTTTGCCATGGTTAAGTGAATCATTGTGGTTGTTAATTGAGGCACATAATCATTAAATGAATCTAGCTTCCCCTATTGATTTTGTTGTTGGAAACTGTCTGGAAGCTTGCTAATAGCGAACACTTGATTCTGGGATGTTGCGTTCATCATAAATCCATGCCAGTTCCCAATTTTGATCATGTAACTGCAGGGTGCTTCAAGGATTATAAGTGTGAGGATTTTTTTTTAGCACTGCAATGACTTCGAGTGGTTGTGAAACGAATGGTTGTAAATTGTGGTTTTTGAGGGACTCTTTCTCCTTAGTCAGTTATTCTCTCCTTGTCCTTTGATCCTTTGATCCACAAGGGGGCAGAAATGATGAAAATATTACTTCCACCTACAGTTCTCCCCTGCTTTTTAAAATATAATTTTAAAGTCTTTATATATTTATATTATATTATTATATTTTATTAAAGTTTAAAACAAAAGAAAAATTTATAATATTCAAAACTAATATTTAGAATGAAGAGAGAACAAAAAAGAAGGAAATAAGAAAAGAACAAAGCCAAAAAGTATAAAAAAATGACCTCCAATTTTCTTTTACAGCAAGTATTAATATAAATATAAATAACTTTTTACTTGTTTCCCCATTTTAATATATCTTTTTAAAATTTAATCCAACTCTTAATTATTTTGAAATAACATGCAATTTATATAAGTCATATTAATACTCATATTAATACATAGTATTTTATGTTCTTGACCTTAAAAGCTGTTCTATTCATCAATTCTGTATTTTTTATCAACATCTTTGTGTTCTGTTTGTTAATCTTAGAACCTCCTGATGTACCAAATTAGTGAAATATGCAACAGGCTTCTTGAGTAGGGATCAAAATTCCTTATTATATTACTGTGCAATTTAGCGTAGTGCAGGCTTAGAAATAGCCTTAATTTTGATAGGGTAGAATTTGTGGAGAAGAGGTTAGTGAATTGAAAAATTTGATCATCTGGAACTAACTAATGTAGAAAACACAGATTAAGAGTGGAGAAAAGAACATTGTCTTAGCTCTGTGTCACGCTTCATGCATGGCAAACGGTCAGGCTTTAGAAAATGAATCTAATTTAGTCTCGCTAAGTTAAAAAGCAAATAAACCAGTATATCTTTCACTTAAGGAGCTTTTGATCTGATTTTGCTCTAAATTAGGAGCAGCAATGGCTGGAGTTCAAAGTTTGCCTATTTTTATATTAAATTAAATGGTATGTTTCTCCATGTTGTTGGTCTTTCTTATACTTTCTCAGCCACATTACTTATCTTGACTAGATTTGACCATGTGGCCAGGGGCTGGCTTTCCAGTGAGATGTATCCCTGTCCTGCCATGGTGATAATTATATAAGAAGCGTTCCTGTGAGGAGATGTTTGTTTGTTAGAGTGTCTCATTTATTGTCCTCTTTATAATGCTGGGAGAATACATAAAGGAAATGAAAACACTAGGTGGTAAATTAGAGCTCTGCCTTGTGCATTACCACCATATAGAAAAGATCTGAGAAATGAGCTTGCTTGTTTTCTTGCAAATCTTTCATTACCCTAACTAGATAACATCATCAGTGCTAGTAAGGAGTGCTGTTTGCTAACAGTTTATATTCTGGTGTCCTGCCTGTCTGTGTGGGTGGTGGCGGTCTTAGAAATTCTTTGGTTGGGCTATTTACTGATGGCTCTTTGGCAGTTTCTTGACTGGGATATTGTTTACCTGATTATTTCTGTCTGAAAAAATTCCAGAGTTGGTTGATGCAGGTAGTCCTTGCCTTATAACCATTCATTTAATGACTGTTCATAGTTACAACAGCACTGAGAAAAGTGACTTATGAACAGTTTTCCTATTTACAATTGTTGCAATATCCCCATGGTCACGTGATCAAAATTTGGGCATTTGGCAACCAACATATATTTATGACACTGTCTCGGGGTCTTATGATCACCATTTGTAACCCTCCCAGCCAGCTTCTGACAAGCCACATCAATGGGGGAAGCTAGATTCGCTTAACAACTGCATGATTCTCTTAAGAACTGTAGTGATTCAGTTAACAACTGTGGCAAAAAGATTGTAAAGTGAAGCAATTCGTTTAGCAACAGAAATTTTGGGCTCAAATATGGTTATAAGTCAAAGACTACCTGTACTACAAAATTTTTTAGATTATGAATTTATTGAGTGAAAAAAAAGGTTCATAAGAACATAAAGGTTCTCTGTATCAGGCCATAAATCTCTCCACCATTTTGTGTATCATTATCAGGTACATCTGGGAAGCTTATAAAAAGACACATTGTAATATCTCTTCCCTATTTGTCACTAACATTTATTTTTGATTGTACAACTCTTAATAGAGCAATTATTGTGTATATATCTTCCATGAATTTATCTATCAATCATATGTAATGTTGCTTTAAAATTGTTGCCATTCCTGGATTGATCTCCTGCTGTACTCTTTATCAACTGACATAGTTTATTTGCAGCTCAGTTGCAGTACATCTCAAATTGAGTTGGAGGGAAAGCTCTAAAGAGCTTGTGAAGTTCAGACAAATAGCTGTCCACTCCAGTCTCTTCTTAAAAGCCTCCAGTGATGGAGCGCCCACAAGTTCTGAAGACAAGCATTGCACTGGTTAATTCTTCTCATTATTAGGAAATTTCTCCTTAGTTCTATGTTGCTTCTCTCCTTGTTTAGTTTCCATACATTATTTCTTATCTTGCATTCTGGTGCTTTGGAAAATAGGTTGACTTCTTCTTTGTGGCAGCCCCTCAAATATTGGAACACTGCTATCACATCACCCCGTCGATCTTTTCAAACATACCCAGTTCCTGAAATCATTCTTTGTATGTTTTAGCCTCTAGGCCAGTGATGGGATTCAAGTAATTTAACACCGGTTCTCTGCCCTAATGATTTCTTCCAACAACCAGTCAGAAAGTTAACAACTGGTTCTCCCGAAGTGGTGCGAACTGGCTGAATCCCACCACTGCTCTAGGCCCCTAATCATGTTTGTTGCTGTTCTCTGCCCTCTTTTAAGCCACAAGGCTTAAATCTTCACATACAAAACTGTACTGAATAAAACAGTTATAAACTGATCTTTGTGGGAATTTGTAAGCTTCAAAATAAATGATGAGATAACATTGTTTTTTTCCCCACTTCCTCCAACTGTCTTCCTAGTATCTATTACTTCTCATGCATGTATTTTCTCAGGGTGAAGTCCCATTCACCCTCTAGTTGTCTGGATTTGTTCACTATATCCAACAGGTAAAAGAATGTGTGTCTCTTCAGGTGATGCATTGAGAGGAAATGTGTGATGCATGAGTCACAGATAAGTCAGCCTCCTTGGATATAGGTGTGGCAATTTGGTGTCCTACTTTTTCAGTTCAATAGGTTGCATCTGTCATCTCAATACATAATCAACATTTCTAGTTTTCCAACTACATTGTGTAATGATTGCAGAGAAATAATGACTGTCTGACAGGGATTATTAGATTCAAATTGCCACATTTGGACAGTTTTGGCAAATGTGTATTTATGTATGATTCACTGATACCTGACCAGACTTGCTACAGTAAAATTAGTAGACAAGTGAGTATATTTTCAACCTCAGATGGATAGTATATCATCTTACCACTTTTTGTTGTTTTCCTCCGTGTGCAATCACTCACTCCTTTAACAACTAAGCTATAACATTCATGAAACATATATTGTACAAATATAAATTATCCAAATAATGTATTACTACAAAAGCTTATATGAGAAAAGGTAAATGTAGCATTTATAAGTAAGCTTGACTACAAAGGTTTTTATTTTCTAGAACATTGTCAGTAGACTAGTTAAAATTACCAGGTGATTGTTAAGTGTTTAGAAAGTAAGAACATATTCACACAGCCTTTTTTCCCAACATGAAAACACTCAAGTAACTATTATGGATGACATGTCCACATGCCACTGTATCCTATATAGTTGGTCATATATAGTTGG
Source organism: Ahaetulla prasina (assembly GCF_028640845.1). Classification (NCBI taxonomy): domain Eukaryota; kingdom Metazoa; phylum Chordata; class Lepidosauria; order Squamata; family Colubridae; genus Ahaetulla; species Ahaetulla prasina. Next base: position 59,990,378 of record NC_080545.1, on the reverse strand, counting down.
TCATATATTGTTGAAGTATATCTTTAGGAGGTTCACTCGTTTACTCGAGGTGCTAAACTTAAAGCCCGGGGGCCAGATCCGGCCTGTGGGGTGCTTAGCTCTGGCCATGGGGCCGCCCTGGAAACAGCAAAGGACCAGCCTGCAGTGCCTCTACCAGTGAAAATGGAGCTTGGGAGGGCTCCATGTGGCCCTCTCATGCTCCATTTTTGCTGGGAGAGGGTTGCAGGAGACCGTCACAGCTGAAAACGGAGCTCGGGAGCCCGTTTTCACTGGCAGAGTGCTTGGGCCACCACAGGTGCTCCCGACACAAGTGAAATTAAGCTAGCTACATCCACCCAGCCACTCCCACCCTAGCCCCCGAAGATCAAACGTAACTCTGATGCGGCCCTCAATGAAATCAAGTTTGATTTCATTTGAATCAATGAAATTCATTTGACTCAAGGAAATCGAGTTTGATTTCACGGCAAGATGGTGCCGATGAAGGCTGCCTCGGTGAAATGCTCTCTAATAGTTTCTTTATTTCTAATTATTCTCTGCGACTCACTACGGATTTCCTACTCATGAGACCATCTGCTAAAAATTAAGCAATATTTCTTTAAGGAACAGCTTTCTGTGATCTCATCCCCTCCCCTGTCTTTACAAACGCAGATGAGATTCTAACACAGAAAGAGGCAATTTCCCTGGAGCCATGGATTACCAAAAAAACCAAACGGCGGAAGTGACAAAGGAGAGGTAAACGGGTGGGGATTCTAATCAAGCTAAGAAATAAGAGAAATAAAACTCCTCTGCCTTCAATATTCCTAACCAATGTATGTTCACTTGCAAATAAGATGGATGAAATACTCCTCTTAAACAAATACAATTCTGATTTTCACAATTCAGCAGTCCTATGATTCTCTGAAACCTGGTTAAATGAATCAATTGAAGATAGCAGCCTGCATATCCCAGGGTTTCAGATTGAACGATCAGACGGAATTACAGAAACATATGTTAAAAAGAAGGGAGGAGGCTTAGGCCTATATATTAACAGCAGCTGGTGTCAGGATTTAAGTATAATTTACAAATTCTGTGATGAAAATTTAGAGACTTTAATTATCAACTGCAAACCATACTATTCACCTCATGAATTTTCCTCATTTCTTCTAATTGCTGTTTATGCCCCACCACAAGCCTGTGTAAACAAGGCATTATGAACTCTAGCTGATCAAATCATGGAGGGTGAAGCCAAATACCCCAATTCACTGGCCATTATTTTGGGAGATCTAAACAAGACAAACTTAAGGAATGAGCTACCAAAATACTTTCAGCATGTCAGTTGTCCTACTAGAGGTAAGAATACTTTAGACCATTGCTACACAACACTAAAAGATGCTTATCGGTCTTTACCACGTGCAGCTGTAGGACACTCTGTTCATTGCATGATTCACCTTGTACCTGCTTACAGGCAAAGACTTAAAACCACAAAACCAACAACTAAATCAGTGAAGACCTGGACTGAGGAGGTAAAATTAAAGCTACAGGCCTGCTTTGACTGCACTGATTGGAATATTTTTGAAGATACCTCTGCAGACCTGGATGAACTCATAGATACTGTAACATCGTATGTCAGCTTCTGTGAAGACCTATGTGTACCTACAAGGAACTTGCGAATATACGGTAACAACAAACCTTGGTTCACACCTAAACTTAAGCAGCTATGTCATTCCAAAGAGGAAGCCTACAGAAAAGGTGATAAAATGCTGTACAATCAGGCCAGAAATGTACTAACAATGTACTAACAACAGAGCAGCAAAAAAAAGCTACTCTGAAAAGCTAAATAATAACAACAACAACAACAACAACAACAATAATAATAATAATTATTATTATTTAATTTGTATACCGCCCTTCTCCCGAAGGACTCAGGGCGGTGAACAGCCATATAAAAACAACAATCAAATACACACAATACAGATAAAACAATAGCTAAAAAACTTATTTAAATTTGGCCCAAATTTAAAATACATTTAAAATCCCAAAAAACTAATTAAAATTAAAACCCCTAAAACATCTAAAAATTCTATGCCAGTCCTGCGCGGAAAAATAAGTAGGTCTTAAGCTCGTGGCGAAAGGTCCAAAGGTCAGGAAGTTGTTGAAGTCCAGGGGGAAGTTCGTTCCATAGGGTAGGAGCCCCCACAGAGAAGGCCCTTCCCCTGGGGGCCGCCAGCCGACATTGCTTGGCTGACGGCACCCTAAGGAGTCCCTCTCTGTGAGAGCGCATGGGTCGGTGGGAGGCAAATGGTGGCAGTAGGCGGTCCTGTAAGTAACCCGGTCCTAAGCCATGGAGCGCTTTAAAGGTGGTAACCAACACCTTGAAGCGCACCTGGAAGACCACAGGCAGCCAGTGCAGCTTGCGCAGGATTGGTGTTATATGGGAGCTCTGAACAGCTCCCTCTATCACCCGCGCAGCTGCATTCTGGACTAACTGAAGTCTCCGGGTGCTCCTCAAGGGGAGCCCCATGTAGAGAGCATTGCAGTAGTCCAGCCAAGAGGTAACAAGAGTATGAGTGACTGTGCATAAGGAATCCTGGTCAAGAAAGGGGTGCAACTGGCGGATCAGGCGTACCTGATAAAAAGCTCTCCTGGAGACGGTCGTCAAATGTTCATCAAAGGACAACAAAGAATCAGGTCTCAACAAATGAACCAGCAAATATGGAAAACTCTTAAAAATATCACCAGCTACAGCAAACCTCCTTCCCAGGCTGAAGAAAATCAACAACTGGCAGATGACCTGAATGAGTTTTACTGCAGGATTGAAAGGAAACTACAGCCACCTATCTCCACAACCCCCATCTCAGACACACCAACAGCAGCCAAGCCTCCTACAACTGACCCCATCCCATTGGGTTCACAACCCCTAGTGATCACAGAAAAGGAAGTGCAGGACCTATTTCACAGACAAAAGCCAGGAAAAGCTCCAGGCCCAGACAAGATAACTCCTTCTTGCTTAAAAGTCTGTGCTGACCAATTGGCCCCCATCTTCACCCATATTTTCAATAAATCACTAGAGAGGTGTTATGTTCCTTCTTGCTTCAAATGCTCTACCATCATCCCAGTGCCGAAGAAGCCCACCATCAAGGAACTGAATGATTACAGACCAGTTGCTTTAACATCTGTAGTCATTAAAACCTTTGAAAGGCTAGTGCTTTCCTACCTGAAAACCATCACGGATCCGCTGTTAGACCCCTTGCAATTTGCATACCGAGCAAATAGATCAACAGATGATGCTGTTAATATGGCTCTGCACTACATCCTACAACATCTTGAGTCTCCAAAGACCTATGCAAGGGTCCTCTTTGTAGACTTTAGTTCAGCATTCAATACCATCATCCCAGACACTCTTCTAACTAAGCTGAACCAGCTACAGGTACCTGAACAGACTTGTAAGTGGATCACAAGCTTCCTAACAAGGAGGAAGCAGCAGATGAAGCTAAGCAGGATCACATCAGATACCTGTACAATTAGCACAGGGGCCCCCCAAGGCTGTGTGCTCTCCCCACTTCTCTTCTCTCTGTATACCAATGACTGCATCTCCAATGATCCATTTGTTAAACTACTGAAGTTCTCAGAGGACACAACAGTGATCGGTCTCATTCGAGACAATGATGAAGACGGGAAGTCGAACAACTAGCCTTGTGGTGCGACTGAAACAATCTGGAACTGAACAGACTCAGAACCATAGAAATGGTGGTAGACTTTAGGAGAAACCCTTCCATACTTCCACCTCTCACAATACAGTATCAACAGTAGAAACCTTCAAATTTCTAGGCTCTACCATATCGCAAGATCTAAAATGGACAGCTAACATCAAAAACATCATCAAAAAAGGACAGCAAAGAATGTTCTTTCTGTGCCAACTCAGAAAGCTCAAAACTGCCCAAGGAGCTGCTGATTCAGTTCTACAGAGGAATTATTGAGTCTGTCATTTGCACCTCTATAACTGTCTGGTTCGGTTCTGCAACCCAACAAGACAGACACAGACTTCAGAGGATAATTAGAACTGCAGAAAAAATAATTGCTACCAACCTGCCTTCCATTGAGGACCTGTATACTGCACAAATCAAGAAGAGGGCCGTGAAAATATTTACAGATCCCTCGCATCCTGGATATAAACTGTTTCAACTACCCTCAAAACGACACTATAAAGCACTGCACACCAGAACAACTAGACACAAGAACAGTTTTTTCCCAAAGGCCATCACTCTGCTAAACAAATAATTCCCTCAACACTGTCAGACTATTTATTATATCTGCACTATTAATCTTCTCATCGTTCCCATCACCCATCTCCTTCCATTTATGACTGTATGACTGTAACTTTGTTGCTGGTAATCCTTATGATTTATATTGATATTGATTGTTTCCTGATTGCTTTGTACCCTATGATTATCATTAAGTGTTATATCATTAAGTGTTAAATTTGTACCCTATGATCATCATTAAGTGTTGTAAGTGTTGTACTTTGATGAAGGTATCTTTTCTTTTACGTACACTGAGCGTAGGGGTGAAATGCTCCCGGTTTGGACCGGCTCTCCCGATCCGGTAGCGATGGTGGCTGCTGGTTCGGGGGACCGGTAGCAAAAATCCCTGCCCCTGCCCCCTGCCTCTGCTGAGCCGCACCATCAGCAGAGGTTTTTTTTTACTTTTAAAAGCAGTTTTTCCTCAGCCGAAAACACGCCTTTAAAAGTAAAAAAAAAACTCTGATGATCGTGGGGCTGAGCAGAGATCATTAGAACCCTTTAAAAGTTTTTTTAAAGAAAACCTCTTCAGCCGAAGGAAAAAAAGAAGAAAAAAAAGAGGTTTTAAAAGCCTCCTCTGGCGATCCCAGAGGAGTTTCCTGATCCTCACAGGCTTTTAAACGCACTTTTTAACAGCCCCCACTTACAAGAGCCCCCTCCCATGCCCACCCAATTCCCCCTCCTCACTTACGTATAATTACTGCTCCTTTCGGGCTGGCAACACCCTGCTTTTCTTCAGCTACTGATTACAGCCTGCTTTGACTGCCTGGTTTGCTGAATGAGGAACTCTGGGAGTTGAAGTCCACAAACCTTAAAGTTACTAAGGTTGGAGATCCCTGATCTAAAAAAATAAATAAAAATAATAAAATAAAATATTTGTGTGCAGCTTTCTGAGATTTGGCATGTTTCTGTAGTGTTTCACTCTAACTACACAAACACACAAAATCTCACAAAGCTGTATGTGGCATTGTGTGTGTGTGTGTGTGTGTGTGTGTGTGAGTCAGTTGTGTGTGTGTAAAGTGTGAAAGTGTGAGGTTCCTGCTTGTTGCAGGGGCCATTTTGGGTGAAGTACAGCTGCTTTTACATTGTGTGTGAGTCAGTTGTGTTGTACTGTGTGTGTGTAAAGTGTGAAAGTTGGTTTTTAGTAGCTCTTATTGTTTTGTATACATTCTTTATTATTTTTATTATTTATTGTTATTGGCTACACCCACTCAGTCATCTGACCACCAAGCCACGCCTACCAATTAAGCCACACCCACAAAACCGGTAGGGAAATAGATTTCCCCCCTGACTGAGAGCATATGCACCAAGACAAATTCCTTGTGTGTCCAATCACACTTGGCCAATAAAAATTCTATTCTATTCTATTCTATTCTATTCTATTCTATTCTATTCTATTCTATTCTATTCTACCTTAACTGATACCTTTCATTTTAGTACACTGTATGCTGAAACTGATTCAATACTTAGATATTGAACTTAAATGTGATCCATAACATATTATATAGTTATCATTAAATCTTCATCTTGTTTGATTTGAAATTTAACATTTTATAAGTACAAACTTTTATAAATAGTTACACTTTACTAATTTCTTATGTCCAGTAAACAATATGCCCAGTAAACATGTTTAAGTTACTATTTTAATTTAGATGGAAGTATATTTTCTCAGTATTGGGGACCAGGAGCTATTTGCATTGAGAATACACACCAGGAGGTTGAACTTATGTGAAATATAGAGTAAAATATCAACAGTAGACTCAACTCATTGTCCACAAAGAAAAGAGAGCTGGTTCCTTTGGGGGAAGGAAAGAAGGAAGCTGATTTTAAAGTAAGAAACTGCTTATATAGCCACAGTTGAGCCTGGAAGTCTTATGTTGATGTAAAAGCCAAAGAACATGCCTCAAATTCTTCTGCCAGTTCTGTTTATTTCTTTATAGATATTTTATTTTGAATTTATTTAATTTCAACTGCTGAGGTTATAAAAAACCCTTTTGTTTTCAGTCCTTATCCCCAAATGCTCAAAGAATAGAAGGAATAAAATTCAGCAGGTTCTCTGGATCCCCATTGCTTGCTTTCTGTTATTCATGGATCATTTCCATTTCTTTCTGCCTACAAGGGTCTCTGCCACACTGGTGTTATATATAGGTTATTGTGCATATTATGAAAATAAATTCATGATGGTTGCATGTTTTTACCCAGCGAATGATGGTACTGGAAAATCAAGCATGAGTTTGAGGAAAAATTGTGAAACATTAGGAATTAAGGTGTTCCAGGGAAAATATTATTCTATCAGGTGACAAGAATGGATGAAGGGGGAACACCATGATAGAGAACAGAGAGGTATCAAAATAGAAGGTATGTTAAAGTAGATGAATGGTACTGCCATAAAGTAGATTTAACTTCTTGTCTTGTTTTTTTTGTTTTTGTTTACTGTATTTCTTATGCCCTTTCTGAACTTCGCATTATTTATGCCATTTATGTAGCATCATAATATGGTATGACTCTCAGTAGTTAACAAAATATATGTAACATATAAAAATTCCATGTTGCTTCTCCCAGAATGGAATAATATGATAAGTATATTTACACACACATGAACAGCTTACAGTATGTGGGAAATTTCAATGCTGCATCTCATATGCCAACCTAGCATTGAATACAGTGAGAAATTGTGGGTAGGATTTGAGGTCAAAATAGATAAAGAACACATTTATGTCATATCTTATTTTCTACCTGACTAATTTAGAGCCTCCACTGATCGTGAAAAATTAGTAAAACCTGGAATCTGGCGCAATTTTTTTTCTTACTTCATCACAACAATAAAATATTTCTTCTTTGAAAATTGCCTTGTTCATATTAAAACTAGGAGGGGTTGCATAAGCTTCTGAAATACATCGAAAAAAATGCTAATTTAAGCATATACCACATTGATTGATGATGTGCCATTAGTTAATTATTAATCCTTAACTACTATATTTTCTTCATAAATATACACATATGCACCACTTTTTCTTACTGCCTTATATAATCATGTATTTTTTCTATTATTTCAATTTAACAAATTTCCCATTCCTAAACTAATGAAATAGTTCTCGAGATTATATTCTAGTTGATTAGTTTTATGGTCAGGAATGAAAAGTATCAGTCTATCTATTTTTTTATATTCTGAGTCTTATCACATAGATCTTAAATAATTTTCTTCTTAACTCTGATTCTTAAGCATCATAATTTTTGAGAAACAACATGCTAGGGAATGCAAATAAAATGTAATGGCATCCAATCACAGTATTTGAGCACAACTACTTGTATCACTTTAATTAGAGGAGAAGATATATATCATTAGACATACAGTAACTGTTTACTTCATTTACTTAAAGTTAGACCTCTGTACATGAAAACATTCAGATATTAAAACATTTGACTTACTTACATTTCTGTTACTGAAGTATAAAATATCGATGCACCAGAAGCTATTAGTTTGTTATGCACAAATCTGTTTTGTAGAATATTAATGTATTTAACCCTGAATATAACTAGATATATTTTATGCCACTGAGTTTGGAATGTATATACGGTAATTGAATAGAAGATGGAATTACCAGTTCTATTATAAAATATCTGAATGTTGGTAATTCTTCAGATAGATACTTTTGTTCTGTCTCTAAAACTATGGTTTGTCCTCTACTACAAAATAGAATGCAGAATTATTTAACTAATCATCAAATGTGTGTAGATAAAGAATTATAGATGAATCTCGGCAGTTTTAAACTTTAAAACACTGGAATTAATTTTCAGATATTCTTCTGAAATCACAGCTATGTAGGAAGCCACATTTAATGCTAAGGGAAGCTGATCTTACCACCTACCACATAATGACTTTCCTTTAATGGGTATTAATTCTGAACTCAATGCTCTGAGACCGACATGATCGGCTAAGTTATAATCTTTAAATCTGCAGAGTATGGATGTAATATAATTATGTTAAATGTATTTCAGAATAATTGATAGCTCATATAGAAGATGGCAGAGAGCTGAGAAAGTGATAATTGATTTTAAAATTTTAGTTTATGGAGACAATTCTTTGCATAGTTGAGTTAAAACATAATTATTCCTGACAACCCAGCTGCTACTTATTTTACTCAATAGCCCTATCCCAAGTCTTCTGGTGTCCTATATTAGCAAAAATAGAAATGTGCAAATGCTTATTGTATTTAATATTGTAACACTTGTGCAATCTGCACTTTAAACACATTTAAAAAGAACTTTGGTACAATGTTGACTGTTGTAGACATTAAGAGATGTAAAGTAGTAATTATTGCATTTTAAATATGTTTAGTACTCGTCATTTATACGTTTGAATTAGCAAAGGGTAAAAAGACAAAAGGCATAACTGGATTTATCTTTTTTATTTCATTGATGTTAAGAAACAGGAATAGTTTGGATTAAAATTAGGAAATAAATTGTCAAATCATCAAGAAATATAGTTAGAACATTTTTCCTTTGATTTATGAACCTATTTGGATTTATGCAGGCAAAGTGGAAAGGGTGCCAAGTCTATAATTTAATTATAATGTGGCTCATGGGCTTTGCATCTCTGAAAATTGTAGCTCATTATCAAAGGTAGTCTCAGTTCGTTTAAATACATATATCCCAAAGTAGCCTATCTAATGTTTCCTACTTACTAGTTTAGTGAATATTTACCCCATGAAATCAGATGTGATGTTGACACTCATTAAATACAGTGAACACAATCATTATATCTATGAAATGAGATTTAGAGAGATGCCTAAAGTGCACCCCTGGGCTTTGGCTATTGGATAACTATAAGTACTGTGAGACATACATAAGAATCTTCTCTGATTATATTATTTCTTTCTAAAGTAGGATATTTAGTGCATCATTACCATTCTATTAACCCACTTAGATGGCATAATGACAGAAGTGTGATTCTGTAATTTTAAAAGAGGATTTCCATATTTTGAAGGGGGAAAGGGAAGCAGACAAATGTTCTGCTCACATTTGCAAAGGTCAAATTTTTGTTAAATAGATGAATCTGAATTACAGAATATTAAAACTAATGATTGACTAAAATATGGCTGGCAAACTGAATTAAGAAAATATACTGTGATCAAAAGAACAAGAAACAGCTGCCTGCTCTGTACTAGCCTCCATATGTGTATGCTATTGTCTAGATCAGGGGTGTCGAACTCAATTTCATTGAGGGCCACATCAGGGTTGTGTTTGACCTCAAAGGGCCAGGAGAGGCATAACCATGGTGGGTGTGGCTGGGGGTGTCCATGGTCGTGATGGGCATGATACAGGACTCAGCCCCACTCTAAGCTCCATTTTAGCTGGCAGAGGGATGCAGGAGGCCATTGTGGCAGAAAACAGGGCCCGGAGGGGGGCACATGCGGCCACCTTGACCTCAGTTTTTACTAAGAGGCACTGTGGGCTGGTCCTTTGCTGTTTCCAGGCTGTCCCCATGGGTCAGATCTAAGGACCCCATGGGCTGGATCTGGTCTGTAGGCCTTGAATTTGACACCCCTGGTCTAAATGGACAAATGTAGGATTCCTTGTATTTATATGCAAGGACATACTGCATTGCTTTTAAATATTTTAATCTGTTATTAGTTTGTACTAATTATTTCTGGGGTTTTTTGTCTGTTGTACATAATCCTGAGTCACATAATTAGAGTTAAATTCATAAAGAAACCTTGGTCTCACTGCTCATAATCTAGGATCTTAACCCTTAAATTGTACCATCTGTCTTGTTTTCTCTTACTTTTCCTTTGGTATTCAAAAACTAATTTTAGCTATCACATAATTAAATTGTAGTGTATGCAAATGGCAATAATTACATACAATATTGCTTGTCCATTTGGTGAGTTGATTGTGGCGAGGTGGCCGTGGTGACTTGGCTGTGGTGAGTTGTCTCATTTTCCTCCCTAGACTATCCCAGGGTATATGCCTAAGAGTGAGAGTAGCAAGGTTTCAGTCTGGCATCTATTGTGTGTAAATAAATAAAAGAACTGAAGTCTAGCTGAATTCTTCTATCTCATAGCTGGGCTTTGCTTGACATTAGAACCTAATAAAAACGTAGAACCCAGGGTTCAAAACTATCACTAGTTAATATAATTTGATTCTTTATTTTTTTGTCTATACATGCATAAGAAAAGTATCTATAAATCATAGACTGGTAAAGAAAGTAAAGGAAGCTAAACTTTACTTTTTATGCATACTTAAGAAAGTATATTTCAAATTGCAATTATTTTGGTAACATTTTGGCATTAGAAGAGATAATGTTACATTTATAACTAATACCTGAGCTCAGATTTTCACAAAATACCTCACATAATTTCAACGACTTGAACAAGTACTTGTCATGTATTCATATCAGCTGCATCCAAGAGAAGCAGCATGTGCATGAACAGATGGAATGCTTCAGTTTGGATGATTATGAAAACTAATAGAAATATGGAGTGTTCCTCAAGACAGCATGTCCTATGTCACATAGCTTTCCCTCCCCCCCATTGATTGGCACTGAGGGGTGATACAACTTATTGCTACTTACATGCTAAGCCAAGTAGCATTGGAGTAGAAGTTACTTATCTTGGAAAGCAATAGTGTGATGAAGGCAATTCACTAATTGACTAAAACTCAAAATTGTATGTTGGGCTGCTCCGGTCCGAATGTCAGTCTGTAAAGTTAAAAGTTCATTGTATGAAAAAAAGATGAAGTTTCAGTAATTTGTTTTTAAAAAGATATTAAAATGCAAGTGACTACATAAATCACTAATGTAGTAATTCCTCTTTAAACCTGCTAGGGAGGATTTCTTAGCACTGCCTTGGCGGTGCAGTGGTTAGAATGCAGTACTGCAAGCAAACTCTGTCCACTACCAGGAGTTTGATCCTGACTTCCATCCTTACGAGGTCGGTAAAAGGAGGACCCAGATTTTTAGGGGTAATATGCAAATAATGCCGACATTGTAAACCAGCCAGAGAGTTTTGCAAAGCACTACAGGGTGGTATATAAGTCTAAGTGCTATTGCTTTTAGCAACCCAAGAAGAAATGATTCTTGGTAATTCATAATCCTCCTTCAATGATTTAGCTATTTATCTACCTCTGTATCTATTTAACGTATCTGCCATCTACTAACAAGATTCTAGGTGGCTACAGATGTGGAAAAAAGATAGAAATAATTTCTTTTAAAGCAGAAGTCCCCAACCCTCGGGTCACAGCCCACTATTGGGCCTTGAGCCATTCAGAACTGGACCACGGAAGTGGTGGGCGACTGTGCGCACATCCCCACTTGCATGAGCATAATCATAGACTGGTAAGAAAGTAAAGGAAGCTAAAAGAAAGAGAGAGAGAGCTTGTCTACCACTTGTGTGAAACCATCCCCTCTCTCCTTTCCCTCCTTTCAAAACCAGAAAGGTTGGGGAACTTCATTTTACAGCATCAGGAGACATTTGAAAGGCAACTTGGGGTTTTTCTTTGCACCTTTGAAAATACTTTTGAAAAATTTATCTTCTTTAGATGTTCCAGGTTTCATTACAATGCTATTTAAAGCCATGCCTATTCCTAAGACTTGAATTGAGAAATAAAAGTTCAAACCTGAGACTTTCTTCTATTATATAGGATGCTCTCATTAGGTAAAAAGCATTCAAATTTAATACTTCTTTTTCAGAATATAGTTAAGGCACCAGGCTACAAACCAGGAGTGAAATGTAAAATTTGTTACTATCGGCTCTATGGGAGTAGCTTGGTGGTGGTGGGCTAATGTGACTGGGTGGGCATGGCCAACTTTTTTTTTTTTTACTTTTAAAAGCATTTTTTCTACAACCTCTACGGCCGAAGAGGTTGTAGAAAACATGCTTTTAAAAGGTTCTGGCGATCAGTCAACTCAGTGGGATCGCCAGAGGAGCCTTTCAAAAGCTTTTTTTTCCCAACCTCTTTGGCCGAAGAGGTTGTTTAGAAAAAGCTTTTAAAGGGTTCTGACGATCCTAGCTGAGCTGCGTGATCATCAGACGCTTTTTTTTAACTTTTAAAAACATTTTTCGGCAGAAGAAAAAATGCTTTTAAAACTAAAAAAACACAAACTTCTGATGATCATGCGGCTCAGCTGGGGTGGGGGCAGGGCCAGGGATTTTTGCTACCAGTTCTTCAAACTACCCGCCGCCATCGCTACTTTCGGCCAGTCACTCACTCTTAGATAAGTATTAGGCATGTTTGTTACCTAGAGTAAATATAATAGGTAGGATAAGGAGGGAGGGTGGGAGGGAGAGAGGAAGAAAAGAAGGAAGGAAGACAATGCAGAACCCACAGATTTTGAAGAAAAGATGAGCACAAAGCAAATGTAGCCTGATAATGCCCAGTAAAAAACTTTCCAAGTTAAAGAATAGTAATACACAAAGACTAGCAATTGTGAGAAAAACAAGATGTCTATTGGTCTATTGTTATCAGGTGGACAAAATGCAATAAATAAGATGAAAGTGACTTAAACCTGGTTCTCTTGTGCTCCATTGTTCTATAATGTATCAAAGCCATCCATTAATTGAATTACACTAGAAATAATCACTGGATTTGAAAAAAGGTACCAAATGAATATTGAAAGTATCTGCTTTTTTCAGCTTTAGAAATTTGAGATTCAGTAGTTATGTAATTAACTGTTTATTTAACCTATGAGATTCACTGCAAAAGACATAGTAATGAACTCTTTTTTATGACCCTATAATGATTATATTAATTTATTAATGGTTTGGAAAAATCTACAACAGTTTTTTAATACAGTGAATACAGTTTTTACCAGAAAGGAAGAGGTTTTTTTTGTTTTTTAATGGGAAATTATCCATAACTTTGTATCACCTGGTGACTAGCAATCTATTTCCACAATGCCATAAAACTGTTGACTGCCTAGACTAGTTCCTGCAGTTTTCTTGACAAGATTACATAGAATCCTAGAGCTGAAAGAGACCTTGGAGATCTAATCCAACCCATTGCCCAAGGCAGGAGACCTTATACCAACCCAGATAAATGGCTGTGAAATCTTTTCTTGAAGACCTTCAGGTATGGAGTACCCACAACTCCAGGAGGAAAGCTTTCCATTGATTAATTGTTCTCACTGTCACAAAATTTTTCCTTAGTTCCAGGTTGGATTTGCCTTTAACAAGCTTCCGCCCATTGCTTCTTGTCCTGCCCTCAGATATTTTGGAGAATAAGTTGACCTCCTCTTTTTTGTGACAACTCCTCAAATACTGGAAGCAACTACCCTCTCACCCCAATCTTTCTCTTCATTAGGCATATGTGGGTCTCTTAATTGTTCATCGTAAGCTTAGCCTTCAGACTCTTTATTATCTTTGTTGCTGTTCTCTGCACTGTTTCCAGGGTCTCAACATCTTTTTTGCATCATGGCAACCAGAGCTGGATACAATATTTCAAGTGTGGTTCACTAGTGTAGTATTAAGTGATACTATCAATTCTCGTGATCTTGATGCTATACTTCTATTGATGCAGCCTAGGACTGCATTGGCTTTTTTGGCAACCGCAGCACATGCCATTGCCACCTTATGTTTAAGTGGCAGTCCACTAGTTGCTACTGTTGAGCTGGGTATCATCTGTTCTATATCTATGCATTTATTTCTTTTGACCAAAGTGCAATAATTTACTTTTCTCACTTGTTGGATAGGGCCCTATGTGTAAGTCTGTCAAGATCCTTCTGAACCCTGAGTCTATCTTCCGAAGTGTTATCAATTTCCCCCCAATTTTGATGCAGTCCCCTTCTGTTGTTCATATAGATAAATTATGAAGATGTTGGTCCAAAACAGACCCTTGAGGTGCCCCACTGCTTGCTTGCCTCCTTGTAGATGCTGAGAGTGACTGGGCTAAGAGGCACTTGGTTGGCTTCCTGCCTAAAGTGGGACTAGAATTCAGTCTCCTGGTTTCTACACTGGTACCTTAACCACTACACCAAACCACAATATGGACTTAAATCCAACTGATTTATCTGGGATTGTCTTCTTAGGAAATATACATTACATATTCTTTACCCTGAATTTCCTGCTGAACATCTACATAACATGAAGTTTTGGTATTACAAAAGAAAAAACCAGTATCTCAACATTTTTTCAAAAAAGATATTTTTATACATCTATATCATGTTTCCATTAGCACTTCATTCCCTACATTAGAAATGCTTCAGCCTTTTTTTTATTAAAGAGGGTGTGAATTTCTTGATTATTTAGGTTGCATCCTTACTGTTGAGGGTAGTAATGTGAATGCTGATGATATCATGAGATATTTAGGTATCTCTTAGGAGACTCCCAAATCATGAATTAGCTAGAAGGAACTGAAAGCATAGGAAAGCTACTTTATTCTTGAGGTATAACAGTATTAGAAATAGTTCTTGGTCCAGAGGGTGAATACTTGCCAAGTGGAAGATGGTTGCTTTTTACAGACTTCTGTAAGAATTGTTGTTCCTACCTTAAAGTTCTGTCCTGTTATTCTGGAATAAAGAGCAGGTCCCATTGTTCATGAGTGGAGAGCCTTCAGACACAAGACCATATGCAGCCTTCAGTTTAATTTCATGCATCTTTCAGCCAATATCAAAAGTCTGAAATGCATTTAGTGAGCAGTGTTGATCTTAGTGAGCTCAGTGAGTAGTTGGCACCTGTTGTTTGGGGCTAACTTAAGGATGAATAAACGTGAACAATGTGTGTTGGCCTAGTACAGTATTCAGTCTCTCCTAATTCATGCTCCAAATGAGCTAACTGAAGTAACTGTACTGAACAGTAACTGAAGGCTGAAGAAACGAGATTTTTCAAACCTAGTAAGAGGAAATCTTACCATGCTGGGTTACTATTGGCAGAAGAGGAGTCTGCAACAAAACTACCACGAAGTGAGAGAAAACTTATTATATCATTCGAGAAAAGAGGCAGGTGCAACGGCTAAAATCAGAACCCGGGGAGCAAATCCGTTTACTGAACGTGCCCATTCATCCAGGACGTGGAGGTGGGAGATGGATTGACTGAGTGCCGCCACTCTTAACGGCGACATGCACAGTTGCCCTCCCATTTTCCCCGGTTTTGCAAAAACGTCTCCCCTCAAAATTTTTGTTTTAAACTTTTCAACATGGTTACAAAGCCAGCAGAAACCAGCGGAGGTGTCTTCTTCTCCGAACGTCGGTGAAGTAATCGAGTTTCCGTTTCAGCAAAAGAAGAGCTCTGACGGCTCCTCGTCCCTCCTGGCATCTTCGATAAGAAGAGGGACGTTTCCTGTTATGTGCTCGGGACCTTGGCGTTCAAGTCTGAGACGCCAAGCCCCTTTCCTGGCGGTAATTGCTCCGGAAAAGGCGAGCGGTGGGGAGTGGGGGGGGGGGGAGAGGAAAGCGAGCGGCAACGTTTCTGTGGAGCGAAAGTGGGGCGTAACAGGGAGCCGGCCGCGGCGGCTGCTTCGCTATTCCGGCCGAGTAGCCTTTGGGCAGCCGGAGCTGGCTCTGGTCCCTCGCGCGGACGCTTCCCCTGACCGGCGGCTTTTCAGGAAGGCGCCCAAGACTTGCGAAGGTTCAAGGCGTTCCTGGCGGGTCGGGGAGCCGCTGGGGGGAGTCTCCCGTTGGTGCGCACCTCTCCAGCCGCTCTCTTTCCTGCCCGCCCAAGAGGCGGGGATAGGCGGGCAGAAGGAGCCGAGCCGAGCCGGGCTAGTTTGCCGCGGAGAGCGAAGGCTCTGGGTCGGAAGGATTCCTCTGCGCGGGGAAAGAAAGCGGCGGCGACCATGCCTGGCAGCGATACCGCCCTAGCTGTGGACAGGACTTACTCCGACCCGGAGCGGCACCCTCGCTTCAAGTCCCGGGTAACTAGCCTAGTCTGTTCTAGCTCCTGTTCCCTTCGAGGCTGCCGGTTGAACAACTCCCCACATTCCTTCTCCTGCCTTTAATTCGGGACAACCTCGCCCGCCGGGGCTGCCTCAATCCTGATATTGAGCGCGCTTCCTTCTGGGACTGCCCTGCCTGCCTTCGGTTGTGCTCTGTGGCCTCCGGGTTGCCGGGGTTGCAGTCGGTCAGCGTCCAAAAGCGGCTCCGGTCGGCATATGGGGGTACAGCTGGGGTGCTTCGCGAGTCGGGGTTCAGCTCGCCTTCACGGGCGAGCGGCTGCGCGGGATCGTGGGCCGTCAGCATTGCGCCGCTGTTGTTGCCTCCTAGTTCTGTGCCTTTCGGACATTAGAGGCACTCACTTTGCCGGCCTGGTGTAAAAAGAGCTAAAAATAAATCGGGAGAACCTCTGGATAGCTTATTTCCTCGGCTTTAAGGTTTCGATTTCAGCGCTCTGCACGTGCTGAAGTAGCCAAAGTATCCTGAAAATTAACTCGAGTTTCACTATGTCCTCGTCCCTATAGTCTCTTGTGTCTGGCTAGGAATCTGCATTCTGCAGGCATTTGGTAATGGGCTTTAATCAGAGAAGAATGATTTGTGGTCCTTAACGCCTTCAGAAATTGTAAGCTACTTGAATTGTAATGGGGGAGAGAGAGAATTTCTAAAATAAATATAGAGTAATTGAATTAATTGACTTCATTTCTATTATTTAATTATTAATTTTATTTAATTTTATTATTATTATTGTCTAGTGCCAAGCACATTTTTCAGTAGCTTCACTTTTCTTTGGAAAACATAAGGTCCAGTATGGCTTTCCACTGAAAACAGTCATCCATCCCTGCTTTAGCTGACAGTGTATGACAATTTCAAACACTGAAATATCTGACTGGTACTCAGGCAGAATGGATGTGATCTGTGTGATTGAAATGTGCCAGCTTAATTCAGATTTAACCAGACCAGTGGCATCATGGGTGGGGTTGGCGGGTTAAACTTCTCCAATGCCATTTCTGAGAGCTAATTTGTTTTTGCAAACATGAACCTCTCTGGGAATAGTTTAGACTAATAAAATGGGATGAAGAAGAGATTAAACCTGCCTTTCCTAATGATGTTGTCATAATAAATATTGGAAAATGTTACCAGGGCTTATTGAAAATAAAGATGAGGAATCCATTCCTACTACTCAGTCACTGATAGTGATTTTTGCAGCCACGTGCTGTTTCTCAGAGATTATGTGCAGTTATTTTTCCATAATTATCGTGAGACAGCAGTGAAATAAACATTACTAAAACCAGTAGTAAAAACGCAAGCTGGTGCTCTCCAAATATGTTAGCCTGTAAGCATTTCCCTACCGCTCAGTTGAAATGCTATTGACCTATCCGTGAATTAGCAGAAAATCAAATGGGCATGAAATTTGCTTTCCACAGTACCAATCCCTCTCCTGCTTCTGTTTCATGTCAGTGCAGCTGTCTGTCTTCCCTTCAGGGTGTGGGATGACATAGAGTAACAGATTTGATTCAGTCTGAAGTTGTCCTTGGACAGTGATGGAATAAGAGGAAAGATGTTACTTCAATAGAGGGATGAAATTACTTACCTTCCTTACCAGTTTGGAAGTGCACGCGGTTAAAACCAGGAAGTAATGACACCTGGGCGGGTGGGCAGAACTTTGCTCTGCCATTGCTACCAGATCACTGAACTACTGGCCACGATCACTATCGGATTGCGTGATCCGGTCCGATGTGGGAGCATTTCACCCCTGCTTCAACTCCATAACAGCTCAGGAAACTTTTTTTTTTAATTGAAAAAGTTTTACAACAACAATTAAATTTTTCCCCTCCTCTCCCTCCCCTCCTCCTTCCTCCCTCCCTCCAAAACCCCCCTCCCCACCCCCAACTTCCCGGAGCAAACACAAGGTATAGTTCAATAAACAAACAGTCATACATTAAATTTTTAAAATCTAACACAATTATAATCCTTCTCTCTCACATAACCTGACTTCTTCCATTAAAATCAAAAACAACATCCTTCATTCAAAGGCAATCTGAAATTTCTTAATCTGATATCTATTTTGAATATAATCAATCCAATTCTTCCATTCATTTAGATATTTTTCTTGAGTACTGTCTTTCAAGAAGGCTGAGATTTTAGCCATCTCAGCCAAATTGGAAACTTTCAATATCCATTCTTCTATTGTGGGTAATTCTTTTTTCTTCCAATATTGTCCAATCAACAGTCTTGCTGCTGTTATTAAGTTCAAAATCAATTTAGTCTCAATCACTGTACAGTCTGTTGTTATTCCCAAAAGGAAAAATTGTGGTAGGAACTTTATCTTCTTCTTCAGAACATTCTGCATAATCCACCAAATTCTTATCCAGAAAGACTTAATTTTCTTACAAGTCCACCATACATGAAAATATGTAGCATCATCACAATTACATCTCCAACATTTCGCTTGCATATCTGGATACATACATGATAATTTCTTAGGATCTAAATGCCATCTATAAAACATCTTATAAAAATTTCCCTTAAATTCTGCGCTTGCGTAAATTTAACATTTCTAACCCAAATTTTTTCCCATGTTTCCAACATTATTGGTTCCTGAATATTCTGTGCCCATTTTATCATACAATCCTTTATTAAATCTCTTTCAGAATCTATTTCTATCAACACATTATACAATCTCTTTATATGCCCCTGGGTTTGATTTCTAATTTGTTTAACCAAATTTTCTTCATTTTGAATAACACCAATTTTCTGATCTTCTTTCCATCTAGCCTTTAACTGTCCATATTGAAACCAAGTATAATTTCTCCCTTCTTCTTTTAATGTCTCCAAAGATTTTAGCTGTAAATTTCCCCTCTCATTATATAAAAGATCTTTATAAGTAATCATTTCTTGTTCCTGTTCTATATTTATATTCTCTACTGCATGCCGAGGACTTGCCCATATAGGAATTTTATAATTTAACTTATAATAATATTTTTCCAGACACGCAGAACAGCTCAGTAAACTTAAAGCTGTCTTACCCATGGGCTGGCCCTAAGGTGAAAGAAACATCATAGGGATATGGCAGAAATGTTGTAAAGTTGTTGAAATATCCCACTCCTTAGAAATATCCACTGAAAACAGCTGCCTATCCCTGCCTTCAGCTGACAGTGTACGACCATTTCAAACACTGAAATATCTGGCTGCAGATACTGAATGCAAGATCAGCCAGAATCCTACTTATCATATGCATGCTAATTAAAACCATATTGTTTGAGCTTGCTTGTTGGAGTGCTTTGGCTTTGAGTTGCTTCTGGGCCTTATTATATCACATGTTTTACTTGTTCTTGGTTCTCTGTATTGTAAACTTTAATTTGAATATGTTAGAATTTAAGTACTGGAAATAAACTAAAAACAAATAGCTAATGTAAACATTACATAGAAGTAGTAAGAACCTATACAGTCAGTAAAAACAAGACCAGGAGCTGACTGTGGCTCAGATAATGAGCTTCTTCTTGCAAAATTTAGGCTTAAACTAAAGAAAGTAGGGAAAAGTACCTGGCCACTCAGGTATGAACTAAATCATATCCCTGATGAATATACAGTAGAGGTGACAAATAGATTTAAGGAATTAGATCCGATAGACAGAGTGCCTGAAGAACTATGAACGGAGGTTCGCAACATTGTACAAGAGGTAGCAACTAAATCAATTCCAAAGAAAGAAAGGCAAGAAAGCAAAATGGCTGTCTGAGGAAGCTTTGCAAATAGCTGAGGAAAGAAGAGAAGCGAAAGGCAAAAGAGAAAGAGAAAGATACACCCAGTTAAATGCAGAATTCCAGAGAATAGCTAGAAGAGATAAGAATGCATTCTTAAATGAACAGTGCAAAGAAATAGAAGAAAACAATAGAATAGGGAGGACCAGAGCTCTCTTCAAGAAAATTGGGAGATATGAAGGGAACGTTTCATGCAAAGATGAGCATGATAAAGGACCAGAATGGCAGGGACCTAACAGAGGCAGAAGAGATCAAGAAGAGGTGGCAAAATTACACAGAAGAACTATACAAGAATGAGCTTAACATCCCTGATAACCATGATGGGGTGGTCACTGACCTTGAGCCAGGCATCCTAGAATGTGAAGTCAAATGGGCCTTAGGAAATCTGAGCAACAACAAAGCTAGTGGAGGAGACAGTATTCCAGCGGAGCTATTCAAAATCTTAAAAAACGACACAGTAAAAGTGCTGCACCCAATTTGCCAGCAAATTTGGAAAACTCAACAATGGCCACAGGATTGGAAAAGGTCAGTTTACATTCCAATTCCAAAGAAAGGCAATGCCAAAGAATGTTCAAACTATTGCACCATTGCACTCATTTCACATGCTAGTAATGTTATGCTTAAAATCCTACAAGCTAGGCTCCAGCAGTATGTGGATCAAGAACTACCAGAAGTACAGGCAGGATTTTGTAGAGGCAGAGGAACTAGAGATCAAATTGCCAACATACGGTGGATCATGGAGAAAGCTAGGGAGTTCCAGAAAAACATGTACTTTTGCTTCATTGACTATGCTAAAGCCTTTGATTGTGTGGATCACAACAAATTGTGGCAAGTTCTTAAAGAGATGGGAGTACCAGACCATCTTATTTGTCTCTTGAGAAACCTGTATGCGGGTCAAGAAGCAACAGTGAGAACTGGACATGGAACCATTGATTGGTTCAAAATTGGGAAAGGAGTCCGGCAAGGCTGTATACTATCACCATGTCTATTTAACTTATATGTAGAGCACATCATGAGAAATGTGGGGCTAGATGAATCAAAAATTGGAATTAAGATTGCCAGGAGAAATATCAACAACCTCAGATATGCAGATGATACCACTCTAATGGCAGAAAACGTAGAGGATCTAAAGAGCCTCTTGATACAGGTGAAGGAGGAGAGTGCAAAAGTTGGCTTGAAACTCAACATTAAGAAAACTAAAGTCATGACATCCGGCCTTCTCAATTCCTGGCAGATAGATGGTGAAGAAATGGAGGTAGTGACAGATTTTATTTTCCTGGGCTCCAAGATCACCGCAGATGGGGACTGCAGCCAAGAAATTAAAAGACACTTGCTCCTGGGGAGGAAAGCTATGGCAAATCTAGACAGTGTACTAAAAAGCAGAGACATCACCCTGCCAACAAAAGTGCGTATAGTCAAGGCTATGGTTTTCCCAGTTGCAATGTATGGCTGTGAAGGGTGGGAGAGGACAGGAAGGCCTGGAGGAACGTTGTCCATGGGGTTGCGAAGGGTCGGACACGACTTCGCAACTAACAACAACAAGTAGGAACCTATAATGGGCTTAGAGAACAACCATGGGAGACCAGAGGAAGAGCCAAAGCCTACACAATGGTCTGATAAAAGAAATCTGAGTCCAAAAAAAGGATGAGGGACGAGAAAGTATTTCAAAAAGTGAAACCAGGGAAGTGCTTTCAGACTTGCAAGATTCTGTTACTGTAACTTTAAAATAAAAATAGTATTAATACTCATGGTTCTGACTGCCTATCTGGACTACCTTGAAGGGCTGACACAATCCAATTTTTGTTACATTTTCGCATAATGTGCAAAGTATGGTAATTTGAGTCTGGTCATTTGTGCTTCAAGAACTCTGGAGTGATCTGTTCAATTATCCATTTCTTTGTTTTCTTGGCTGACCACCATATTCTTAGGAGTCTTCTCCAACAATAAAGTTCCAGAGTGTCAATACCCTCTCTAGACTGGTTCTCCAAACTCAATTTTTCATTCCCGTAGAATGTCACAGGGAAAACTGTTGCTTCATGATTCTGAACTTTCTAGACGTGACAGTTCACTGCTTTTGAATATCTGTTTCCAAGACTTTCTTTGTTATTCTACAAAAATAAAAGGAATAAAATAATAAAAGTATTATCTATTTTTTCTTCTATAGTTTAAATAAGTGATAGTTTAAATACTAATGTGAAATAACCCTGAATTGGAGAAATTTGAGATTTGGAGAAAAGCTTGGACTAAAATTATATTAGCTAGCATTTGCTTCACAGCTAACTTCAAATGGAGCAAAGGCTTGATTCCTCAGTAGGTAAAACTACATCTGTTTAATAAAAATAAAATAATAACTTGTTTATTTGCATAAATATTTTGCCTGATCTATGACTTTTTCTAAAATGAGGCTACTGCTTCAAAACTGATGAATTGCACAGCTTGAAACATTGCTTGGATTACTTATCTGTGTTGGGAAAGGTTAAGAATCTTCCTCTTCTGAAATGTTAGTATCTCCTTTTGGGCCTTCCATTTCATCATATACATTGTATGGATAAGCAAATATTTCCTTACAATTAAATATTTAAAATAAACTCATTTGCATGCCTTTGACATTGGTACATTACCTTAGTAGAATCTCTATTCCCTGCGTACAATTAAATTATTCTGTAATGAAATTAATATTTATTTTTGTTAACTTTACCTAGGAAATATATAGATTATGTTGGTGGGAAGTGTTTAATATTTCTACTACTTTCATAGTTCCTGAGATTCTGTCCAAGGATATTATCCGTAGTGGAGAGGGAAGGTATTGTTTTAAAAAACTGGATAAAATGGGTTATCCTTCTTGCCAGCTTCATATTTATGAGAAACCCTATCATACTATTTCTTAATTTATGTAAGTGGAATTTCTGTGTAACAAGATCTTGGCACAGAGAATATTGTGTTCATGCTTTTTTTTTGAAATGAAGAGATGACAGTTCTAATCTTACTTTCCAGAGTAAAAACTATTTTTGTTTAGAAGGAAGGGTTATGGAAATGAATAGGCAAGACACACAAGAAACCTGCTAACACAGATATGTGATCCAAAGAACTAGAAAATAAACCTCTTCCAGATGGAGTAATGGAAGAATCCAAATGTTATTAACATTATCACCTGATTGACAGATGAATATATAGTTTCAATCTATCCATAACCACTGTTGTCAAAATACATATTGCAGCTGTTCCTATTGCTTGAAAAGACATCTCTTTTTAAGAGACAGCCAAGAAAGTCATATTAGGTATTATTGATATAATTTATAAGAACTAGTTATTATCTGTCTATTTATTATATCACACAATATTGCAGGATTGTTAGGAAGTTCTTCATTTTGAAAGAAGATTCTGTTTTGCCTTGCTTTGGTGCGCATTTGTTGAATCATTCATGGTTCCAATGAACTGAATTTTAAAATATTCACTTCATCAGTGCTTTAAAATTAATTTTTTCTAATTAATATAGTAAAATATTAATTGTAGGACATAGATTAAATAAGAACCCTTCTCCTTTACATTACTACATAAGGACCGTTAATAGATGTCAATAATACATATGTAGGTCTTCAATGTAAGAGGGTTGATAATTTATATAATTTACTAAGAGTTCTAGTTAATGATTCCATTTTTCTCCATAGTTTTAAAAAGTACTAGAACTTTATTAGAGAAGTTATAATATTTTGCATTTTATAGCTTTTTATATTTTGCATTTTATATATAAAATTACCCGTTACTTGTCCCAGCTTCTGCCAACCTAGCAGTTTCAAGAGCACATAAAAATGCAAGTAGAAAAAATAGGGACCACCTTTGGTGGGAAGGCAACAGTGTTCCGTGCGCCTTTGGCGTTGAGTCATGCTGGCCACATGACCACGGAGACGTCTTCGGACAGCGCTGGCTCTTCGGCTTTGAAACAGAGATGAGCACGCCCCCTAGAGTCAGGAATGGCTAGCACGTATGTGCGAGGGGAGCCTTTACCTTTTTAGCCTTGTAGGTTTTTTCCCTCTCTCTAAAATCTTTAGTCCCCTCTAAGATGCAGTTTTTAAATCCTGACATTATTCGTCCCTTTTATGTCTTTCAAAAACCAAAACAGATCCTATGAAATCTATTTGCTGTTTAAAATTTCAAAACCTTTTTGTAAAAGTTTTAATATTACAAATATATCTGGATCCTTATTCAATTTACAAATTTTAAGATCAAAATCTTATTTAGCTTTTTGCTGTTAATTTCACATTCTTTAGGTTCTCAAGCTTATAATTATGTTTGTTCAGATTTGAAGATTAACTCTCCCAATAAAGGCTTTTCAAACATCTCTAATAACTTTAAAATGTTTTATAGGCAATTTTCAAAGGTGATTAAAGAGTGAGATTTGCGAACTTAGTGTCCTTTAAATGGCTCTACCATGTTTGTGAGCAATTCCTTAGTCTCCCAGCACCCAACCCCTGTGCCTAAAACCTTTGAAAATAGCTGTTGAGCACAAGGAAGAACTGACCAGAGCACATTTGCTCTTTTCTTTATCTGGAGAGGTTCCAAGGTCCTAGTCTATTCTCTGGTTCCTTGGTCTTTTCCATGGTTGTCAGCTCTGTGAAACTTCAGTTCACTATATCTCCTTTTGGAAGACCTTATAAGAATCACATTTTCTCTTCATTCATTCATTCATCCATCTATCCATCCATCCATCCATTTTCTTTTTTCTGTAATTTCACTTCTTTCCTTTCTTCCATCCTTGCTTTTTTTTAAGATTCCTTCCTAATGCTATTTAATGTACACATTTCATATATACATGTATAATCATATACATAAAATCATCTGTCCCACATTCAGAATCGTACATCTCCAAGTATCTTCTACTAACTCAACCAATATTTCATCACCTATTATTAAACCAAACATTTTTTGGCTGTTCTTAGACATTTTTTCTATCCTCAATCCTTTGTTTGATTCTTCTGACAGTTTGTAGATAGATACTACTGAAAAACGTAGAAAGACTCATAGCTGGCAGACATTTCTGAAGTGGTATGCAGGAAACGAAGGTACTCTATTTTGCACTCTTGTCATAGTTGTTGTCTCTATGCAAAATTTTCATATGTGATGCCAGCTGGCATGATGCCTGTATATTCTGGAGGTTATTGGGTTTAATCTTTGGAGTAGACTTTGATTTATTTGTCAGTACTAATGTTTACACAGAAGTCATCCTGGCATATTTAGCTATCCAGTTTCACTTTTATAGCATAAAAGTAAGCAAGTGGTGCCTGTTCATGAACTGACTGAGTAAGCTGTGCATCAGTATTGGAGCACCTTCATTTCTACATGAAGCTTTCCAGTCCCAACTTTTTTGCTTTGCCAGGTACCCTGATAGATGAGGACATGTCCAGAAACCCTTACCCCAAGTAACCACCCTGAATCTCAGAGCAGCTGTGTAAAGCAAATCCAGAAGAGAAAAAGAAGGTAATGTGGTAAAAATAGTGACATATCAGAAAGCTCACCAGGCTTCCTTTAGCCTCTGGGTAAAGTATCATCAGAATATTCCTAGGCGACTGTGCCTGTTGACCAAATAGGGGCAACCCAGCTTCTGTTTTAGATAAAACAGAATAATGTGTTAATTGTTCTTTCCTCAGCTGCTATCCTATGCTGGGATTCATGTGGTGGGTAAAACATAGTTTTCTTCCCAGAATTGTCTATCACAAAGCACATTGGCATTTTCTCACTGTACGTCCCAAAGTATGACCTGAAAAGTTTATTTTCTGCCATGTCCTCATGCCATTGCCTTGATTTCATCTTGAACCCATAGCTGAGACCGTAAAGTCATTCGTAGTTGTTTCAACATTAAAGTAGAATTTTCAACATTAAAAGTAGAATTTTTCCTTTTAAAAGGAAAAAAAAAGCAGCACAGTTTTGCTGGTGAATGTGAGTGTGTGTGTGTGTGTGTGTGAGAGAGAGAGAGAGAGAGAAAAGGGATGCAGTTCACTTAACATCCAGTTGATGTTGCAGTCAAGTAATCCCTGAGAAAAGAGATTTTGACACTGCCACCCATTTTAGGCTAATGTGGGTATATACCCCGTCATTTTGATTTGTAGCCATTCACGTTACAGCAGGGGTCTCCAACCTTGGCAATTTTAAGACTTGTGAACTTCAACTCCCAGAATTCCTCAGCCAGAGACCACTGCTTTACAGTGATTGGATTTACATTTACAATAATGCTGTAAAGCATTTAAATAATGCTTTACAGGACCATTCTTTCTGAGTGCTGCTCAGAATCCAAATCTTTCAAACATGGCTTCCTCCCATCCCCCCACCCCATCCCATACCAGACAAGTCTTGAAAGCACAGAGACCTGGATCAGCCTGCAGAGCAGCTGACTATTGCTGATAGTAGCAGGGGTGACCTGCACAGTGAAGTGAGAGGTAGAGCTGATTCTTCTGTTGTTTCAGAGTAGAGATATTTGCAAACCTTTCTGCTAGTGCTTGAACTGTTTTGAAAGGTGGGTTTAGCTGTATTCCAGAATAGGGCTAAACGGTATCAGTCACCAGCCTCTCTTTAAACTCATCAGTGCAAAAGGCTTGTTCAATATCGAGGGAATTTTCCAGGGACTAAATTCACCAGTCTAACCATCTATGAAATTGTGATTCCTTAGCTATTTCTATCCTTATCTCACGCGAGTGATTGGTGGATATTTCATTCCACTTAGTGATGTTTGGTGGGAAGGAAAGAAAACCAAGGGAATCCATCCTCATACCTGTATATTATAATCCATGACAGCATGATTTTGGGGTAACTTCCTTTAACCTGGTTTATTAATGAAATTTAAGACTTCATTCACACAGGCTAAATAAAAATAAAGCACAGTATGACTTAATGCAATATGTGAATCCAGTTTTGATTGATGATTCTGCTTTTGGAAGAAATTATGGAAACGGTTGTGCTGAGCTACTCCATTTAAGTACATGCTTATTGTGATTTTGTCACAATCTTTAAAAGGGAAAGAACCAGCACTGGTTCACGGCATGCCAGCAACTTGGCCGGACAAACAAAACCCCATCCATGGGATGCAGGCAGCACACAATTCCACACTCTCTCCAGTCCACAGAAAAAACCTTTCTCCACAGAACTGGTCCCTTGTGTCCAAAAGGTTGGGGGCCCTCTGACTTAGTCAGTGAGAAGTTCATTCTAGCATAGATTTGTTCTGTCCTGCAGTAGAAAAAGTTGCATTTAATTTTGTTTCATCACTCTTTTACTTTTCTTTCATTTCCTTTTTTACTCTTACTTTATGTGTCAGTTCTTTCCTGGCTTAAAATAAGTGCTGAGCACAAAGCTCTTTTAAGAGTTCTCAGTTCAATGTATTATTATTAGATTATTAGATTAGACAGATCCTTATTTGTAAGAAGGATTAAGCCAGGTTTTTCTAATTTAATTAAGTTCTTATGTGGAAAGGGAAGGGAAAAACCTGCCGTTTCAGTTTTTCAGTGATCAAGAAAAAACTTCAGGTGTTGTTGAAATTAAAAAGTTAGTTAGATATGAAAATAGGGGCCAAGCCAGAGCTGGCATTGCTGACTACTTGTAAATAATGTAATGTTTTTTAAAAAAATTATATGGTGCTATACTGTTTTGCTGTATGCTTGTCCTTTTCTTTCTTAGCTCCCTATAAAAACTACTATTTATGTACAAATTGGCAGCATTAGATAATTTGCATAGTACAGGGAGTTTCCCACTTTCACAAGAAGGGTTTCTGTTTTACTATAACTTCTCACTCAGTATCGTTGATGGTCTCAGGAGAAAAGCACTTGTTCAAAAAATAAAACTGGTTTGTCTGGGTATATATGTATCTACTTTTTAGTGAAAATAAAATGAAAATTCTAGTTTACAACTGTAAACTGCAAATACACAGAACATTTGCTTTAGTACAGCCATAAATGGAATATCTAATTAAACTTAATTTTTTACTCAAAGCACTTTTCCCCCCACAACAACAACCACCCTATGAAGTGGGTTGGCCTGAGAGAGAGTGACTGGCTTAATATCACCTAGTTTGCTTTCATCCTTAATGTGGGACTAGAACTCAGAATCTCAAAAAGCATAGTTTCATACTGCCACTTTACACATAATGAGATCAAAAATTGAAATTCGTGGCCCTGTCCCGAGTTTTGGCAAGCTATGGGTTATTTGATGGATCATCTCTTCCTAATCATATCTGCCAATCCCATCATGTCCAGCATAAGTATGCTGCATGTTCCCTCTGTTAAAGTGATACATCTGGTGAGACCCAGAAGATGGGCCTTTTTTGTTATGTAGAACATTCTTTTCCCTGAGATAAAACTAGCTCATCCTTGGCAACCTCTGGCAGCCTCAAAATATGTATATGTATAACCCTGTTGGGGATCTCAAGGAAACTAGATAACTGGTGCAATGGCTACATGTTCATTCTATTGAAAATGATCTCTTTTAGTTTTTCTTAACAATATTGATTTCTTAAGCATGGAATACTTAATTGTTATAATGGTTGCTTTTTTATTGTACACTACCCAGAGTCATATTAGTGTGATGAGCAGTTATAAAAATATGAGGAATAAATAAAGTAAATAAAAAGTCTTCCCAGACATACATAAAAAAGAGAGAAAGGACAAAAGAACAGCTTGCTACTATGCACAGATCTTGTTCCATGCTGAGGCAAAGAAAAAAACTAACAGAGTAACAACAGCACTTAGACTTATCCACAATGCTTTACAGCACTCACTGAGCGGTTTACAGAGGCAGTATATTGCCCCCAACAATCTGGGTCCTCATTTTACCAACCTCAGAAGGCTAGAAGGCTGAGTGAACCTTGAGCTGGTCAGGATTGAACTCCTGGCAGTGGGCAGTCAGCCTGCAAAACTGCATTCTAACCATTATGCTGCCATGGCTCCTTGACAGAAACCTATCAATTCAAACCTTACCCACTTTACACTTTATTTACAAAATTGTAAAGCCATTATTCCTGCTAGAATAACTGCCACCGTGGATGAACTTCAATAGTCCATACAATTGGGAAATTGCCCTAGACTTGGAAGAACTTTAATATTTCCAGCCGAAAAATGGTTTGTGGTTCCTCTTGCCTCACAGCTGAGCCATAAGTGAATCTGCTCAGTTATTATAGAGGGAGATGGCACACATGGTGCAGTGGAATAGAAATGATCTGGAACAATTCCCATTTATATGAAACAAATTATGAAGGGAATAGAGAAACTGTAAAATGCCTGGACAAAATATTTGTTTTCCTCTGAGACTTGTAAATTAAGTTGTATTTTCCAGATCACAGCATTACCATTAAAAAACCTGTACCCTGAAATTAGACTGGCCTCAATCCTTGTCAGAAAAACCTAAAGGGCTGGTTTTGTTCCCGGACATGTGGGTTAGCAGGTTAGTCTGAGTCCATGGGATTTTGTGGTTTTTGTTGTTACCTGGATGTAGCATGTGGTAGCTGTTTGAAGAGAGAAAAAGATAGTTTGCATTTATTTTTTAATATATTCTGGTTTGTTATTGTTTGAAATATTTTGGAAGGTTTTTATTGCATTGCTAGCCACCCAGAGTCACTCTAGTGAGATGGGTAGGTCACATTAAACAAATGAAGTATTAAATAATATCTATTCCAATGCGACTAAACAAATTTTTGAATCTTTCAAAATGTAAATTACAATACATACAATATAGTGGTGAAACTCACTTTTTTTTTTACTACTTGGTTCTGTAGGCGTGGCTTGGTGGGCATGGCAAGGGAAGGATATTGCAAAATCTCCATTCCCACCTGACTCTGGGGCCAGCCAGAGGTGGCATATGCCAGTTCTCCGAACTACTCAAAATTTCTGCTACTGGTTCTCCAGAACCTGTCAGAACCTGCTTTATTTCACCCCTGATACAATGTCTTCTGACTCTGAAAGGCCCATAAAATTTTATACATTTCCTATTCTTTTACTTAGTGATTTTATTTTATAGTGTTCATGAGAGTAATGACTAGTAGACTGGCTTTCAAGATAAATATACAGTTTGATTTGTATAAGCCAGGTATATTTGTCAAGCCATTTTAAGCTAATAAAATGGTAATATATGACTTTTGAATCTCCAATAATTGACAAGTTGAATATTACAGCAGCTATGGCACATACTTTTCAAGCCTGAGGTTAATTTTTAAACTGCTGAGCCATGCTACATTCATAGGCCTGACAGTATTTAAGAAACCATAATATAATTTTACAAAATTGTAAAGCCATTATTCCTGCTAGAACAACTGCCACCGTGGATGAACTTCAATAGTCCATACAATTGGGAAATTGCCCTAGCCTTGGAAGAACTTTAATATTTCCAGCCGAAAAATGGTTTGTGGTTCCTCTTGCCTCACAGCTGAGCCATAAGTGAATCTGCTCAGTTATTATAGAGGGAGATGGCACACATGGTGCAGTGGAATAGAAATGATCTGGAACAATTCCCATTTATATGAAACAAATTATGAAGGGAATAGAGAAACTGTAAAATGCCTGGACAAAATATTTGTTTTCCTCTGAGACTTGTAAATTAAGATGTATTTTCCAGATCACAGCATTACCATTAAAAAACCTGTACCCTGAAATTAGACTGGCCTCAATCCTTGTCAGAAAAACCTAAAGGGCTGGTTTTGTTCCCGGACATGTGGGTTAGCAGGTTAGTCTGAGTCCATGGGATTTTGTGGTTTTTGTTGTTACCTGGATGTAGCATGTGGTAGCTGTTTGAAGAGAGAAAAAGATAGTTTGCATTTATTTTTTAATATATTCTGGTTTGTTATTGTTTGAAATATTTTGGAAGGTTTTTATTGCATTGCTAGCCACCCAGAGTCACTCTAGTGAGATGGGTAGGTCACATTAAACAAATGAAGTATTAAATAACATAATATCTATTCCAATTCGACTAAACAAATTTTTGAATCTTTCAAAATGTAAATTACAATACATACAATATAGTGGTGAAACTCACATTTTTTTTTACTACTTGGTTCTGTAGGCGTGGCTTGGTGGGCATGGCAAGGGAAGGATACCGCAAAATTTTGATTCCTACCCCACTCTAGGAAAAGGATAGTGCAATATCCCCATTCCCTCCCCACTCCTAGGAGAAGGATATTGCAAAATCTCCATTCCCATCTGACTCTGGGGCCAGCCAGAGGTGGCATATGCCAGTTCTCCGAACTACTCAAAATTTCTGCTACTGGTTCTCCAGAACCTGTCAGAACCTGCTTTATTTCACCCCTGATACAATGTCTTCTGACTCTGAAAGGCCCATAAAATTTTATACATTTCCTATTCTTTTATTTAGTGATTTTATTTTATAGTGTTCATGAGAGTAATGACTAGTAGACTGGCTTTCAAGATAAATATACAGTTTGATTTGTATAAGCCAGGTATATTTGTCAAGCCATTTTAAGCTAATACAATGGTAATATATGACTTTTGAATCTCCAATAATTGAACAAGTTGAATATTACAGCAGCTATGGCATATACTTTTCAAGCCTGAGATTAATTTTTAAACTGCTGAGCCATGCTACATTCATAGGCCTGACAGTATTTAAGAAACCATAATATAATTTTACAAATTTCTGATGACCCAGTGTTTAATATGTATATAAAAATGGTAATATTACCCTAAATATTATGGCTGGTTGTAAAACTATTATAATTTGCTAGTTTTAAATTGTCTTGTTATACTATTTGAAATGACAGCTTTTTTCAAACTATGATTTATGATTTGCATGTGTTTCAAAGCCAATTAGTTTACATTTCTTTGGTAGACTATAGTTGGACAACCTTGAGCAACCTTGGACAACCTTGAGTACAGCATTGAGACCAAGTCTTTGAAACTGCCCTCTGAATTCTAAAGATTGTACTTAAAAGTTAGTTATAATGGGTAATACCATGTCTTTCTATTATATTACTACTAACTAGGGTGGATAAAATTTAATGATAAAAAAAATCGGATATTTTTAATTTAAATCTGATTTTTTTAATTTAAATCAGATTTTTTAAAAATCAAATTTATTTTAATAAAATGCTTTTGGAGTAAAAATCTATCTAAAGATAGTTTTCTATTTAAGATACATTAATAATTTAGTTTATTCAGCATGAAATGGAGCTTAGTTATGTAGCATGAGGCTATTATATATTCTGCAATATTTACATTTATGGTAAACTCATTCAATGAATCCAAGCTCTGCAAGCTAAATAGGAAACCTTCATTTTGTTTGCAAATAATAATATAAAATAATAATATTAAAGATTCTAATTGCCAGCAAGAATGAGTCCTTACAATTAAAGAATTACAGTCCTTACAATTAAAGAACACCTGTCATTTCAGATCCATCACCGCCCTGAGTCCTTCGGGAGAAGGGCGGTATAAAAATTTGATAAATAAATAAATCATGGCAGTGCCTGTTAGCGGGCATCCACTCACCTGTTGTCCTCCATGTCCCTCACCATGTTTTGTCACTGCTGCATCACCAGCCATCCCATTAAAGTGAATGGGACTGTTGGTGAGGCAACAGTGGGTCAGAGGGGGAGCCGCTGTGGGACAGAGATGACAGTTGCTTTTTAAAAATTATGATTTAAATAGAGTTGATTTAAATCAAGCCTTTGTACTAGTCATTTAAATCATGATTTAAATTGTGATTTAAATCATATTCACCCTGCTACTATACTTGTGTCAGGAGAACTGAAGTGCTTCAAGATTGAGAGAATTAGCTGGTGATATCACTGTTGCCAAGGCTCTTTTCATGTCTTGTTGAACTACCCACCAAAGTGGTACCCATCTATCTTCCCATGGTCCCTAGCTTTTGAACTGCTGAGTCAGCAGAAGCTGGAGCTAGTGATGGGAGCTCCCCCTGCCACATGGCAGCAATTGGGTCTTGAACACGAGCCTGCTGATCATCAGCCCAGCATCCTAACCACATGAGCCACCACGCTCCATGTTTTTCTGTTGAAATAAAAAGACAATTTATGCAACAAAAATTGCATATATTAATCTATGAACTCTAATGTTCTGTAGTTGAATCTGCATACATTTATATATTCACCATGCTAACTTCCACCATAGTCTCATTCTCCCAAATCAGAATTTGCATAACTTTTAACTTCTTTCTGTGACTATTCAGAAGGTCAGTAGTCAGATGATTTAAAATAATTTTAGTATATACCGTTGCCCATTTTCTAATAAAAACAGACTGCTTTGATGGCAGCTTTGAGAGATTGGATTTGGCATTGGAATAATGTATAGCTAGTGGTTACACTTTAAATTTTTCATTGCTTTCAGAAATAGAATATGTAAACAATTCAAATTAAAATAGAACATCAAGAAAAACATACTTTGACAGCTGAAGATGCAAAAAAAAATTTATCCACATATGATCTACATCTATCTATAAAAGGAGCATTCTGAACCCTTTTGCTGAAAAATTACTCGGAGTACAATCCAGTGATAGTTAGATAGTTAGATAGTGTGATTTTTTTTTTACAAGGACCAGATTACAATAAATTTTAACTAGAAGTAGATTTGGACTATAGATATGGTACATATGGATTTTTATGTAAGAATACCAGAGCAGAGAATTATCTTCTTGCCTTAATGTTAACATGGTTACATGGTGTAAAAAAAGTACAATGAATGTTATGCTTTCAATATTTAGAAGGCCAATAATATGTGTTTAAAACAATGTTCGTTTGGTATAAGTGGTCAACCCTGAAACTTCCTAAGACTCCCTAAAGGGTTTGACTGCAGTACAAATTACAGGTGCCACTGCTACTTGCTCCCGTCAAAAGTTTAGTGCCCCCATTTCTCTTTTTTCTTTTCCTGTTAGTAGTCTTTAGAGTTAGCAAAATCTTGTTCAGTTAGTCCTGTGGTTTTGATGGAACAGTAGCTTCGAGTTCCTTAAAACTCACATTTCCTATTCTTCTTCGGAATAAATGCAAGAAATAGGAAGCACAGATCCCTATTATTGTCCCATAAGAGCTTCATGGAAACCCATGAAGGTTAAAAACCATAAGGAATGAATTGGATTATGAAAATTTCTGGCGGAAGACAATACTAACAGCTTACTTTGTCATTACAATAATATAAAACTGCCATATCTTATCTTTGCAATAATTTATTAAAATTTTAATTTTGGTAAAAGAAATTGTGCTCAGGTCAAAACTTTTGTTACCAATTTCTTTAATTAGTTAGGTACTGGTCTTTAAACATTGGCAGATGTGTTAAAGAAGGTTGCTTGATTAGAGATGAGATAATTATAATTTTGGTGGTATTTCAGCTGAGATAAATTTTATACCTGTCCTGTTAAATAATTAGTATTTAATTATATTAGATTGCCATATGGAAAGGTAATGTTAGGTAAATCATTTAAATATTAATAGCTTAGCTTGGCTTTCATCATTCAGTATTCATTTATAGCAGCTGGTTTGTACATTTAGCAAAGATGGTGATAAGCTTTTGTATTTATTAGGAATGGGCAAAGCCTTAAAAAGGATATCTCGTAATCTGGGGAAACATACATGTATAGTGCATGTATTTTCAAGTTGTTAAAGTACTGTGTTGTTTCTAAAGCTTATCCTGTAGTCTGGGAAGATGCAGGCAAAAAGACTGTGGTCCACTGAAATAAAATGTGATGTGTACATAATACAGCCATAACTATAGATGCAGGCACTTGTGCCTTGTAAATAACATGGTTGCTTTAATGATTGGTAGAGATGTACAGTACTTGTGTGCATTTCACACATAGTAAATCACCTTTAAAAAAAACTTTGTAGAGTTCCAGTATTTATTGCTTAACACTGACTGTGCTGAATGCTCATATTTATTGCACAACAAACCACCCAGGTTATTGTAATAGCAGTAGCATTTTATTGATTAGCCGTAAGGCCATGCTAAGAGCCTATTTCAGAGGAGTTGGGAGAGAGAGTTAAAAAAAACTTTGGCAAACATAAAATAAAATAAAATAAAATAATTCCAGCACTAGGCGCCTAGAAGAGAATGGAAAAAGTTTTACTTTTAGATTGTGACTTTTCAATTTGGGAGACAGAAGTCAATACTAGCAAATGATTATTTCCCTTTTTATCTAAAGAAATGATATTTATCTATCCTATCGTGAAAGAGACTATAAGATGGAGTTGTGGCAATTGCTTTCAAATAGAAGCAACTTTATCATTCATCAGTGTTATCCATATTCAGTATTATACCACTCAAACTGGAATTTTAGAAACATTTTGTAGAACTAAGACCATATTCTGAATCTTTCATATTAAATAAATATGATCATGCTGTTTGTAACTTCAGAAATACCATTATAATTTGATTATTGCAAGTTATAATAAATCAGTTTGGTCCCATGTCATATTGAATTATTATGATCTTGATTTTTCAGCATTCAGAATTTATGCCTAAATTCTATTATTCTCTTTATTAAATAAAAATACCTTCAAATTCTACAGAGTAACATTTAAGCTTAAAAAATATTACAACGATCAAGTTTTTCCAGAAGGATAAACCAAAAGCTGATAGGATGTTTCCTTGGAATTTGGAAACCTGCAGGCTCTTTAATAATTATATGACAATTTGTTTACAGTTAAGCTGCAGTGCCGTTCCTCAGACACAATTTGTCTTTACTGGAATGAGAAAATATTTTGCAACAGCAGTTTATGATGTGAGACTAATTTTAGTTTCTGTGATACATTTAATAATCTGGAAAAGTGACAACGCTTGCAGATCTCCATTTTCATGAATTAGAAACAGGGAAGAAGGGGAAAAACATAAGCCAAATCTCTCAGGAAAGCTAAGCAGCTTCTGTGTCCTTTTAGAATAAATCTGTGTTGATTTCCCTGTTAATATTTATTAACATATTGTAGTGTTTTTATTATTTTTCTTTCATTAACGTTTTTGAAAACTTTTGGTTTATTATGCAAACTAGAAGTAACATGGAATGGCATAATTGCTGTTGAAGCAAGGGGTAATTAGTGAAGACACTAATTTCTAGCAAAGGGTTGAACAGTTTGTTCCAGGTAGAATGCAGTATTGAATATTTTAAAACAATCAAAGAATTGTTGCCTTAGCATGGAAAGAGAAGAAAAATTATTGCCCTGTTGCTAATAGCTTTCATCTGCGTCATCTGTGTGTGGAGCAGTTTGTAAAGGGAGCATTTGATGACATCAGATATGTTGAATTTAAGTTCCCACAGTTCTTAGCCATTGATCATGCTGAAGTTCCAAAATAATTAAAAAGTGTCAGTGAAGAATATGCTGATTTGGAGATGAAGAATAAATTATCCATAGTATCAGGTCTGACAGAAGGTGAAACAAAACGAATGGGTGTGATTGGTCCAGAGTAGTCTCTTATTTAATAGAAAAGTTGAGGCTTTGTGACCCTTAACCATTTCTTTGAAATTTTGGTTATGGTAGAACTTTGGATTCAGAAGTTACTGGATCATTTTTTTTTTGCATGATTAATATGGATATTTGGTCAATATTTTTTTTTTGTTTACATTTATACCCCGCCCTTCTCCAAAGACTCAGGGCGGCTTACAATGTATAAGGCAATAGTCTCATTCTATTTGTATATTTTTTTTACAAAGTCAACTTATTGCCCCCCCAACAATCTGGGTCCTCATTTTACCTATCTTATAAAGGGTGGAAGGCTGAGTCAACCTTGGGCCGGGCTCGAACCTGCAGTAATTGCAGGCTCTGTGTTCTAATAACAGGCTTCTCTACTGCCTGAGCTATCCCGGCCCCTGACAATTTTTGTCAACACAGCTTTAAAAATATGGTTCTTTTTATAAGAGAAAGAAACCATACCTTCATATGGTATTGTACTAGTGACTCACTATTATCACAATTGAGGTATACTTAACAAACTACTTGTCTTTTTCTTGTATTGCAATCATGACTCTCTGTTTAATGCTCTGATAATAATTTTCTGCCATGTTCTCATATATTGCTTTTATCGTATGTCTAGTCTGTGAATAAATAACCAAAAAATAATGCAGAACTAGCGAACACTTTTGTTCACCAGTTTTAATCACTTCCTTTCCCCATCTCCTTGAAGTAAGAAAGTGGTTACCTGCAGCAATTTATCACTCCTCCCCCTCCCAATCCATTAGTTGCACAGCCATGTCAGGGTTGGCCTCCTAGTGCCAATTTATGTCCTGGTATGTTCCAATATATTTAATTTATATTAATTTTAACTTGGGAGATGCGCCAATAGGGTGTGAGAGAAAAGGCAAAACTGCCAATTTAGAGAAGAATCCTAAAGTCAAATTCATACCATTCCTCTGCAATACCCTGATTGATGATGATTTTTCTTGCCAGTTGGTGATATGCCAAAAATGGATGGCAGAAAATCAGAAGAAAAAGTAAAATACCTTGTTGTCCACAACAAAGGGAACATTCACAAATTAGGGCAACATCTTTTGTTAGTGACAAAAGTTAGTGGCTTAGGACCGGGCTATCTACGGGACCGTCTACTGCCGGCCTTTATCTCCCATCATCCGGTACGTTCCCACAGAGAGGGACTCCTCAGGGTGCCGTCAGCCAAACAGTGTCGACTGGCGGCCCCCAGGGGGAGGGCCTTCTGTGGGGCTCACCCTGTGGAACGAACTTCCCCTCGGACTTCGACAATTACCTGACCTTAGGACCTTTCGCCGTGAACTTAAAACTTATTTATTTCGTATGGCTGGACTAGCCTGATTTTTATCTCTAAATTTTAATTGAATTTATGGATTTTTAAAGTTTTATAATTTTATGCGGGAGTATGTTATTTTAACATTTGGGCAAATTTAAATTTGTTTTTTAAGGGATGTTTTTAACTATTGTGTGTATCTGTATTTTATCTGCCTGTTCACCACCCTGATTCCTTCGGGAGAAGGGCGGTATACAAATTAAAATATTCATATTCATTCATTCATTCATATTCATATTCATATTCATAAGATAAAAAGCAGAAGTAGGATAAGGATTGGCATGGTCATAGCCATTTTTATGTTTATTTGCTGGCATTGTTTGGTGCTCATTCAAGGATGGTGGAGAAGGTCTTATAATTGATTGATTTTAATCTGGTATCTTATAAGGAGTCACCTGCCTATCGGTCTTTACCACGTGCAGCTGTAGGACACTCTGATCATTGCATGATTCACCTTGTACCTGCTTACAGGCAAAGACTTAAAGCCATAAAACCAATAATTAAATCAGTGAAAACCTGGACGGAGGACTCAGAATTAAAGCTACAGGCATGTTTTGACTGCACTGATTGGAATATTTTTAAAGATACCTCTGCAGACCTGGATGAACTCACAGATACTGTAACATCATATGTCAGCTTCTGTGAAGACCTATGTGTACCTACAAGGAACTTGCGAATACACAGTAACAACAAACCTTGGTTTACACCTAAACTTAAGCAGCTACGACATTCCAAAGAGGAAGCCTACAGAAAAGGTGATAAAATGCTGTACAATCAGGCCAGAAATGCACTAACAAGGGAGATAAGAGCAGCAAAAAGAAGCTACTCTGAAAAGCTAAAGAATCAGTTTTCAGCAAATGAACCAGCAAACATGTGGAAAACTCTTAAAAATATCACCGGCTATGGCAAACCTCCTTCCCAGGCTGAAGGTAATCAACAACTGGCAGATGACCTGAATGAGTTTTACTGCAGGTTTGAAAGGAAACTACAGCCACCTATCTCCACAACCCCCATCTCAGACACACCAACAACAGCCAAGCCTCCTACAACTGACCCCATTTCATTGGGTTCACAACCCCTAGTGATCACAGAAAAGGAAGTGCAGGACCTATTTCACAGACAAAAGCCAGGAAAAGCTCCAGGCCCAGACAAGATAACTCCTTCTTGCTTAAAAGTCTGTGCTGACCAATTGGCGCCCATCTTCACGCATATTTTCAATAAATCACTAGAGATGTGTTATGTTCCTTCTTGCTTCAAACGCCCTACCATCATCCCAGTGCCGAAGAAGCCCACCATCAAGGAACTGAATGACTACAGACCAGTTGCTTTAACATCTGTAGTCATGAAAACCTTTGAAAGGCTAGTGCTTTCCTACCTGAAAACCATCACGGATCCGCTGTTAGACCCCTTGCAATTTGCATACCGAGCAAATAGATCAACAGATGATGCTGTTAATATGGCTCTGCACTACATCCTACAACATCTTGAGTCTCCAAAGACCTATGCAAGGGTCCTTTTTGTAGACTTTAGTTCAGCATTCAATACCATCATTCCAGACATTCTCCTAACTAAGCTAAACCAGCTACAGGTACGGAACAGACTTGTAAGTGGATCACAAGCTTCCTAACAAACAGGAACCAGCAGGTGAAGCTAAGCAAGATCACATCAAATACCTGTACAATTAGCACAGGGGCCCCCAAGGCTGTGTGCTCTCCCCACTTCTCTTCTCTCTGTATACCAATGACTGCATCTCCAATGATCCATCAGTTAAGCTACTGAAGTTCGCAGATGACACAACAGTGATTGGTCTCATTCGAGACAATGACGAATCCGCTTATAGGCGAGAGGTCGAGCGACTAGCCTTGTGGTGCAACCAAAACAATCTGGAACTGAACACACTCAAAACCGTAGAAATGGTGGTAGACTTTAGGAAAAACCCTTCCATACTTCCACCTCTCACAATACTTGACAACACAGTATCAACAGTAGAAACCTTCAAATTTCTGGGTTCTATCATATCGCAAGATCTCAAATGGACAGCTAACATCAAAACATCATTAAAAAGGACAACAAAGAATGTTCTTTCTCGCCAACTCAGTAGCTCAAACTGCCCAAGGAGCTGCTGATCCAATTCTACAGAGGAATTATTGAGTCTGTCATTTGCACCTCTATAACTGTCTGGTTCGGTTCTGCAACCCAACAAGAAAAACACAGACTTCAGAGGATAATTAGAACTGCAGAAAAAATAATTGCTACCAACTTGCCTTCCATTGAGGACCTGTATACTGCACGAATCAAGAAGAGGGCCGTGAAAATATTTGCAGATCCCTCGCATCCTGGACATAAACTGTTTCAACTCCTACCCTCAAAACGACGCTATAGAGCACTGCACACCAGAACAACTAGACACAAGAACAGTTTTTTCCCGAAGGCCATCACTCTGCTAAACAAATAATTCCCTCAACACTGTCACACTATTTACTGAATCTGCACTACTATTAATCGTTTCATAGTTCCCATCGCCAATCTCTTTCCACTTATGACTGTATGACTATAACTTGTTGCTGGCAATCCTTATGATTTATATTGATATATTGATCATCAATTGTGTTGTAAATGTTGTACCTTGATGAAGGTATCTTTTCTTTTATGTACACTGAGAGCATATGCACCAAGACAAATTCCTTGTGTGTCCAATCACACTTGGCCAATAAAAATTCTATTCTTCTATTCTTCTATTCTGTTTCTTACAACAATCCCATGAAATCATTTTGTCATACTAACTAAAGAACAAGCATCCAGGAAAGCATTCAGCGTATCAGGAAGCTTTCTAAAGAGTCTTTAGAATTGTGTCTATAAAATTTGTACTAAAAAGTCTTTAAGTTCTTTTATTGCATCACTGGGTGTTGGATCTAAAAACATCATTGTTACATAGGAACAAGGAAGAACATATTGTTCTTCAGTAGGAAGTTGTACATAGCTATATGCATCATAGTTATAAGCCAATGTAAAACAAAACAGATTTAATCTCTATCTACAGCGCTCTGAAATTATTGAAGTATCTCAGAGTATTTTATACACACACACACAGACACACACTCATTTTGTTCATTGATTAAAATGTTTCAGATACATATTTCATGACATTGTTACAGGAAACTTGAAAATATTTCTGTTAAATTTATTTAGTGTAATTTATTTTATTATGCACCCATATCATTATTTTCCTTCATTTATAATTTCTGGAGTGTGATATTCTTTAAAAAAGGCAATGTAGATGAACAAAAGTCAATATGTTAAGGTTGCTCCAAAGCAGTAAAACTATTTTATTTAATCATACCTTAGAATGATAGATTGCATAACAGTAATAAAATGAACATATTTCCAATCAAAAAGATGTTCAAAATATATTGTCTCAGTAGTGCCCTGCTAGCCTGTTATTACATGACTGTACATTATCTGGTAGGCAAAGGAATAGCTATTTAAAGAAAGACAGTCATGAAATTGAAATAGCTCTTTCCACTTTAGCAGCCTGTTTCTATCTGATACCTTCAATATAGCTGGTAGTGAGTTGTCCCTTTAAGAAATCTCAACTATGATCAAAATTGAGGATTATGAGTGCTACAGTCCCCAAACCTCTGAAGGGAACACTTGTAATATAATAAATGTCAGGTTCCAGTGTATAAAGAAAACTCTACACATACAAATGATGGTTTGAATCCTTTAGCAGTACAAACTAACATCCATAAATCAATACAGGAAGATTTTGTTGGAGCTAATGCTTTGTGCTCCCCAACTTTATCACCCAGGTAACCCTTAACCCAGCTCTTCCCCACTCATTAATCATTGTTCCCTTAGATACTGCAATTAGGCATTACTCCTGCAGGCTCCCAGCAGCTGGCTACTCCTCCAGATTAGACTTCATTACAGCCATTTCCAAACCTCTCCATGACCCTCAGCCTCTCAGCCTCCCCCAACAGCTGCTCAGTCAGCAGCTCCCAGCTGCACTTCTGTCCAGTCCATTCAGAAAGCTTGCTCCCAGGCTGGGAGATGACGAAGAGGCAGGCAAGGAGGAATCTTCACATTGCTTGGTGGTCAGGAGGTAAACTGTGGAGCCAGGGTGCCATGGGAGCTGCTGCTTCGCCAGAACCACCACAGCCCACCGGAATGGCAGCTCCAACGCAGCCG
The DNA here is from genome assembly GCF_028640845.1 of Ahaetulla prasina. NCBI lineage: Eukaryota > Metazoa > Chordata > Lepidosauria > Squamata > Colubridae > Ahaetulla > Ahaetulla prasina. The sequence continues at coordinate 59,948,551 of NC_080545.1, read as the reverse complement.
TGCATCGGGGCTGACAATAGAGTAGAGCAGAATAGAATAGAATAGAATAGAATAGAATAGAAGGTATAACACTTAATGATAGTCATACGGTACAAATAAGCATACAAAACATTAGCAAACAGTCAATATAAATCGTAAGGATACAAGCAATAAAGTTACAGTCATACAGTCATTAGTGGAAGGAAATGGGTGATAGGAACAATGAGAAGATTAATAGTAGTGCAGACTTATAAATAGTTTGACAGTGTTGAGGGAATTATTTGTTTAGCAGAGTGATGGCCTTCAGCGAAAAACTGTTCTTGTGTCTTGTTGTTCTGATGTGCAGTGCCCTATAGCGTCATTTTGAAGGGTGGGAATTGAAACAGTTTATGTCAAGGATGTGAATGGTGTGTAAATATTTTCACAGCCCTCTTTTTGACTTGTATACAGGTCCTCAATGGAAGGCAGGTTGGTAGCAACTGTTTTTTCTGAAGTTCTAATTATCCTCTGAAGTCTGTATCTGTCTGGTTGGGTTGCAAAACCAAACTAGACAGTTATAGAGCTGCAGATGAAAGACTCAATAATTCCTCTGTAGAACTGTATCAGAAGCTCCTTGGGCAGTTTCAGCTTTCTGAGTTGGCGCAGAAAGAACATTCTTTGTTGTGCTTTTTTGATGATGTTTTTGATGTTAGGTGTCCATTTTAAGATCTTGCAATATGGTAGAACCTAGAAATGTGAAGGTCTCTACTGTTTACTGTGTTGTCAAATATTGTAAGAGGTGGAAGTATGGAAGGGTTCCTAAAGTCTACCACCATTTCTTTGGTTTTGAGTGTGTTCAGTTCCAGATTGTTCCGGTCGTACAACGAGGCCAGTTGTTCAAACTCCCGTCTGTATGCAGATTCATCATTGTCTCGAATGATGAATCTGTTGTGTCATCTGTGAACTTTAGTAGTTTAACAGATGGATCATTAGAGAGGCAGTCATGGTATATAGAGAGAAGTGGAGAGAGCACACAGTCTTTGGGGGGCCCTGTGCTAATTTATTTATTATTTATTTATTATATTTGTATACCGCCCTTCTCCCGAAGGACTCAGGGCGGTTCACAGCCAGTAAAAAACACAATACATAGAATACAAATTAAAAACTATATAAAAATCTGATTCAATAACGGCCTAAAAATTTAGATACAATTTAAAACCCCATTTAAAACCCCCAATTAAAACTCATAAATTTAAAAAACTAACCCAGTCCTGCGCAGATGAATAAATGCGTTTTAAGCTCGCGACGAAAGGTTCGGAGGTCCGGAAGTTGACGGAGTCCCGGGGGGAGTTCGTTCCAGAGGGCGGGAGCCCCACCGAGAAGGCCCTTCCTGGGCGTCGCCAGACGACACTGTCGCGCCGGCGGCACCCTGAGGAGTCCCTCTCTGTGAGAGCGCACGGGTCGGTGGGAGGTATTCGCAGCAGTAGGCGGTCCCGTAAATAGCCCGGCCCTATGCCATGGAGCGCTTTAAAGACGCACCAACACCTTGAAGCGCACCCGGAAGGCCACAGGTAGCCAGTGCAGTCTGCAGGATAGGTGTCACACGGAGCCACGAGGGCTCCCTCTATCACCCGCGCAGCCGCATTCTGACTAACTGAAGCCTCCGGATGCCCCTCAAGGGAGCCCCATGTAGAGAGCATTGCAGTAATCCAGACGAGACGTCACAAGGGCGTGAGTGACTGTGCACAAGGCATCCCGGTTCAGAAAGGCGAACTGGCACCAGGCGAACCTGGTGGAATGCTCTCCTGGAGACGGCCGTCAGGTGGTCTTCAAAAGATAGCCGGTCATCCGGGAGAACGCCCAAGTTGCGCACCCTCTCCATCGGGGCCAATGACTCGCTCCCAACAGTCAGCCGTGGACTCAGCTGACTGTACCGGGATGCCGGCATCCACAGCCACTCTGTCTTGGAGGGATTGGGCTTGGGCCTGTTTCTCCCCATCCAGACCCGACGGCTTCCAAACACCGGGACAGCACTGATAGCTTCATTGGGGTGGCCCGTGTGAAAAGTACAGCTGGGTGTCATCAGCGACAGCTGGTACCTCACACCAAAGCCACTGATGATCTCACCCAGCGTTTCATATAGATGTTGAACAGAAGGGCGAGAATCGACCCCGCGGCACCCCACAAGTGAGGCGCCGGAGTCGACCTCTGCCCCCGTCAACACCGTCTGCGACCGGTCGGAGAGATAGGAGGAGAACCACCGATAAACGGTGCCTCCCACTCCCAATCCTCCAACCGGCGCAGCAGATACCATGGTCGATGGTATCAAAAGCCGCTGAGAGGTCTAATAGGACCAGGGCAGAGGAACAACCCCTATCCCTGGCCCTCCAGAGATCATCCACCAACGCGACCAAAGCCGCCTCAGTGCTGTAACCGGGCCGGAAGCCGGACTGAACGGTCTAGATAGACAGTTTCCTCCAGGTGGAGGGGAAACTGATATGCCACCATATTTCTACAACCTTCGCCGCGAAGGTTGGAGACCGGACGATAATTACCTAAAATAGCCGGGTCCAGGAAGGCTTCTTGAGGAGGGCCTCACCACCGCCTCTTTCAAGGCGGCGGAAAGACTCCTCCAACAAGGAAGCACTGTAATCCCTGAGCCAGCCTCGTGTCACCTCCTGAGTGGCCAGCACCAGCCAGGAGGGGCACGGGTCCAGTAAACAGTTTATGTCCAGGATGCGAGGGATCTGCAAATATTTTCACGGCCCTCTTCTTGATTCTGCAGTATACAGGTCCTCAATGGAAGGCAAGTTGGTAGCAATTATTTTTCTGCAGTTCTAATTATCCTCTGAAGTCTGTGTTTTCTTGTTGGGTTGCAGAACCGAACCAGACAGTTATAGAGGTGCAAATGACAGACTCAATAATTCCTCTGTAGAATTGGATCAGCAGCTCCTTGGGCAGTTTGAGCTTACTGAGTTGGCAGAAAGAACATTCTTTGTTGTCCTTTTTAATGATGTTTTGATGTTAGCTGTCCATTTGAGATCTTGCGATATGATAGAACCCAGAAATTTGAAGGTTTCTACTGTTGATACTGTGTTGTCAAGTATTGTGAGAGGTGGAAGTATGGAAGGGTTTTTCCTAAAGTCTACCACCATTTCTACGGTTTTGAGTGTGTTCAGTTCCAGATTGTTTTGGTTGCACCACAAGGCTAGTCGTTCGACCTCTCGTCTATATGCGGATTCGTCATTGTCTCGAATGAGACCAATCACTGTTGTGTCATCTGCGAACTTCAGTAGCTTAACAAATGGATCATTGGAGATGCAGTCATTGGTATACAGAGAGAAGAGAAGTGGGGAGAGCACACAGCCTTGGGGGGGCCCTGTGCTAATTGTACAGGTATTTGATGTGATCTTGCTTAGCTTCACCTGCTGCTTCCTGTTTGTTAGGAAGCTTGTGATCCACTTACAAGTCTGTTCCGGTACCTGTAGCTGGTTTAGCTTAGTTAGAAGAATGTCTGGAATGATGGTATTGAATGCTGAACTAAAGTCTACAAAAGGACCCTTGCATAGGTCTTTGGAGACTCAAGATGTTGTAGGATGTAGTGCAGAGCCATATTAACAGCATCATCTGTTGATCTATTTGCTCGGTATGCAAATTGCAAGGGGTCTAAGAGCGGATTCGTGATGGTTTTCAGGTAGGAAAGCACTAGCCTTTCAAAGGTTTTCATGACTACAGATGTTAGAGCAACTGGTCTGTAGTCATTCAGTTCCTTGATGGTGGGCTTCTTGGCACTGGGATGATGGTAGAGCGTTTGAAGCAAGAAGGAACATAGCACATCTCTAGTGATTTATTGAAAATATGGGTGAAGATGGGGCCAATTGGTCAGCACAGACTTTTAAGCAAGAAGGAGTTATCTTGTCTGGGCCTGGAGCTTTTCCTGGCTTTTGTCTGTGAAATAGGTCCTGCACTTCCTTTTCTGTGATCACTAGGGGTTGTGAACCCAATGAAATGGGGTCAGTTGTAGGAGGCTTGGCTGTTGTTGGTGTGTCTGAGATGGGGGTTGTGGAGATAGGTGGCTGTAGTTTCCTTTCAAACCTGCAGTAAAACTCATTCAGGTCATCTGCCAGTTGTTGATTACCTTCAGCCTGGGAAGGAGGTTTGCCATAGCCGGTGATATTTTTAAGAGTTTTCCACATGTTTGCTGGTTCATTTGCTGAAAATTGATTCTTTAGCTTTTCAGAGTAGCTTCTTTTTGCTGCTCTTATCTCCCTTGTTAGTGCATTTCTGGCCTGATTGTACAGCATTTTATCACCTTTTCTGTAGGCTTCCTCTTTGGAATGTCGTAGCTGCTTAAGTTTAGGTGTAAACCAAGGTTTGTTATTACTGTGTATTCGCAAGTTTCTTGTAGGTACACATAGGTCTTCACAGAAGCTGACATATGATGTTACAGTATCTGTGAGTTCATCCAGGTCTGCAGAGGTATCTTTAAAATATTCCAATCAGTGCAGTCAAAACATGCCTGTAGCTTTAATTCTGATTCCTCCGTCCAGGTTTTCACTGATTTAATTATTGGTTTTATGGCTTTAAGTCTTTGCCTGTAAGCAGGTACAAGGTGAATCATGCAATGATCAGAGTGTCCTACAGCTGCACGTGGTAAAGACCGATAGGCATCTTTTAGTGTTGTGTAGCAGTGGTCTAGAGTATTCTTGCCTCTGGTGGGACAATTGACATGCTGAAAGTATTTTGGTAGTTCTTTCCTTAAGTTTGCCTTGTTTAGATCTCCCAAAACAATGGCCAGTGAATCAGGGTGTTTGGCTTCAGCCTCCATGATTTGGTCAGCTAGAGTTCGTAATGCCTCGTTTACACAGGCTTGTGGTGGGACATAAACAGCAATTAGAAGAAATGAGGAAAATTCACGAGGCGAATAGTAAGGTTTGCAGTTGATAATTAGAGTCTCTAAATTGTTGTCACAGAATTTGTAAATTATGTTAAAATCTTGACACCAGGTTGAATTAATATATAGGCATAAGCCTCCTCCTTTCTTTTTACCAGATGTTTCTGGAATCCTGTCTGATCGTTCAATTTGAAATCCTGGAATGTTCAGGCTGCTATTTTCAATTGATTCATTTAACCAGGTTTCAGAGAAGCATAGGACTGCTGAATTGCGAAAATCAGAATAGTATTTGTTTAAGAGGAGTATTTCATCCATCTTATTTGCAAGTGAGCGTATATTTGTTAGGAAAATTGAAGGCAGAGGAGTTTTAGTGCGAGTTCTTAGCTTGATTAAGATATACTAGCATATCTTGCTCATGAATAGACTATGCAGCATTTTCAATTTAAAAATAAAAAGCATTTGCAGGGGCTTGAGGGCAATTTCATTGCCAGGGTAGATGCCACAGAGAAGGCATATTTCCAGACTCTGATAGGTGGCATTCTTTAATCAATGGAACCTGGAATGTGCCAAACCTACCAGATCAAACTGATCAGGCAGATACTATGGGAGACAATGCAATAGGTTTAGCACATACATTTTCATAATGTTTCTGCATTCAAAATCTTATTCAATTCAATAGTCCTATTATTTTTAGGAAGTGAAGTTCTGTGTGGGAAGTTTTGCAAGTTATCTCTTAAATACCTCATGAAACTGCATGTGGAATTGTCAGTCAGTTGGAAAGATTAACATTTGTTGGCTTCCTGTGACATTAATTAGGCATTTTGCATCATAGAAAAAACTTTTGAGAATCAGAATAATGGGGTTATCTAAAAGTCAGAACTAGGAGTACTTTTTTAAAAAATGAAGTTGATTCTCAATTTGTGTACACATGATAATTTTGGTAATAAGTTTATAAACTGAGCACTATGTACAAATGGCATAATATATTTTTAGTTAATGATAAAACAGTGTTGGGTGAGTGAAATATCATGTTAATACCTTCAAGAATGAAGTGGAAATTCTCCATGTGGAAAAAGTATTGCATTCCAATTATAGCTGAGTGTTAGTAGCGTGGCATCATTTCTTGCCTGGAACACTCATTTTTTAAAAACTAGTTGTTAAATGTATTACAGGAAGCAGTTGTTAAAATTCATTTCTGCCCACTAGATTGGTAGATAAATCATCTGCTTATATCCTTCTCCAATCTGCTCTATTGCAACATAGCATCATGCTATAATATAGTTCGTTTGATTTTGAGAGAAAGAAAGACACAAAATGCTGTATTATTGGAAGTGGGAAAACTATTGAGCAAGGTACACAACCATCCCAAACCATGCCAATTTGCTCATAGGCTATATTTGAGTCCTGTGGATACCTTTTTTTTTTAAGATTGATTTGATGTTCTTCTCTATATAGAGATAATTAAAGAAGCAGCACCATCTGCTGGCAGCTGAATTACCATGTAGTAGATTTCAGTTAATATAATTTATTTTATTTATTTATTTTGTTGAGTACATATTAGATAATATATTTAAGTATAACCATGAATTGAATACATAAAGTGAATACAATTAAAGGGAACATTAGGACAGGGACGGTAGGCACGCTGGTGTTCTTTTAGGAATAGGGTGAGGTCAACAGTAGCCAGTCTTAAGTTAAAGTTTTTGGGGTTTTGGGATGAAACCACAGAGTCTGGTAGTGCATTCCAGGCATTAACAACTCTGTTACTGAAGTCATATTTTCTGCAGTCGAGTTTGGAGCAGTTCACTTTAAGTTTTTATCTATTGTAGATTTTATTTATTTATTTATTTATTTATTTATTTATTTATTTATTTAGTCGAGTATTTTAAAATTAATTATTTTATAATAATCTATAATGATTAATTATAAATTAAATTAAATATAAAATAAAATATTGTAGCTTTTTCATTTCACTGGAACTTCAGTCACATGGCCTACCAGATGTTCTGAACAACTGTTTTAATTGGTTTGTATAGATAAGTACGCTGAAGCTGAAACATTGGCTGCACAATCTCTTCTGATCGTTTTCCACTGATTTATCATTCTCATTGTGCCCTATTCCTCTCTATCCTTAAAGTCCCAGAAAATCTCACAGCCATCTGTTTAAAAAACAACAACAAATACCTGGATCCTACTCCGAATGTGAGACAGAAAGAAATTTGTAGCTCAGATATAGCCATTTAGAGATAGTTAATTCTACTTGGTTTCTCAAAATATATGATTTACTATTTCTTCTTCTGTTGTCCTCCTATTTTGGGCAATGTTGCTTAGCATGTGCATTCAGTGTGTATATGTGTACACTAAGGGAATGGGATATGGTAAAAACTTGACGTAGTTAGAAAAAGCAAACAAGGGGGAGACATTCCTAAAGGAAATCTGTGAAACGGCAGGTAAATCGAAAACATATTGGTCTGGATCCAAACTTACGCTGAGATTATGAAACTGGACGAATTAGCCCATTGCTCTTTGCTTTACGGTTTGATCATGAAACTATCCATTGTCTCTAAATTTCTGTTTATAAATAAAGCAAAATAATCTGTGAGTTGTATCCAGTGATATATGATACTTTTACTGTTTACAGAAACTTTCATAAAAACAACAAAGAACTACATTTTGTTTGTTTTTCTCACTATGCTAATATTAGATGCAATTGTAGTCTTCCAGCTGGTTCCCATTTAAGTTATCAGTGATAGGTGATGAGTTAGATCACAATATCATTGTCACTGGGTTGGAGTTGCATATTTAATGTGTATTTTGATATATTGCTTTCTAAAATACTAAGCCTGACATTTTAAGTCTATCATTTCAAAAACAGTTTTTTAATTATATGAACATATATTGGTGTCAAGTATATAGTAAGAGAGTTGCTTCCATGCTTAATTTATCTCTGCTATGGATGTAAATTTCTCTTTCATAAAAAACAAGGAGTTGGACTAGTTGGACTAACTTCTTGTTACTGGTACATTAATAAAAAGACTGTAGCTATCCTAATGGCAACTGCCATGCAACAGCTCCTCTAGCACTCTAGCAGTGAGAGCACAAATATCCTGCAATAGGAAGAATCTCAAAGGCATATACGAGCTCAGAAATGTCAGATGGGTAGAACAATAATAGTACCTACGGTATTTTGTCAAGCAGCAGAACATCATGACCATAGCCAACATAAGATATTTCTCAAATGCCTTATTTATTTTGTAAGTAGCAAAAATATTATCTAGAGACTGTGCTGATGAGCCTATTAGACCGCATCTGGAGTTGTTTCTTATTCTATCTAATGAGTTCACAGTTGAATGGGGACCCAAATTGTATGTGTTGCTTTCCTTTGCAGTTCTCTAAAGATGCATCTCATCACAGCAAGCATTACCATTGAAAAAGATTGTGCTTATTTTTGTTGCGCTCCAGCATATTAAAATGAGACATTGCAGCCCAGGATATAAGCATCATGTTTGCTGTGCACGTACTGTAGTGTTTACTTTAGGGAAATTGTTTTGCTGCAATCAATAAATATAAAATAATACATTGTGGCTATCACATTTGTTTTAAAATTTAGTGAACATTGTTTGGACATTAAGTATTAAATCTTAACAGCAGAGAATGTAGAATAAAATTTAAGATTTATGGTAGAGGATTATAGTCTTTGTGCTGATGCCCCTTTAATTAATGCACTTATTGGGCACATTTTAATTACTTCCATTTTGTGACATATTCCTTTATTCTCTTGTATACTCAAAATTTACCTTTGGAGGATTCTTTTTATTTAAGTGCTAGAAATGCTAGGGAGGGTGCTAATAATAAAGAAGTGACTAATTTGTATATTGCCTGTGCATGGCTTTACGCATTAAGGAATTTAAGATCAAATAATGCCATTTGAATGTATGAATGTAATAAACTGGCGCTTGTCTTTATTCCACATTTAAAAGAACAGCATTAATCAGACGCATAATATCAAACATACTTGAAAGGTTTCCTTCCTAATAAAAATTCTGGTTTGCAACTGGTTTTAGTATATTATGCTAAACAACCAAACAAGTTAGAATAAATGTAGGTTTATGACTCGTAAGATTAAGTGTATCTTTAGTATTTCTTTTGAATAATATGTTTTTCAATAGATTGTAATACAGTGTCTTCTTATTTTGGCAAATCAGCTTCATTTTGTTTCAGGGGTTTATTTCGTAGTCTCTTTGTTATGTATTCATGTTTGTGCCTTTAAATATTTGAGCGGGAAATCAGCACGTTGCTGATTGGACGAAGCCTCCAGCAGAACTGTATAAAAGGAGAGGTTTTTCCCCCAGCCTGTTGCTGGGTTCACCCTATATTAAAGAGCTGTTGTCACTACCCTGGTCTCCAGCCTCGTTACTTCCAGAACTTAACACTGGCGACGAGGGTGGGATCTCGAGGCTAGGAGAACCAGAACCGAGCTGAAGCACGACAGACCCGAACCCAGCAAACACAGGGCAGAAAAGCGGAGATGGCCAGTTACACTCCGCCTGCACCGTTTGACCCGGCTAAAGAGAAATGGGGAACGTATATGACCCGTTTGAAAGCTTTCTAGAAGCCAACGAACTGCAAGGAGTTCAGATAACCGCAAAGGGCTTATTTCTTAAGCCACTGTGGTCGGAGGTCATTGATATCGCGGAAGCCCTGGCAGAGCCAACGCCGTTACAATCGGTGTCGTGGCCAACTCTACAGACTTTACTAAAAACCACTTGGCTGCGCCGTCCAAATACGTGCGGCGGTTTGAATTCGGAGGCGAAGGCAGATGGAGGCGAATCCGCCGGTGACTACATGGCGCCCTAAGAAAGCGTCCAAGGACTGCGGATACGCGACCTGGGCGAGGTGCTCCTCGAGCAACTCATCCGAGGTCAAAGACATCCGTTTGCGGCGGCTGCTGGCAAAACAACCTAACGCTGGCCACGCTCTGGGCGAAGCCAGAGCACATGAAATGTCCACCCAAGCGGCGGAGACACTGCAAAGCCGGTCCACCAAAGGCGGCGCGAAGCCAACTCCAGTGCACCAGGAGGAGGTTCAGACCGAATCCGGCGGTGAAGATGAGGAAGGGTCTGCAGAACCGAGCTGAAGCACGATAGACCCGAACCCAGCAAACTCAGGGCAGAAAAGCGGAGATGGCCAGTTACACTCCGCCCGCACCGTTTGACCCGGCTAAGAGAAATGGGAGCGTATATGACCCGTTTGAAAGCTTTCTAGAAGCCAACGAACTGCAAGGAGTTCCAGATAACCGCAAAGGGCTTATTTCTTAAGCCACTGTGGTCGGAGGTCATTGATATCGCGGAAGCCCTGGCAGAGCCAACGCCGTTACAATCGGTGTCGTGGCCAACTCTACAGACTTTACTAAAAACCACCGCGCCGTCCAAATACGTGCGGCGGTTTGAATTCGGAGGCGAAGGCAGATGGAGGCGAATCCGCCGGTGACTACATGGCGCCCTAAGAAAGCGTCCAAGGACTGCGGATACGCGACCTGGGCGAGGTGCTCCTCGAGCAACTCATCCGAGGTCAAAGACATCCGTTTGCGGCGGCGGCTGCTGGCAAAACAACCTAACGCTGGCCACGCTCTGGGCGAAGCCAGAGCACATGAAATGTCCACCCAAGCGGCGGAGACACTGCAAAGCCTGTCCACCAAAGGCGGCGCGAAGCCAACTCCAGTGCACCAGGAGGAGGTTCAGACCGAATCCGGCGGTGAAGATGAGGAAGGGTCTGCAGAACCGAGCTGAAGCACGATAGACCCGAACCCAGCAAACACAGGGCAGAAAAGCGGAGATGGCCAGTTACACTCCGCCCGCACCGTTTGACCCGGCTAAGAGAAATGGGGAGCGTATATGACCCGTTTGAAAGCTTTCTAGAAGCCAACGAACTGCAAGGAGTTCCAGATAACCGAAAAGGGCTTATTTCTTAAGCCACTGTGGTCGGAGGTCATTGATATCGCGGAAGCCCTGGCAGAGCCAACGCCGTTACAATCGGTGTCGTGGCCAACTCTACAGACTTTACTAAAAACCACGCCCGCTGCGCCGTCCAAATACGTGCGGCGGTTTGAATTGAGGCGAAGGCAGATGGAGGCGAATCCGCCGGTGACTACATGGCCGCCCTAAGAAAGCGTCCAAGGACTGCGGATACGCGACCTGGGCGAGGTGCTCCTCGAGCAACTCATCCGAGGTCAAAGACATCCGTTTGCGGCGGCTGCTGGCAAAACAACCTAACGCTGGCCACGCTCTGGGCGAAGCCAGAGCACATGAAATGTCCACCAAGCGGCGGAGACACTGCAAAGCCGGTCCACCAAAGGCGGCGCGAAGCCAACTCCAGTGCACCAGGAGGAGGTTCAGACCGAATCCGGCGGTGAAGATGAGGAAGGGTCTGCCGAACCGAGAAAGCGACAAAGGGGACCCGATGAGTCGAAGCTGCGGTGGTCAACACCAGCGCCAACGCTGCAAGTTTAAGGGCGCGACATGTCGGCGGTGCGGAAGAAAGGGCACCTAGCTCAAGTTTGTCGGCGGCCCAACCTTCCCGCCGAAAATTCAAATCGGCCAATCAGGCGCGGAATCGGCAAGGCGACCGCGATTGGCTCAAACAAAAAGGCGCGGATTCAAACCAACGACTGTGGTCATAGGCGCGCCTCGACCAGTGGAGAAGAAGATCTTCACCAAACCAAAAATAGAGAGTACGGTGCCGGCTCGAAGTAGACACGGGATCAGCGATCACCATCATGTCCTGGGACACTTTGGCGAAGTCACTGCCGTCAGTCATGAGCGCCACCTGCAAGCACAACGCGGCTCCATCCACGACTACCAGGGAATCGCATCCCTGTTCGAGGACCACCTCCGTCCGAGTCGAGTACGGACCACACAAGAAGACCCTGCCCATCACGATCGTCGAAGGAACTCTGCCCAGTCTGTTGGGACTAGACTGGTTTCGTGCCCTGGGCATGGGGTGACTGGCATCTACAAGTGACTGTAACCTGAAAGACATTCTCTTTAACGAGTTCAAGATGTCTTCAAGGACTGCCTGGGCAAGTACAAGGGACCCCTATTTCCTTCAACTTAGACCCCAGGTAGCTCCCATTAGGCTTAAGGCGAGGAGAGTCCCTTTGCCCTAAAACCAAAAATCGATAAGGAGCTAGATAAGCTCATAAATCAGGGATTTTGGTGCCAGTCGATCACGCAAAGTGGGAGGCGCCAATCGTCACCCAATAAAACCAGGACGGGTCAATTAGAATTTGCGCTGACTACAAGGCGGCTTAACAAAGCCTTACAGAAAAGCGCTTACCGGTTCCGTGGTGCAACACTTACTGCACTCTTTGGGGCAAGGGCAAGTCTTTGCAAAGTTAGACTTGGCCCAAGCCTACCAACAACTGCCCGTGAGCGCCCGCTGGCGAAGCCCAAGCGATTGTAACGCACAGGGGGCCTTCAAGTGCACCGATTGCAATTTGGGGTGAGTGTGGCACCAGGGCTGTTCCAAAACCTAATGGAACGACTTCTGCAGGGGCTCCCAGGGTAGTTCCCTACTTGATGATGTCCTAATTTCAGGGAAAACATAGAGGAATTGGGGAGGCGTTTAAGAAAGGTTTGGGCATTTTCGGACAGCGGATTAAAAGTCAAGGTAAACAAATGCCAGATAGGGGTCGAATCCGTCGATTTCTTGGGCTACGGATAGACAAGAAAATTCACCCTACTGAGAGCAAGGTCAAGGCAATTAGAGAGGCTCCAGCGCCCAAAAACAAAGCAGAGCTGCAGGCATTCCTGGGGTTAGTGAATTTTCTGCGGTCTTTTAAAGAACAAAGCGACTGTTGCCGAACCGCTGCATAGGCTCTTAGGAAAAATACTGTTTGGTCTTGGGAAAGTCGGAAAATAGGGCTTTTGAAGCAGTAAAGAACCTGCTCTCAAGTAATAGCCTGCTCATCCAATATCACAACTCATTGCCCCTAGTGCTGGTTTGCGATGCCTCCCCTTATGGGGTGGGGGCTGTACTCAGCCATAGACTTCCAAACGGCACAGAAGCCCCTATAGCTTTTTACTCTAGAACGATGTCCTCCCCAGAGAGGAATTACAGCCAATTAGATAAAGAAGCACTAGCCATCGTGTCAGGGGTTAAAAAATTCCACGAATATGTCTTTGGGCGGGATTTTGAAATCGTGACTGACCACAGACCGCTGCTAGGGATACTGGCTGGCGACCGCCCAACGCCTGTGGCACTTTCGCCACGCTTGACCCGATGGACTATTTTCTTAGCCGCTTATTCGTACAAGCTGCATCATCGACCAGGAAAGAAGTGGGGCATGCAGGCGCGTTAAGCAGATGCCCACTGCCAGGGGCCATCGAAGACCCCACTCGGGCGCCCATCCTGCTTATTGACTCTTTGGACTCTGGCCCAGTCACATCTAAGGAAGTGGCTCGGGCATCATACCGGGACATTATGTTAAGGACTGTACTCGGTTGGGTACAAGAGGGTGGCCGCTGCGCGAGCACGTTTTAAGGTTTGTTAAAAAAGGGATGAGCTCTCGGCTCAAGGGGTGCCTGTTATGGGGTGATCGTGTAATAATCCCGATAAATTAAGGGGAAAGGTATTGGACCTCCTCCACGAGGGTCACCCAGGGATCGTAAGGATGAAGGGGCTAGCAAGAAGCTATGTGTGGTGGCCACTCATGGATTCAGAGATTGCTGAGAGGGTAGGGAAATGCCAGGCTTGCCAAGAGTCCAGACCTCTACCCCCAACGGCCCCAGTCAGGGAATGGGAAAAACTCCAGGGGCCCTGGTCAAGAATCCACATTGATTTTGCTGGCCCTTTCCATGGCCAAACTTTCCTAGTGGTTGTGCATTCTCTAAATGGTTGGAGATCATACTCATGAAATCCACTACGGCCGAGGCAGTAATCGCAGCCCTCGCCACCTATTCGCAACTCACGGGTTGCCTGACACTCTGGTGTCCGACAATGAGCCGCAATTCACGGCAGCCCAGTTTGAAGAATACCTGGCAGAGGAGGGCATCCGACATGCCCTCTCTGCGCCTTTCCACCCTCGTCGAATGGCCTTGCAGGCGTTCCGTCCGGGCGCTAAGGAGGCGTGTCAGGCTCAAGCCAGGAGACTGGCAAACAAAGATAGACTTCTTTCTGGCCGTTCAGCACAGAACCCCAAGCACTGCTACAGGCAGAAGCCCAGCCGAACTATTGATGGGACGGAAACTCCGGTGCCCACTTGACCGTTTGAGTCCCCATTACACACCAGAGGGTTACAAGGGAAATAGACAAAACAAGGGAATTGGGCATAGGCGACGAGTGTGGGCCCGCAACTACGGGACGGCCCAAGTTGGCTCATGGGACAAATAATAAAAGCAACCGGCCCAAAGTCATACTTGGTGAATTACAAGACAACCGAGTATGGGCGCCACATAGATCAGATAAGGAAGCGAATAACTGAACAACCTAAGCCACAGGAAATAAATTATGACCCTCCTTATTTGAACCCACAGCTGACCATGACCGGGAGGCGCAAGACTTAGCTGAGGTCCCGGAGGTCCAGCGGCGCCATCAGGTTCCGAGGAAACGACAGGAAAATGACAAAAAGTAATCCAGGGCGGATGGCCAAGAAAAAGAATCTGTAAATAATCCAGGGCCCGATGGCTTAGAGAAAGAGCTGGGAGGAGAAAACAGACCCTCCGAACAGCTCAAAACACCACCCAGGACTGAACCGCGCAGGTCTGAAAGAACTAGGAGACGCCCAGGTTATTTGCGTGACTACGTCGAAAAATAACATGTAAATAAAATGTAAATAGAGGCAAAGTGTTTTCTGGGAGGGGAGGAGTGTTATGTATTCATGTTTGTGCCTTTAAATATTTGAGCGGGAAATCAGCACGTTGCTGATTGGACGAAGCCTCCAGCAGAACTGTATAAAAGGAGAGGTTTTTCCCCCAGCCTGTTGCTGGGTTCACCCTATATTAAAGAGCTGTTGTCACTACCCTGGTCTCCAGCCTCGTTACTTCCAGAACTTAACACTCTTAGTTACTTTTGAATGATTTTAAACAGATTTTAAACAGATCATTCAAACCACAATAATCAGTATATTAAACAATAATAGCAGAGAGAAGGTAAAAGAAGAGAGGCCAAGTGTACATAAAGTAGATATGGGGAAATGTATACTCAGACATCTACATATTTCCATTGTTATTACCTAAAATTAACAGTATTTGATGTCAATTTAATCTTGTTCTTCTATATGTTTAGAAAACTATTTCAATATTTTTCTCATTTTTTTTCTTTCTGAATACAATTTTGCTCTTATTATCAGCTTCTTACTTACTAAATGTGTTTTATCTTTTTTAATTTATTTACACACTTGTTTTTTTAAAAAATACCTTTTTAAAACTCAGGCAAATAATGAGGTCATGTTTTATACTACAAGTCAGGGATCCCCAACCCCTGGGCCATGGACCATGGACCCCAACCCCTGGGCCATGGACCGTTACCGGGCTGTGGCATATTCGGAATTGGGTTGTGCATGTGGCTGACTGGAGCATGTGAGTGCAGCTAAACTTGCGCGAACGGTGAGCTGGCAGGCACTTGCATGTGGTCAAGTTCCCCTCTACCTCTCCCTAGCCAGTCTGCTAGTGGCCCCCAACCTTGGTAGCTTGGCAGCTGAGCTGTGAGGGAGAGGAGAACTGGGTTGTGTGAGCGGCGAGTCAGTGCGTGTGCACATGCAGCCCTTGCGCAAGCAGCAGGCCAGTGAGCAAGCATGCAGCTCAGCTTGCACAAACAGCAGGCCGGCATGCACACCACTCACGTGCTCTTATTCTGAATAGGCCACGGCCTGGTAATGGGCTGCGGTCTGTGGGTTGGGGAGCCCTGATGTAAGTTGTGCTCCAAACATAAGTAATTTGATTTCATGTTTGTTTCATCCAACAAAAATGTACTTTGTTTGTTTCCCCAGATAGCTTTTGTATTCATATGAGCACATCATAGGGAACCTGGAAGTCCCTTTGTAGAAAAGAGAGATTTCATGTTACTCAAATTACAAGAGAATCATGGTATGCTCTGCATATGATTATGCATAATATTTATAAACATTTTTACACCATGAAAATAATATTGTAGCCAGATCTGAAGCTTATGTAACTTGCCCTTGGTACTACTGTTGATTATATTTTGTATAAACATAAATCATTTAGCACATAATATTACTCTAAGTTTACACTAACTCAAGATGTTTCCATTTCTTTAGGAGATGAGTCATACATAAGATGTTTCTCGGTTTTGTCTATCAGATATTTTATGATAAAAAGCTTAGAAGAGTATGCATACGATCAAATTTAAATCAAAGCTATTTTTTGCACTAAGTTGTTCTGTTGCTCTAGTATGTATCTTTGATTCTTCATATTTTTCTGTATTTTATGACATATACTATGTATATGTCATGTATGTATATATGTATATGTTATATACGTTATGACATACTGTTGGGTTTATCATTGCAATATAATACATAATGATTGAATTCACACATTGTGTTAACACATTGTTTCGTTAACCAAGGGTTATGCAATAGTTCACAGGTGCTGAAGTGGCACAACACCCAAATCATAAAATAGTTAAGCCTTCCCAAGCTGATGCTCTTTAGATCAGTGGTGGGTTGCCCCCGGTTCGGACCGGTTCTATAGAACCGGTAGTAAAACCAGTGGAAAGCTCCACCCACTAATCCAAACGTCATCAAAACTCTTCTGCTCATGCGCAGAAGAGCATGCGTGTGTGCAGAGCAAGTACGTGCGCGCGCATGGGCACAATGCAAACTGATAGTAAAGGTAAGTAGAACCAACCCCTGCTCCAGATGTTCAGAATCCCCAACATACATGATTATTGATGATGCAGGATGGAAGTCTGCAAGGCTTGTCTTGGACTGTATAACATGGCTGTCTGTCCTGAAGAGAGTCCAAACCAAACATTTAAGAAACATTTTCCAGGTTTTCCAGTGTTCCAATAGGAATCAGGAATTGATAAAACTTGAATCCAGACTCTGGATAAATATTTTTATTGACTGGCTAAATCTATTCTATAATCCAGTGGTATTGGTACATCTAATTCTTGCAATTTCAAAGCCTCCTGGAAAAAATAAGTTATACCATAAAATAGCTTAGGTGAGTGACTACTTCCAACTATTGCTTTAATTTTACTGTACATTAAGAAACCTTTAATGTTTTGTTTATTCTTTTTGTAAGCAGTAGAATGTAAGTATTTAAAATAAAATAGAAAATCAAACCAAAGCAAATATGGAGCCTGCTAGGTGGTTGTATTGATAGACACATGATTCTCAGTTTCCCAATCATTATGTTTTATGGCTTTAATTCAGTTTTAATGAGGTTATTTTATTATTATCTGTATTTTATTGTTTTTTGTGGGTTTAATTATCTGAGCTGTATAGAGTCCTGAATCTTAATCTCTGATTAGACCATTAAGAATGGAATACTGCCAAACTAGTAATTTCATTTGGTACACATGTATCATGCGTCTGTAAGTCCATGTTATGGGAAAATGTATGCATTAGAATTCTAATGCTATTTTTTTTTTTAAAAAGAAATGCTGCTTTGGGAACAGAGAATGAAATAGTTACCTTGTGCCATTTAGAAATGTTTGTATTGATTTTTGAACTTTGGGGAGATATTGTAGAACATAGCTGGGACAGAAAAAGCAAAGTACCCTTCAGGTACCATTTAACTCTAGGATGTAGTTTGAAGCTGCTTCTTTCTAAATTAAACAAATCAAATTCCCATAAACTCAGCATTGGTCGTATAACATAATGTGTGCACATGTTCAATATACAGTTAATCCTTCTGTTCCAGCTCTTTAGCAGAAAAAATTAATTCCCTACTGGTCAGTAATTTATGTCGAATCAGATTTTACTTTTGCTAACTTGCTTAAAATTTTAACTTGTTCTTAGCAATAATTAATGTTTTCCAATATTTTTCCTCCTTATCCATCAATTGTATCTATTGTCTTCTCTTCTTCATCTTCCTTCAAACTTCCCAAGTACAGTTATTATTTTAGTCTATCATTTGCTCACATCACATCTGAGTTTTGATTACTGATCATTGGCTAAGACAGCAATCAACCTCTGGAATGGATTGATTAATAACCATCTCCAAAATCATAATTCAACAATTTCTGTCTTTCTCCTCATTTTTCAAGGTTTAATTTTCTCAGTCATACCTTACCTTTGGGAAGATCTTTACTTTTGTTATTCTGATCTTTGTTGTCATTGAAATATCTCAATCATCCAGGTCATGGTTATCCGAAAGGTAGTTGCCCTCTTGAAAAAGTACCTTTGGGACATTGAAATATCCTTAACATTCATAATATTATCTAGGCAGTTCCCTTACTTCTTCAATGCAGTGTCTACTGTTATCTATGCACCCCAAGAAACAGTTTATCTACTACCTTCACTCCAGTTGACTGGCACTATTATTATCTTTCAAATATTTAACATGAATTTCAGTTTTAGTGAGTTCTTGAAAGTATTGTTTGAGGACACCACTGAAAAGTTATTCAGTATTTTGGCCTGTTAGCCTTAATATGTTAGCAGCCTGATATGATATACAAGAAAGTCTTTCTTTACCCAAATGAGGCAAAAAGAAATATTTTATACGGTTGTTCTGTTTAATCTACCTAGTATTGGCCATCTGATCATGTAGACATCTACCTTTTTAGGACCCTGTATATTCATCTGACATTTTTTCTTGTTCTGTGGTTTTATTCTTTTTTTGCAATATTTTAAACTAAACTTTGCTTGCATGAAGAAATAGAACAATAATTCAATATCCTGATTTCAAAATGATTGATAGATAGACAGACAGGCAGACAGACAGATCTCTACCAGTCTCTATATCATGTGATATTTTATTATTAGACCCACAGTTGACAAAGAGTTGTTAGCACTTAACAGCTGACAAGTAGCCACATACATTCAAAATTTACCACAGAGATAATTTTAAATAAAAATCTACTAAAATTGTTTTATGTCTTGTCACTCCAATATGCTAAGACATATGCACAAACATAGTACAATCAAAAAAGAAATTGTAGATTTAAGGACATCACTGCACTTAGACACATTTCTGCTTCTCAGGTTCAGTGCAATTTGATACGCTAATATATAGAAGAACTTGTTCTGGCTTTGTTAAACGTATTTCAACTACTTTTTTACTGTGAAAGTAGAAAATGATAATCATTTGTAATGGGCTGGTAGATCCTGGGATACCAAGAAAGAAACAGATCAAATAGCTGAACTGACAATTTAGCCACTAATTTAGAACCAAGTAAAACAACAACAATTGACTCCTGATTGGATGAGTCAATAAAAATATTTTTGTTTTGTTTAGAGACTCAAGAAACTGACCAGAGAAGTAATTATATATAGTTTGAAAGAAAATTAACTGTTTTTAACTGTTTTATAGTTTTCAAAAATTGCTGCCTATAAATTGCCCAGAGTCATTGTTTGGGATGGATGGCTATAGAAATTGAATACATAAATAAAAATAAACTGTTTGTGTAATGAACAAAACAACACATGGAACTTTTATCTGCAGAACAGTTACAATATTTTAACTTCCGAATGAAAGTGAATACATTTAGGAATATGGCATAGTTTAGGTTTAAAATTATTTATAATTGTGAAGTAAAATCGTATAACTTTATTATTTATTACTTGTGTTTTATTATTTATTTTGTTTAACCTAATGGAAAAAACAACACTGTTTTCTCTGTGTATTTCTCAGCAATTTTTTATTTCCCATGACAATTATAATAATAAATTCTGATAACGTTCTGATTACAATGACTTAAAATTGTATATATAAAACTTCACACACAAAAATCCTTACTGTTTTTTGTATTTAATCTTTTCTTAGGTGGAAAGACATGATGTGAATACACTCAGTTTGCCACTTAATATTCGCCGGGGTGGTTCAGACACTAATCTGAATTTTGATGTACCTGATGGTATATTTGAATTTCACAAAGTAAAACTCAGTGCAGATAGTCTGAGACAAAAAATTCTAAAAATTACTGAGCAAATAAAAATAGAACAAACAGCTCGGGATGGGAATGTGGCCGAGTACTTGAAGCTGGTGAACAGTGCAGACAAACAACAAGCTGGACGAATTAAACAAGTCTTTGAAAAGAAGAATCAGAAGTCTGCCCATTCCATAGCCCAGCTACAAAAAAAATTGGAACAATATCACAGAAAGCTAAAAGAAATAGAACAGAACAGTTCCTCCAAAAGCACCAGAGATACTTCCAAAGACAGCCTAAAGGAAATCCAACACTCTTTAAAAGATGCAAATGGAAAAGCTCGTGCTACCAGCCAGGCCAATGAAAGCTGCAAAACAGGGGTTCTGGGAGTTTCGTTGACACCTCCAGTGTTTGTTTTCAACAAATCCAGGGAGTTTGCAAATCTGATTCGGAATAAGTTTGGTAGTGCTGACAACATTGCTCACTTGAAGAGTAGCTTAGATGACTTCAGACCAGAAACTACTTCTAGGGCATATGGTGGTAGTGCCACCATAGTAGCCAAGCCAAAATACACCAGCGATGATGAATGCTCAAGTGGAACATCAGGATCCATAGACAGTAATGGAAACCAATCCTTTGGTCAAGGTGGGGCAAATACTTTGGACACCCATGGAAAACTTTCCATATTCTTGGAAGAACTGAGGGAAATAAAGGAAGCACAATCCCAATTATCAGAAGATATTCAGAATTTAAAAGTACAGTTCAAAAGAGATTATGGCTTTATTTCTCAGACCCTGCAAGAGGAAAGATTCAGGTATACAATTATATGTTGTTATATTAAAATTGTGCACTGCTGCTCTATCAGTGGTTGGCTGCCATTATGCTCCTGGTTTCAGTGATTTCAAGATATCAGTGATGATCTATGAAGTCCTTCATGTCATGAGACCAGGTTATTTGAAGGACTGCCTTCCCTACTTACATCTACCCATTCCATTAGAACCGGTAGGCGAGATATGCTTCAGGTGCCATCTGTTAGAGAACGTTATCTGGCAGGACCCAGGAAGAGAGCCTTTACTATCATGGAGCTCATTCGCCCGTTGGCATATCATTCCCCTGGGAGATCATATTGCCTTGACTCCGTTGGCCTTTTGTAAAGCTTAGAGATTTGACATTGCCCCCGGGCCTAGTGATCTAGATGTGCCATAGAGCCTATACAGTGGTTGTTTTGAGTGTTTACTGATTTAGATATCTTGGCTGTGGATCGTGTCATGATTTTATATGGTTTTCTTTTAAGATTGTATTTTGTTCTTTTGTAGTGTTTTAAATTGTTTTAAGTCACCCAGAATTATGCATTTGAGATGGGTGACTTCATAAATTAAAACAATCAACAATTTGATTTTTTAAAAGTCTAAAATTTCTAGCTTCTATATAAGGCAACTTATTCTCACTTCATGAAAAGGCTGATTATTATGATTTTTTAAAAGCCTACAAATGACATTTTAAGTAATACATTGATAAACTACACCAAAAATAACTTTAATCAATCTTTTTGTTGTTGAAATTTGTATGAAGATATGAGCACTTAGAAGACCAGCTGAATGATTTAACAGACCTCCATCAACATGAAACAGCCTATTTGAAGCAAGAACTGGCCAGTATTGAAGAAAAAGTAGCATATCAGGCTTATGAGCGGTCACGTGATGTTCAGGTATCAACTTTTAAAAAGTAAATAGTATTGTTTCCTGTTTGTAAAGAATATTAGTGCAAAGAGCCCTTCCGCACATTGCCATCCAGAAAATTAATTTTCAGAAAGTTGAAAAAGGTTAATTTGTTGTAAAGAAAAATAAATTGGTTGTTAAACTTTTAAAAATTAATCACTCTGAAAAAATATTTGTAAACACAAGTCCTTAACAAATTAAGCTGGAAAGACTATGTAAAATGTCACATGTCTTGTTCTTATAATTAAAGAATGATGTTTTTTCTCTTAAGAAGTATGATAATCTCCTTTGAAATTTAGTGTGAGAGTTAAAAAGTTGAGTCAAATTTTCATGATCTATATATTCAGAGAAAGTGAAAAGGAAAAGCTATCACTTTTTATATCTTCAAAGGGAATAGAAATGTTTGAACTTTTATTATTGTCAAGATATATTTTAAATCATTTACACAAAATGAGGGTAATCATTAAGATGTATATCTATGTCTCCAATGGTATAATGGAGCTGGGAATTCTGAGGGTCATTTTCCAGTAGAATACAGTAGGCTGAATTACTTCTTGAACTGATCAGATAGGAATGGAAAACTATTTTGTATATAAGTTCCTTAACATTTTGTTCCACTGTGTTCCCTTCCTGTTTTCTGCCAATAGGAAGCTTTGGAATCTTGCCAGACACGGGTTGCTAAATTGGAGCTCCACCAACAGGAACAGCAAGCGTTACAATCGGAAACGGTTAATGCCAAAGTCCTACTAGGAAAAAGCATAAACGTAGTCTTGGCCTTCATGACTGTTATCCTTGTATGTGTCTCCACCATAGCAAAGTTTATAGCTCCGATGATGAAAAGCCGTTTCCATATTATTTGCACGTTTTTTGTAGTAACTCTTCTTGCAATTTTATGCAAAAATTGGGATCACATTATCTGTGTCATAGAACAGATAATTATACCAAGATGAAAACACAAGTATGGAGACTTTCCTTTTTAAAAAAAATATTTTGGACATCTAAACAAGCTATTAAATCTTGTAATCTAAGTAGACAGATTAGGTGAAGACTTTTTTTTCCACCTGGGGATAAGCTTGTAAGACTGAAAACGCCTGCCAATGCTTTCATCTTAGCAATCATAGCATAAGGAATGACATGAATCTGATGTGAAGTGGATGATGTGTATACATCTTTTTGCCTTAATCCAACAAACTTTTCTACATCCCAGATTTCAGCCAAATTCTGAATTAAAGATATTACCTAGATAAGTTTCAAGTGGGAAAAATAGACAAAATACTAATTAATTACATTTTATTAAATGGAAATTTACAATGTCCTTTCATTATCTAAGGCATTTTCCTTGTAGTATATTTCTAAATAATAAAGATATCTGTGTCTTAGAAAATGCTAGACAAATTTCCCAGGTTACCTAATGATCAACATTCCTGTGGTGGGAATTGTGCTGATGTGAATTATCTTCTGTTATTTGTATCCCTTTTTATCCAATCGACATACAGTATATTAACAATTTAGAATTTATTTTGCCTTTCAAATTAGTTAATCCACTATGATTTTGCTTCATGATCTTAAAGATGATGTCTCTACTACGAATGAAATCAAGCAGTTCTTCTGTTAATCCAAAAATGGGGGTCTTTATCTTACAGGAAAATTTATGTAGCCTACCAGACACCTCATTTATCAAAAATGCAAAAAGATAAGAAAAACTGTTTATCTTCTTACAGACACTAGAGGAGATAGACTCATTCTCAATGGAGCACAAATATACACATTAGTATCAAGGAATAAATAAAACTAGTGTAACAAGACATGTTGTTTGGTAGTTTCAAAACATAGGACCAGGAAGAGTAAATTGAGGCCAAACCATTCAACCACTGTCTATTAGCCTTACCAGGTTGACTAGACAGGAAACATAACTAGATACACTAATTCTATTTTATTGTAAAGCCACATTAACAGAATCTAGCAAATTATCCTGCTGTCATTTTTAAAGTCCAAGAACTTAAACAGATCCCTTTGCTCTTCCCACTATATTACTGTGGCCGATACTCTCGCTTCTCTGATCATTCTCTAGGTAGCATCTTTTCACCTGGTCCCTCAAGGTCTTTCCCATATACCATTACATTGTTTCTCTCCTCCCTACTCTTCCATGCCCTAATAATCTGGAGTAGCTACTTCATCACAAATAAAGAACACCCTGCTTTAAGCTAGTTGGATGCTTGGATACCTTCCCTATATGCATCACCATTGATTCTGAGATGGTAATGGCATCTACCTGTACAATTGGTAAATGCCTCTTCATCCACTACTGTTAGAATCAGCAAAGTGCATATAAGGTAAGCAACTGGCCTTCTAACTAGAAATGGTTGTGATGGTGCTTTCCCCAGGAAAAGAAAGAATCGATGACTTAAGCAGTGAGTTCCCCTTCTACCTCAAACTGTGAGATCTTTTAGGTCTCATTTTTATGTCTAGTTACTATCTTTCCCTTCTCTTTTCTACCCTCCCTTTAGCTTCTTTATTCAGCTGTCATTCTCTGTTATTGAGCAATACTGCTTTCGTACCAATCTGCATAACATTAGTGCAGTATTCTCAAATTACTGTGTTTCAGCCTATAGTAACACCGTAATCACTGTGAAGTTTGTATTGAATCAAGACTTCATCTAAGAATACTCTTGTATCATCTTGAATAGAATTGGCTGGGAAGTAAAAAGATGGGAGATGGAATAGTGTGATTATGTTCCTTGTTTTAAGGCATATATTTTATTTTTGGCACTTTCTTGTAAATTGGTTGAGACCTTAAGATATGTACTGTAATCCTTTTGCACATTTTCTGTTGAGTTGTGTTTCTCCTGTTTCTCCTATATGTTCATGAATATAATGGTATGGATGCTGTAATGATAACAGCATTGCCCAGTATGGTATTTCATCTTTTGAAAATTTGGATGTGTTGTTTCAAAATGCTCATGAGCATAAGCACAGCTCTCTTTAAAGCATCCACATCTTTTTTTTAGGCTTCACATAAACTTGAAAAATAGGCAAAGCTGTTTTAACAAGTTGAAAACATGTGACTACTTTAAAGAAATGCTGCAAAAATGAAACAACTTCTCCAAATCATGTTTAAGTATGTGCAACAGTATTGTACAATATGTAAATAGTAATGCTTGCACTATAAAAACGGTTTATAAATGATATGTGCAATTTTATTTTTTAAAGTAGAACTGAATTTAACAGCAAAATGATAGCCCTTCACTGTATCAGGCAGTGCCAATGTTAAATTGATCATACTGAATCCTGTAAACAATTACTAGTAATCTGGCAAATACAAGAGATATTGTTTTAAAGCTATCTGCATTTAACTAATTAGCATTTAACTTAATTATCCTCATAATTGGCATAAATATATTACCTTACAAACTGTTCTTAGTATAATACTTTCTTTCTCTCCAGTGATTCTTACTAGATGAATACTTTGCATAGAAAATTAAAGAATTCAGATTATCTTAAAAGGGGGAAAATAAAGAGGATTCATACTGTAAATCCATATCCTAAAATTCTTTTTAAAAATTAAGATTCTAGTTTTTATCACATTTGATTATTTCCCTATTACTGTATATTAGGAACATATAATTCCTATTAAAAATTTATGTTTGAACAAATTTTAATCTAGTAATTGAAATGGATCATGTGCGATTCTATAGTTTATTCTATAGTTTTGTGCAAATCATAGAATATTAGGTTGGATGGGCCTTGGAGATAATCTACTCTATACCAAAGCTGAGAGTTGGTTTTATTTTTTCTAGCTCATATTATGAAGTTATTTCTGAATTCCTCCCTGTCCATGACATCACCATTCTCTCTCATAAAAATTCATAATAAGATTGTTCCAAATTCTAAGCCAACAACTAAACTCCATGTTCAGAAATATTTGTATTCTTCTATTTGAAAAAACAATTTGCTCTTTTAAAACTTTGAAACTATTTTTCTAAACTACTGATTATTCTTTTATAAAGCCTCTTTCTGACTATAGTTCAGTACTTTTGAATAGTTGGACAGAATAATGGACTATTTCAGGCTGAATATCTTGCCTCTTCCTCTCTCTGGGAAGACTACTGTTTCTATATCATGCAGCCTGTCTTGAGCTATAAACTAGTTAAGCATAATGGAAAATATTATTTGGTCACCAACGTTAAGACATGATTCAATTGCTGCTAGTTTCTATACATGAGATGTAGGAAGGCAGGAAAATGTCTTAGGCTACTATCTCTCAGGATACAGTAATATATATTTTTCTTAATACATGACCCATTGCTGTGAATGATGATCTCATTTACATTTGCCTATTTAAATATATAGAATACATGGATTCACTTCTTAGAAGCTCTGCTTTTCATTTTTATGGGAAAAACAATGTTATGCTTTTGTCTGTTTCTTGCTGCTATATAGTACAGTCCTCCAAGTTCTTTGTTAAGAGCCATCCTCTGTTTCACTAAGGGATATTCATGTTATTAAAGTTGAAATTGAGTTTTTGCAGCAGTGCTTGAAGCCGCAGAAAGTGCACAACAGTGCAAATGTAATTCTATTCACTTGTTTGTGTGTATGATTAAAAAGTGTTTACCTAGAGATTGTCAGACACCACGTCAGAGCTATCTCTGTTTTCTTGAATCTTAGATAGTTTCTTATACATTTTTGGTTCTCACTTTAGTTCAAAAATAGTTATTTGCAATTTTCTAACTAGAAAACTTTGGCTTTAAATTTTAATACCATTTAGACATATGCCACACTGCCAATATTCCTGTGTCAAATGTAGCTTGCTTAATTAAATGACTGCTGCTTCAAAGAAATCATTGACTAACTTAAGAACTAAATAATGATGTAATTGAATTTAGCACTGCTGAACAAAGGCAGCATGCTAAAAGCATTCAAGATGGTTTGCAACCAGGTCACCTTGCTATAAATAAACTCCATCCATAAACTTTGTCAGATTGCTTATAGATATAACAGCACAACTTTTCCTGAAGTTGGGCTAAATGACATATCTAAACATTAGGCCCTAACATGTCATTGTCCTTACAGTTCCTATCTTAAGGTCTTTTAAACTGGAACCAAGAACCAGAATAGTCATTTGAATGCTTTTTAAATTTTCCCCCCTATATCAACATTTTTTTTTCTTTTGTGTTGTTTGAAGAGTTAAGGAATCGGGAATGTATGGGAAATCTTGAATCCTGGAATAATTCATCATTATATCATAACTATTGTTTTAGATACCTTGAATGAAAAATAAACTATGATCATTTTAAATACTAGATTTAGAAGGCAGATCCCCTTCTCTTGTATTTATTTGCCCATCTGACCAGATCAGATAGGATCAATTTCCTTCATCCCTATAGGATAGGTACAGTACCTGAGAAGGCCTTAGAAGGAAGCATTTCCAGTAGCTGCTCTCAACTTTTAGAACTTCCTCCGGTAAAGTTTTGGCCAGCTGTTTTTCTCTGGTCTTTAAGACTATGGTGAACATTTAAGTTGTTCTGTCTTGCACAAGGTGAGGGGGGGGGAATTATTACTGAAAGTGATATTTGCAAGTGATGACAGCTAATACAAATACCCTTTCTTCTGAAGCAACCTCTATATATGCGGGGGCCAGTGAAATTGCCTTAGCTGGATCTGCCATAGTTCACTTCAGTTTACTTAGTGAGGCTGTATGAATTCTGAAGTTACCAAATGGGAAGATGTTAGCAATATATCAGATCTGGAAACCTTTAATATTTGAATCTGACAGAAGGGAATGCAGCAAATAAAAAACTTGAAAACAATTATTGGGATCAAGGAAAATCTATTTAACATAACATAACATAACATTTCCCAGGTTACAACTTGCAATTCAAGTGTTTCAGAAAAAAAAGGAGAGCAGAAACTCAAGTAAGACTGTAAGCAGGACATTGGAAGCAGAAGACTGATAAAATTGTCTAAAATCAAAAGTGCTCCTCAGAATTAGTATGATCACGTAAGGTTCTGATTCTCAACATTTCCTACATCAACATTTCCATGTGCATCAAACAAATGATGTGGCAATGATGGAAAGACTAGGCCTGGTAAATAAAAATTATACCAAATAATGCTGTTTCTCTGCATATATGTGTGAAGAGAAAACAGTGATCTGATAATGAACAGAAAACCCAAATAATAGATTGATGAATTTAAAAGTGTTCAAAAAGTATAATGTACAATTTTAGTAAAGACATTCTACAAAACTGATAATCCTCAAGCTAAGGGATAGCATTTAAATCAGTTTGTTAAATTGTATTATAATTAGTTAAAAAAGCACTTTGAATTACAGCTAATCCTAAATATTTTTGCTTGAAAAAAATCCTCAATCTTCTTACATCCCATCCCATCCTGCCTTGTTAATCAGGTTCTCTCTGCTTGGCAGTGATACATATTATATTGGTTTTAGTCAAGTCAACATTTAATTTCAAAACTACACACACATACGCACACCGTACACCAAAATATTTGTAGACTATTTTTATTAATAAAATCTTTCCAAGGAGTGAAAATAATAACATAAAACATAGTAATTAAACAGCAACAATAATAGCCAATGGTGTGATACAACAGAACCATGTGCGCAAGTGATAAAAATCAATTCAACAGTACAATTTAAGCTAACAGAAGCATATCTTAAAAGCCTTCTTAAAAGACTTAAGAAGGTGCCTCATAAATCTTCAGGAAAAATTCATTGAAATTACTGCAATATCATTTTTTTTCTCACTTCTACCTTAAGTTTCCACTGAACAAGGGAGGTCATTTCTTGCAGTAATTGCACATTTGTATATACACTGTCGAGCCAGCAGTAACAGCCAATTCCAATTTTTTGGGGAGATGTACTAATAAAAATAAAATACAGGGACACGGTGACTCAGGGGCTAGGACGTTGGGCTTGTCGATCGAAAGAATCCCTAGGGCTGCCGTGTAACGGGGTGAGCTCCCGTTACTTGTCCCAGCTTCTGCCAACCTAGCAGTTTCGAAAGCACATAAAAATGCAAGTAGAAAAAATAGGGACCACCTTTGGTGGGAAGGTAACAGCGTTCCGTGCGTCTTTGGCGTTGAGTCATGCCGGCCACATGACCACGGAGACGTCTTCGGACAGCGCTGGCTCTTCGGCTTTGAAACGGAGATGAGCACCGCCCCCTAGAGTCGGCAACGACTAGCAATTATGTGCGAGGGGAACCTTTACTTTTTACCTTACTAATAAAAAACTAAGATTAGCTGTTTTGATAAAACCAACTGAGGAACAATCTTGAAATGTGTTCTCCCTTTGTACAATGTATCTACTGGGAATATGACGAACTGTTTCTTTGCTATTAGACTGCCTTTGCATTCATTTTGTAGTTTCCTGTTATTCTTATAAATATGGACATACACAATAGAGAAGAGACAGATGGATTATGTCATTCTGGGATATCGATGTTACTGAGGGTTGGAAGGAGAGAAGAAAAATTGTGGATAATTGAGTGCCAGAGTAAGAGTATGGACAACAGGTAAATAGCCTTATTCTATTGCTCTGTAAAAACACTCTGCAATCTCTGCAAATTTTGTTTCAGCTGAAACCCAAAATTATAAAACTGTTGTAGGTTTTATTTCTGCTAATCCAAAATGATTTGGCAGAACTTAAAAGAATATAATATTTTATTGGGGTTCAAAACCCTTTTTTTTTTACATTTGATGAAAACGCTTAAGTATATTATTTTTTGAAAAATGTGTCTGTTTGCCAGTCCCATATGCTGGATTATTTTAATTTACATTACAGTATATTATTTTAGATTTTTATTCTCAAATTTTATCTCATTTATGGAATTGTATGTTTTATTTCCTCAAACTATCAGTGAAGACTACTTCACTATTGAACACAGTAACATACAATTTTGACAATAAGCATCAAGGATTTAAGTTCTATATGCATATTTTATTGTTTAATTTCTTCTGAGAAAAGAAAGTCTTCATGGTAAGAATTATTTGTAGTACAGATTCTATTGCATCATGTTAATGACATTGATTATAGAATGAAAATGTGCAATATAAAACTAAACTGGTAGTGTGTTGCAATTTTTGCATTGAATAAAGATAATCCGTTTTAATAACATTACAGACTACTGAAACATTTATAGAACTATCTCATGATAGGAATTTTGAAGGCAGTGCACATACTATTTGCATGGTGAATGATTGAACTATTGAACTGTTTTGTAGATTTTAATTTATTACCTATATTTCATGGATTAAAATTGTACCTCAGGCAGCCTTTTTCTTCCTTATCTTTCCTTTGTAAGATAATGACAACTGGGCATCATTGATAAGTGTTTAAAAATCTACTGAATCCCTTTGCACTGAACTGACATTTTGTCATTGTATATTTAACATATAATCATGCCATGTTTGTTTTGTGGGGCACTGCAAACATATAAACGTGCTACTATTCTTTATTGTGTTCTACAAATTTCATAGGGGATTAGAATTGCCTCAAAGACACACTGACTTTTATTTTTAAATAAAGTTTTTAAATGTAGTTGGTATTGTTTATTTAAAATATCTACTGAACTATCCAATGTGACACACAAAATAATTTGGTAAATACATTTTCATGTAAACCTTATTTTTTATTACAATTGTTTTAATTATTTGTGGAATAATTTATTCAGTCAGATGAAGATTAGAACAGCAGTGAAATCCGCTGCATATCCCCTTATAGGAAATAAAAACTTACTTGCCCTCCTCCCCACCCCCCAGATTAGAGGAGATATAATCACTAGATCCAGTTGATTTCTCCAGAATGAGAGGATGTTGGTATTTACAGATAATGTGTTGGCATGACAGGCAAATGTAAAATGGGTCACAAAGCCTGAGATCTGTATCTGTATTGCAGGACATTGAATGAAGAGTTATAGAGATGTGCCAGATATTTTACCTCCCATAAATAGATTAAAAGTAACCTGTTACTCTATCCACAACTACTTGCACTTTGATTTATTTCAGTGTATAAAAATTGATACAAAGTGGTATAAATGAATATTGTACTTAGTACTAGGCTATTCCCTAATAAGTATACCTACAAGGACCCTGGCATAATCAGAAAAGGATGTTCTTGGCACTTGGCCCAAGAACAAGCTTTTAGTCATAATAAAATGACTTTTAAGATATAAAAGGCAGTGAGAAACACTTGCACTTTGGGGGAGTTTAAATTGAGACCCTCTGGAAGGATCTTTGCAACAATGGACTGGTTGCAGTATTATTCACTGCCTTGAATAGACACATATTTTAGAAATATTTCCCTTGTGCTTCTCTCTGACCTTCAAATTTCATAGCAAATAAATATATATAAGCATTGCCCATACTTCTTAGGTATGGTTATTACCCATGAATCCTAAAAGAACTTCTTGGTTTGGCCAGTAACTGATGCTAAAGCAAGATTATAATGATACATGGCTAAGAAGTGATATGATGTTTAGCCAAAGGGATGAGAAAGAATAACCTGAATAATAATAATAATGATAATACATCAAGTAAATACATCAAGAGAGTGAAGAAGATCTTAAAATCCAAATTCAATGGAGGAAATACCATCAAAGCAATTAACACCTGGGAAGTTCCAGTCATTAGATACACAGCAAGAATAATGGACTGGATTCAAGCAGAACTAAAAGCAATGGATAGGAAGACAGAAAAATAATGACAATGAATCATGCCCTTCTATCCTTGCAGTGACATTGACAGACTACCTACCAAGGCAAATAGGCGGGCATGGAATGTTGCAAGTATATCAGATGGTGGAAGAAGAAGAAATAGCTTTGAAAGAATAGCTGAAGGACAATGATGAAAATGCACTGACGGTTTATTGGAAGGTTTACTGACTATTAGAGAGTCCAAACTAATCTTTAAGAAAGACCAATGGACAACAGAATGGAGGCATGGGAAGACAAAGCATTACATGGACAATACATTAAAAAAATTGCAGGGAAAGCAGATAATAACAATACCTGGCAATGGCTAAGACCAGGAAAGTTGAAGAAAGCGACTGGGGGACTAATTCTTGCTGTACAAGACCAAACCTTAAGGACGAATGCATACAAAGCCAGAATTGAGAAGGCAGCAACAGACAGTAAGTGCCGCCTATGCAAAGAAGCCGAGGAAACAATGGATCACCTGGCAAGCTGCTACAAGAATATCACATGGACGGACTATATGCAGTGGCATGACAAAGTAGCAACAATGTTGCATTGGAAAATCTGCAAGAAATATCATTTGCTTGCAAGAAGTGATGGGATCATATAATAGAGAAAGTCATAGAAAATGAAGAAGTTAAATTGCCCTGGGACTTTAGAATTCAAACTGACAGGCATCTACTACATCAGGGGTCTCCAACCTTGGTCCCTTTAAGATTTGTGGACTTCAACTCCCAGAGCTTTGCTGGCTGAGGAACTCTGGGAGTTGAAGTCCACAAGTCTTAAAGGGACCAAGGTTGGAGAGCCCTGTGCTACATAACACCCCAGACATAACAACTGTAGATAAGAAAAACAAAAATGTTTGGATAGTGGATGTGGCAGTGCCTGGAGACACTAGAGTAGAAGATAAAGAATTGGAGAAGATAACAAAATAAATATTTATATATTCTATTTATATTTCTATAAATAGAAATAGAACAACTGTGGCAAAGGCAAGCAAGGGATAGTACCAATAGTAGTAGGTGCCTTGGGTGCAATCCCAAAACAACTGGAGAACCACTTGAACACCATTGGCATTGACAAATTCTCTATCAGTCAACTGCAGAAGGCAGCTTTACTGGGAACAGCTTCCATCCTGTGACGATATCTGTAACACCATCAAACATTCACATCTGCCTATCCAAGGTCCTTAGTAAGAACTCAATAGCTAGACAAAAATGCCAAATTCAGTCTGAACATCTGGCAGACTGTGCAATGATCAATAATAATAATGTTATGTAACAATATTAAGCAAAATGTGTAATCTTTTTCACAGTTAAAAAGCCACTGTCAAATCAAACAACTGGATTCTCACTGAGAAGGGGGTTAGAATAGAATAGAATAGAATAGAATAGAATAGAATAGAATAGAATAGAATAGAATAGAATAGAATAGAATAGAATAGAATAGACCAAGTGTGATTGGACACACAGGGAATTTGTCTTTGGTGCATATACTGTGAAAATATCTACAGACCTCTCAGATCTTGGACATAAATTGTTTCAACTTCTACCCTCAAAGCAACGCTATGGCATTTCCCCGAATGCCATCACTGCTAAACAACTAATTCCCACAACACTGTCAAACTATTTACTAAGCCTGTATTACTATTATTCTTCTCATCCTTCCTATTAGCTATCTCCTCCCACTTATGACTATAACCATGTTGCTTGTATTTTTACGATTTATATTGTTCTGTTGTTTCCTAGTATGATTTGATTGCTTATTAGTATCCTATGACTATCACTAAATGTTGTATCTTATGATTCTTGATGTATTTTTCCCTTTTTTTCCTTCTATGTACACTGAGGGTATGCACCAAAGACAAATTGTGTGTCCAATCACACTTAGCCAATAAAGAATTCTATTCTATTCCATTCCATATCATTCCATTCTATTGTATAATGAAGAATTTCTATAACAAAAATCAGAATCCTAAAGGCTTGTGCAAGTTGAAAAAGAGGGAAAGAACTCCTTCAGATACTTTGAGTTATATATTTTAAAACTAGATAATTGTAGAGACAAATATTATGAATAACTCGGACTGCAGTCAATAAAAGTTGGCAGCTTCCATGAGGGAAAGATCAATAAGCAGAAACTCAGGACTTGTGGTGACAGGTGGGGAAGTTATGCTTAGCAGACTGAGAAAAGTAGAACGGGGAATTCAACGGACACATTGATGGATGGGACTAAGCTATTTGCTATTCCGAGAGACGGCTCGAGATAGCGAACGTCCTCCACGCGCTCAATAGGAGTTCTGCACACAGTACCTAATGAAGGAAATTAACATCAGAACGAGGATTCCAAATGCCGTTCCTTTACCACAAAAGGGACCTCGGCGACAATATGATTGGCTCAACGCTAGAAGGCAGCAACAAGCCCCGCCTCTTATCTTCCCGCGTCACCTCGCGCTTCGATTCCCTTTCCAACGCGGCGATCTTTTTTCCGCATTCCCGTGGTGCTTAGCGACGAAAACCTAAACCGACGGGGGGTCCGACCTTCAGTTCACAAAATGGAAAGGTAAAAAGTGCATACGGATCCCTAGAGGTCTCAAATAAAAGCAAAGGGGCGGGGCAATGGTCCCGAGGCGCCATTTTTAAACAGCCGAGCAGGCACCCGACGCTTGCTCTGAGCTGGTAGGTGAGGGAAAGGGTGAAAAGGGGCCGGTAGGGTTAGGATACTTCCCGAGACATTTGGCGACCCACGGTTTTTTTCTTCAAATGTGACTTTATTCCAAAATTGCGTAATGTACAGGTTTGTTTTTAATGAATCCATACGCTTTCGCGTTAAGTCTGCGACAGCCTTTCCCAGCCTACTAAATATTATCTTTCCTTGGCTGGAAACTCTCGAATGTATAATGTTGATACTTCAGAAATGACGCTTTCTTTTGCTGAGCGATAAGGGAAAAAAAATACTGTGGCCTTTTACCTGATAGTCACTTGAATGTTGGGGAGTTGATCTGTATAATTTAGAGAAAATTGAAGTAAGACAACTCAACTGTGCGGAAATCTGCACAGGAACCCTTTATCGATATAAACAGACTCCAGGCCTTGGCTTGCTCATTGGGTGGAAGTGGGAATTACTGGCGTTTATATTTGAGCAGCTGCTTATGAGATTGTGCTGGATAAGATTTAATGTGACAGGATCTTTCACCACCTGAAGTTTAGGAGGAAAAAAGGCAGGAAAGTTTTGTACTGTAACACTCAGCTGCTTACTTATTTTTGTATGTAAAACAAAATTCTGCGAACATCTGCTTCTATCCTTGGTTAAGTTGATAGTGATAATAAGAATATCATATAAATAATAGATTTATACTATTACTATTACTATTATATTATAATTCTACCCAAAATATGTTATCTAAAATGACTCAATTTTCCTTGTTAAGCCATCTTGATGCTTGTTTTGATATTGCTGTTTTTTGAGTCCTGAAATTGAGGTTTTGTACATTCATTACCACAAACCCTTTAAAATGCTCAATTAGTGTTTTGTATTCACTCTAATTTCATCAGAATTAGAACTGGACAAGGAATAAAAAACCACTTCTTAAAAGATCTGTATAACGTTCACCATAGCTTCTTGACATAGGTTTGCTTTTGTTGCAGTGGTGATCTTTAGCTTTGCTGTTAGTATTACAAAAACTTTCTGTTTTAAAATAATGGATCAAAAAAACGGACTTCATTAACAGACTAAGCCAATATTATTCTAGGCCTGCAACTGTGATTGGTAAATTGTTTTAAGAAACAGAATTAGCAACTCTCAAATTTCACTTTAGAAGCTTAGGCAGAGTGGAATTGCTCTCAAAGTCTACTTTGCAGAAACCAGCTGCTCCCAGGACAAGCCTGTTCAGCTTTTTTTTTTTAAAAATCCCCTTAAATTGCTTGCAATCAAACCCTAAATCAAACGCTAAATAGGGTGCTAGCCACAATTTGGGCACCTGTATTGTGATTTCTTTAATGTATTCTTATGAATGGAGTTATTTTTGGTAATCCATAATACATAGTTTAGAATTGTATACAAGTCCAATGAATTGTACTTTATTAAGTAATCCAGTTGAGTATGTTTCAGTAATTTGTATGAAAAGGAAGAGGTGTTCAAAAGTGAAAGAAGGGGATAGGTATCCTCATCTATTTTTGGTTCTGGCTATAATATTGCTTAATTCAGTGAAGACTCATTGTACAACCCCAGCTGTAATGGAGTGTGTCACAATGGAAAATAAATTACCCATATTTTAGACTAGAGGAATTATTTTATTTTTATTTCTAAGTATTTATAAAAAATCCCACAAGATGTCCAAAATCCAAATACTTTTATTACTTTTTCTTTCTAAATCATTATGTTTAATAATTAATAGACAATTTAAAAAACACTTTACAAAGAAACAAAACTAAATTTGAGCATTATATCATAAGTAAAAAATGTAAATAGGGAGGCCCCTACATATTATTACTATATACAGTCGTACCTCAGTATTTGATGTTAATTGGTTTCAGAAGACATGCTAAATACTAAAAACAATAAGTGCCAAAACAAACCAGGTGACTTAACATGTGACGCTTTGTTTTGGCTGGGAGGAAACAGCCTTTTTCCTATGTCAATGACCTTCCCAGCATGGCCGACTCCCTATCCGCCCTCTGCAGCTGTCCCCCTTCTTCCTTTTGCACCACACCAAATACCAAAGAAACTAGGAACACTGGGACAATAATTTCACATCAAAATGTGTCAAGTACCAAATTCAATGAGTTTTGAGGCAGTTAAATACTGAGGTACCATTGTAGTTTTCATTTATTTGGCATTTATATTTAATAGTTAGATTGGTATCAATCTTTTCCCAGGAATTCAAGTTAATATGCAAAGTACTCACTATAATTTTTCTCACATACCGTCTTGAGAAGTAGGTTTAGTTAAGAAAGAGTGACCAGCTTAAAATCATGCAGCAAGCTTCTCTACCTTACCATTCATTATGACAGCTCTATTTTTAATGGCCATAATATTCAGTTGAAACTCCATATATTTCAGACAATTTATAGGTAGCAGTGCTGCACAATCCAGGGTAGAAAGTTATTTTAAGGATGAAAATACAAAATGTTTTACAATTAAAAAAAATCACAGCCAAAAAAAAAAGCCCTGTTCTATTTCAAAGTTTGAAATTTTATCTTTTAAAAAATATGAATTTCTTCCTTAGATAATTTTAAATCCTGAAAGAGTATAATATGGCCTACTGTACTCTGTATACTCTGTTATTTTTAGGTTTAGTACTCATAACAATAGGATATTTTAGCAAGAATAGAAGTAAGGGATTCAAATGTTATAATAGTGGAGTTTCTGTATAGTTAAGCCAGATACATTTTCATCAAAGGACATGGTCAACTTGATTGGCTTTCATGCAAAGTTCACAGTATCCCTCAGGAATAGCTCTTTTACACCCATAGGAACAGCCAAGAAAAGAAAAGTTCAGATAATGGTGAATTGCATATATTGTTCACAATTAAGCATATTTGGTTTACTTTGAATTGAATTGTAATGCATTAATATAATAATATAATGAATAATAATAATAATAGATTCTTGGTGAACGTCTGTTGTTCGGTAGCAAAATGAAGTTTTGCAACATGTATTTAAGAAAGAGTTTTTTTATCAAGATGTACTAACTATTAATTGGGTGCTTTTTTGTTTGTACAGATAATTTGGTCTCTGGGGATGTCCTTATGAGAGAAAGCAGTCTCTATGACGGTGATAGTCTTGCACTGACAGCATTTTTACCTGATTGCCATCTCATTAGTATTCAGTCAAAATGGATGCTTTGCCGAATATCCTCTCTCCAGTGGGAGGGAATGGTGATCTTGTCAGTTCACAAGTAGAAGTGCAAAAACTGTTAATTGATGAAAGGATGCGGTGTGAACATCATAAAACAAATTATCAAACACTAAAAGCAGAACATACTAGGTATCACATTTACTTTAATAAAAATGTATTGGTTGCAATAGATTGAATATATCAAAGCTATTCTTTCATGAACTTTTTATAATAATGTAGTTTAAAAAATTGAATTTGTATGATAAGCTATAATACAAGAACAGTTTGCCCATAGAACAAGTGGCTATAAAGAAGCAATTCTAATGCTATTACCTTGTGTAAAATAGATATTAGTTTCTTGATCTGAAGTTTATTATGGAGAAAAGCACTTTTACTATTTTAAGCCTTATTAACATGTTTAGCACGAAAAAATATTTTTAGTTGTCATATTTTATTAACTAAACTTAAGTATATGTATTTGAAATGGTTATGCCTCAGTTTATTGTATTTCTCGTCCTTTGTTATTTTTGCTGCAACTTGTGGATTAGTCTTTTGCAAGACCTTTGGTAAAAGTCTCCAAATATTGTTCAAATCTTATAAAGCATAGAACAGCTGCTTGGCTGCCTTTATGATCCCCTAACATTTTCTGGGTGTATGTGAAGGACATTTCTGAATAGCTGGTGAAGCAAAGTGAGTACTGTTTAGCTTTGCCAGTTGTCCTTGATAAAGTATATTCTGTGCATGTGCATGCATGCACAGAAGTCCTTGAAAGGGCTAAAAAGTAGCAACACCAAGCCTTCAAGTACCTCCTTTATGCAGGTATTTGTTGCCTGATAAAATTGTATGTATCTTTTTGCAGGCTCCTTGATGAATATACCAAATCACAAAGTGAGTTGAAACAACTGTTACATGAAAAACAAACTGTCCATGATAAATTTCAGTTGCTGCTTGCTGAACTTAGAGAAGAATTATTAGATAAAACTAGAGAAGCAGAGGAATTAAAATTACAGGTAGGACAATATTTCTAAATTTTGAAAATGTTAAATTTCTGGTATATTGTTCAATATCATAAACTATAGGCCTGATAATTTATAGTTAGCATGTTTTCATCGATGCCTATTTTTGTTAAATAGACTGGTATGTCAAGAACTGCTATGGCTAATCAGGCAGAAGGTTTTTCCAATTAAGTGTAAGTTTTTCATATTATTTTTGGCCATTTCAAACCATTTGCCAGCATTAACACGGACTGCTGCTGCAGTAGAATCTTTAGACTTTCTTTGGATTAATAGAACTAGTTTCATTTTTTAAAAGAATTAAAGTACAGTATTTTACTATTGTGGTGTGTCATAAAGAAATACCATGAGTATTTTTTAGCCAATATGGGGAACAAATGAAGGGCCTAGACAGAGTATTATCTTTGGGAATGTTATATTTGAAGACTTTCCTTTCTTTACATATCTAAAAAAAAATTGCCATTGCATATTCTTAAAAAGCAAATATCATAGGCTGTCACAGTTCTTTGTGGTTTATTATGCTAACTTAGTTTGATTATTATCCACATTCAACTTTTTTAGGATTGTTGAAGAATTGTGTAAAATTATGCTTCTTTTGTAAATGTTTTACTCATCCGTTTTTGTTTCTAGATTAGAAAATCTAGATTTGATTAGTAATAATTTAAGAGAATTAATTTTCTGGCTTGTAGACCTAAGAGGATTTGGATCATATAAATGATGTTTTATACTATTATTCCTCCAAAAGCTCATAGGAGCTGTATTATTCTTTCTGTTTTCATGTTATCCTCATGAAGTTAATGCAGGATGAAAGATAGTTGCTGGACTTGCATATCGTAAAGTCATTTTATGGGGTTATGTTCTATTAAATGAGTTGGGCAAATCTAGCACTATAATTTCCTTGCGCCACAGATTCCTTCCCACTAACCCCAATTCTTTTTCCAGGGCCTCTGCCGTTAACCTTGACCGGGTTGTGTAGTGTACTTACTTGCTTCTTCCCATTCCTGCAATCTCTGTGGTCGCTTTACTCACATCATCAAGTAATGGCTAATGTCCTGTGACTCCCTTCAAATTTGCTTGTCCCTTATCTTCCCTCACAAAACATTGGGAGATAAAATGAAATAGAGACCCGCTGAAAGTCATCCAGTCATCTAGTAAATACTTCAGTACCACTGCAATTTAGTTATTTGCTTTATAGCTACTTCTACCATCCTGTAGGTAATAACTCCCCAGAAACTCGAATTGCTGAGAGCACAAATACATCATGAATTAGAAACACCTATGAGAGAACGCTTTTGCAAGCTGGATGAAGTAAGTAAAATGGGGAAAAAATTATTATAACAGCAATTTGTTAAACATTTACTGAAAATATGAAAGCAAGATTATTTGGTAGATTTATTCCACTGATGAGAACTTTTTTAATGGATAATTCAGACATCTCCTAATCAAATCCTGCCTGCTTTAAATTGTATGGCTAATTTGAAATTATATGAGTTGTGTACTTTTAAGTTTTTCTCATTATCAGTTGTTTTCCAGGCTTCCTAAATGCTTCATGTTTTTCTTCAAAATCCTGTTGAATATATTGCATCCTCTATAGACCTCTATGAGGTCTAAGGCAAACATTTAAAATCTTATGTTTTCAGGTTTTGTTTAATATAGTGACACCTGTATGAATATAATATTTATTACAGATTAGTAGGATAATGAAAATAGGTTGAAATCTACAATGGACCAAACTGTCTACGAGAAAATGCATAGAATGTCTCACAATGGTTATCTGGCTCAGCTCTATTTCATAGCAGTGTAACTTAGCTATGATTATACAGATAGTCCTTGATTTATTAATTTAATTGAACCCCTAATTGCAGTTGTAAATTGTTGTGGTTGCAAATCAAGGGATCACATGACTGGACCAAATTTGACATTTTAAACCAAATTAAGATTGATAATATTTATTTTATTATTTCTCGATGACTTAAGCAATTTAAACATTTGAGTTTTAATTATTTTTAATCAACACTATATAAATACCATTGTATTAGAATAATATGTATTTTTACATCAATGAAATAATGTTTAATGTTTTAAAAATCCAGTAATATTAAACATAACCAATCCTATAGTTCGAATGTTAGGTTTAACCAATATTTTTTAAAAGTTTGTCTATATTTTGGTTTCTAATAAGTCCTGTTCCTTTCCAGTGTAGCATGTTTGTCATTTTATTTAGAGTAGAATTTTATTGGCCAAATGTGATTGGACACACAAGGAATTTACATCATTTATATAGTTGCCCATTTCACACAAGTAATTCTGAGCAATTTACAAGATTGGAAACAAGAAAGCTGTCCCAAACATAACAACACAGAGAACTTGAAATGGTTTGCTTTTAAAACAAAACTCTTTCCAGGAGGTTGACATCAGGGGTTGATTAATTGAGCTCCATAAAGAAACTGTACTCAAATGATTTTAATGTTGCTGGGAAGTACTATAAAGCACAAGCAGCTTTCCTTACAACTCATTGGGCATTTAGTAAGCTGTTAGTATAAAAATACTTCATGTGGTACTTCAATAAGGACACTAAAATAATAAAAACTTACAATTCTAATTCTATTTATACTACATATAATTTGTCCATTGGGAAGACCAAATTTTTGTATTTTTGTTTGCTTTCCTCCAGTTGAATCACACATGCTGTTTTTAATTTAGGAAGTAGAAAAATATAGAACAGAATATAACAAACTTCGTTATGAACATACTTTCCTCAAATCAGAATTTGAACATCAGAGAGAAGAGCATGCCCGTGTATTAGAAGAAAATAAAATAAGATACGAAGCTGAGGTAAGTCCTAATGTAAAATTATATCAGAATCATATTTTAGATTTTTTAAAGAGAGATTGACCACCGTATCCAGTTTACAGTATGATTCTGTGTTTGTTGGTAACATCATTTTTTTTCCCCATTGTAATCATGACTTGAGATGTGTAAGTGGATTACTTTGTTTTTCTTCTTTTCATTTGTGAAATGAAAGTAATACTGTATACTGAATTTTCAGTTCAGGGTCCATTTCAGATAAAACTCTTTCTGCTCAGATTGAAACAGGCTGTCTGCTTTAGCTTGATCCAAGACAAGATTTATTCCTCTGACTAGCATGCAGGGGATACAATTGGCTGTTCTTTTCCCCTTATGGAATGGAATAACCTTTGAAGGAATATAAGGAAACTGAGAAATTGAAGACTTCCCAAGTGTTTTGGTTGAAAGAGTCAAAAGTGATGCAAAGATTTTTACAAATGTTTATTTAAAGTGTGTGTGGGAAAAAGTACTGCAATGCACAACAGACATTGGACAGCAGTATGACTGGCAATGTGCAGGGTGCTACTATTACTGCTGTTTCTCTGGTGAGAAGAGCGCTATAAATTGGCACTGGATTATTTTCCGATTATAAAATTGATAAAGTAAGCTATTTGTCTCTTTCATCTTCCTAATCCTGGTGTTTTATTAAAAATGAACAAAAAGGAATGTTTTTTTTTTACAAACAAATGATTATCAGATTGAGCGTTCCCATTTATAGAAGCACAGTAAAAAACAGAATCATTCATAAAATATTTCTAATTTTGGGTGTGTTATAGGGATCCTCTTAAAACATAATCAGTGTCCTGCTGGATCAGACCCCTGGCCCATGTACTCCAGCAGTCTGTTTTTACAGTAGCAAATGAACTATAAAAGGACATTAGTCTCCCAGCAAGAAACAGTAATCATCCCCTTGACTTCCATGAATGGATCCAAACTTTTTTGAAGTTAGCCATATAGACAGAGAGTCAGTTTGGAATAGAGGTTAAGGTGGCAGACTAGAAACTGGGAGACCAGGTGTTGTGACCCAGGTTCCCGGACTCGGACTCCTGGAGGACGATGATTCAGAAAGTGAAGAGGAACTGGTAAGGCCTGCTTCCCCTGGGCCCTCTCCCTCCCTGGCACCCATCCAGGAGGAGGAGGAGGGGCTGGCAAGGCCTGATTCCCCCGGGCCTTCTTCTGATTTGGCCCCAAGAACAATCTTGGCTTGATGCAAGACTGCGCAGACGTGATCGGCGTGCGCAGCAGAGGAGGCGTTGGGACAAAATCAAAGAATGATGAGTCACAGGGGCTATAAAGCAGGAGGCGGAACTTCCTGGCTTTTTGTCTTGGACAAAGCAGTGAATTTGCGCGGGCAAACTGTTTCAATGGAGGGAAGAATATATTTGTAAGTAACTCTGGCCTTATCTATAATTTCCTAGTTATCTCCAAAGACTTGGCAGGCGCGTGGATATACGTGGCCAGAACATCTCTGTGCCAAAGGAATCCAGCCTAATCCAGCCATTTATGTAAATAAATTTGAAAAGGAGACCTTTGACTGACTCTTTGTTGGGAGTATTGGGAGAGGGAAACAGAACACCAGGAGTTCTAGCTCTGCCTTAGACACAAAGCCAGCTGGATAACTTGGGCCAATCACTCGGCCCTAGCAAGCTGCTTCGGAAACCCTGCCAAAAAACCCCTGCAGAGACATGTCTAGGCAGTTGCCGGGACAGTGATTCAATGGCACACACAGGCACGTAAACTTGCAGCTAGCTTCACACCATGTGCTAGCAAATCCCAAAGTTTAATTATGCCTTGAGTTTAAAAAAAATTATCCTGATTCTTCCAGGATTCAATTCAGGACAATTTAGTGTCACAACAAACTTGGCTATTCCTCTAATGTTTGATTGTAGATCCTTTAAAAATTTGGGGAAAATGTTAGAAACGTTTTTTAAACCTGTCCTTGGCCTTTTTTGCCTCTGGGGATAAAGATTAAGCCTAAATCTGCCTGCTTGAAGTCGTTTTCTAGATTTTGTCTGAATTTGATATATCGATCTGATTTAACAGATGTACTTATACTTTGGAAATATTATCCCAAACATGATGAGATATTTCTTGTTCTTCTGCTTTTGCCGTTCTCTCTATGCTTTATACTTTGAGTGCCCCCGTCGTCCCGCCATTCCCTGATGCTAGTTGCTTATCAACCACATTTCCTCTTCGATAGCTATTTTAATAAAATATGATGAGGTCTGATCAAAACATAAATCTCATGTGTGATGGA
The DNA here is from genome assembly GCF_028640845.1 of Ahaetulla prasina. NCBI lineage: Eukaryota > Metazoa > Chordata > Lepidosauria > Squamata > Colubridae > Ahaetulla > Ahaetulla prasina. The sequence goes on along the minus strand of NC_080545.1, from coordinate 59,905,259 downwards.
TTCTTGTATTTGCATTTTCCCATATATTGTAAGCTTTGATATTGCTCCATATGTGACTACCCTGAGGATAGTGTTGGGATCTTACTGTTTTCTGTTCAAATTCTAATAGGTAACAAGGCTGGATAAAGATAAAGAAGAATTGCATAATCAACTGCTTAGTATTGATCCTACAAGAGATAACAAGCGTGTTGAAGCACTGTTAAGAGAAAAAGCCCAACTATTGCAGAAATTGAAGGGATTAGAAGCTGAAGTAACAGAACTAAGAGCACAGAGAGAAAATTCTGGCGTGCAAGCAGAAAATGTGCAAAGAATACAGTTGCGACAGTTAGCTGAAATGCAAGCTACAATGAGAACTTTGGAGGTAAAAAAAAAAAACCCACCTGAATTGCTTCTGTGTATGCATACTAAATGCATGCTAAGTGTATCAATTTCAAGAATTTGGTCAATGGTCTAAATGCACATCAGGCTATCAGTGAATATTAATGATCAGCCTTTTTAAAAAATAGGAAACAAAATTGTATAGTACTGTTAAATGTATAATTTTATACTTTATACTTTTACACTGTTGAGATATTATGTGACTAATTAAGTTTTCATTGTTGCCTTCTGAGAGGAGGCTTCTTGGTATCTGAAACAGAGCTAGATTCTGTAACAGCTTTATTCCATATAGTATCAAACTTTTTAACTCTCAAGACTTTTTTCCACTAGCTATTGAAAATGGACTGTGATTATAAGTTTTTTTTGGCATTTTTGGTATTATTATATTATTGTTATCCTTTGAAATGGTGACATTGTTCAGTGGGAGACTGCATCGGAATTTCATTTTAATGTGTGTTGTTGTGTAGACAGATAAATGGCAATAACGCTTATCTTAATCATATTTTTGGAAATTTCTTAACCCCAGCTTAAACACTTTACACCTATATAGTTATGTATGCATAGTGTAGTACAAGAAGCTTTTCCTCCCTCAAATTCTACACATCATAATCCTTAATCATTATTTTCTGATTCTTAAAGTAGACTCTTAAGGATTTCAGAAAGTAATTTCTTATAAACTGTTCTTTTTAAAAGTTGTGGGTTGTTTTCAGATATGAAGTCTAACATTCTTTGGAGAATTAGGTGACATATCCCTTTCCTTAAATCATAATTAGCACTAAGCATAGTTTTGAGCTATAGTAAATTGCCATTAAAAATGAAAGTCATCTGGAATAGAGAAATGATAGAAAGAAGTCATACACGACAATATTTTTGCACATTTGGCTAACTTATGATTTAACATTGCATGCTAGCTAGACTATTTTATTATATTAGATAAGTTTATATAAGCTAGATGACTTAATTTTCCTTAGACTTTTCCCCACACCCCTTCCTTCTTTTATCTTGACTGCTGTCAGGTATCTGTAAAATCACAAGTGCTTTTGAAACAGGCTTGGGAGCACTAAAACAATATGTTTCATATACCAGTATGGAACTACTATTCCCTATTCTGTAGTAGTTCTCTTTGGTTCCAAACTGATGGAATTTCAATTGAGCTTACTGAGGTTTTGTTTTTTGCTTTTTAACAGTTGTAAAAATACCTATTTTTGCTTTGTAAAAGGCACAATAACCATCATAGCCTCACAAAGTTAAAATCTATTGTTATCCAAATGGGCATTCACCTTGATGTTAATAAAAATATTATATTTGAATAAATACTCAAGACTACAACCTAAAGATAATGTAAGATAATATAAAGATAATTTAATTTACATTAGTAGAAATGCTTCAGTGTAAACAAGTTTCAGAATATAATTCAAATAATTTCAACAAATTCAATTTATTAATATATTTTTTTTCCTAATTTTAAGGCAGAAAAACAATCTGGTAAGTTGCAGCTTGAACGCATTGAAAAAGAATTGCAGATAAGCAGTGAACAAAATACAGGCTTAATAGGCAAGCTTCACAAAGCTGAACGAGAGATTGATGCCTTGAATACTAAAGTAAGTATTTTATGTAGTCTAGCATGTACGTTCAGGTATATTGAGGGAGACATGTCTAATTGGGCCATATTTAATAGCTGTTATTATGAACCAGTGAAGCTGCCTGATGTCAAATCAGAATGTTGGTTGATCTTAGTGTTATCATATCCAAGATTTAGTTCTCATTTGAAGTAGTTATACTGATTCTGGCCGAGTCATTTCTCGCAACAAATCAAAACTCAAATGATAAAATATTCTTTCATTTGACAACTTTCCATTCACCTGGAAAAGTAGATGTCCTGGAGAATTTGAGTTTAGCTTTTATTTTGACATATTCACTTTCTATTTGGAAGTTAGGGAGAACATATAATAATATTTAGTCATGTGAATCCTCATTGTCAATACAGTACAATGCTAGATTCCCATCTCTAAAAATCTGGAAAACCACCAGGTGGCAGCAAAGATACATATAATTCTTGCAGCCTGACCCAAAAATAGTCCCACACCTAATTTTTGAGAGCTTGAACCAAAAATGCTAAGGACTGAGCTTGGTATCTTATGGTTTAATTACTACCATTCAAGCAAACAACTAGTAATTTAGTCCTAAAAATCTCTGGGATTGTTTAAAGTCATTTCTCCTTCAGAAATAAAACCAAAAATGGCTTCACTCTCCATTTTGAAACTAAAAATATTTCATAGAATGAATCTCTTGTAATACAGAGATTCTGCTTCTGCTCTTCTTCTTCTGCTCTACTCTATTCCTATTCCAATCTGATTGGCCCAATAATATATAAATGCATTATCTGCTTTGTAATTTTCTTAAAAGTTTAATATTGAACTTACATATTTTTAACCTTGTTTTACTATTTATATATCACAAAGGTTTAAAATAGTTAAGAACTACCTATGAAAAGTAGTGGATCATTAGGTTTTGCTGAATCTATCATTCTTTGGAACCAAGCCCATATATATATAGCAGCTACAGTCTCAAAATATAATGAAATGTATATGTCATATATAATATTTAGAATAATAGAATAACAATAATGTAATTTATGATACCAATTGAAGAGAATATATGTAGCCCCAGGTTGAACTCTGGAGTTGGTGTTCTGTGAACTTAGTAGTTTTCTTACAGGCATTTCATGAACAAATTAGGGAACACCTTGGTGATAGTCGGGAGTTAGGGTTTGCTTTCTTATTCCATCCCGTGAAAGCTTGCAATTAGAAAAATCTGTTCTTAGATTTCTTGGTTAGCTCAACTCCCCAATGTCAATTTTCATACAGAAATTTGCCCTGTGAGTTTTGGTGGGAGTATTGTTTTCTCCTTGGTAGTTCCTTGATTGAGGTATTATTTACTGTTTGATTGTTTTTCAGGTATTAATATCTGTTTATCTAGGCGTTTGAGAAGTTGTTCTGGTGATGTACCTTCTATGATGAACTGTTTTGTAGCATAGTTACTGATATCAAAGAAATATAGTTTTATTAGCAATTAGAGGTTGCCAATTAGATAATGTAAAATCAATCTGCAAAGATATAAAATCTTTTATTTTAAATGAAAGGGTCTTTAATGATAATTAGGAATTTTTGAAGATACATATCAAATCTTTATAATATATAATAGTGTTCTTTATTCATAATCCAGCTGCTATTTTTATGGGGAAAAAATGATAATCAAAATTAAAACATGCTTACTTTTTTTCAACTTCCACACAATAACAGATTATGGAATACGTTTAACAATGCAGATGTGTTTCAAAAGCTTTCCTCTTGCTACTTAATTGTCACCAACATGTAATTATTGTACAGAAAAGCTTCAACTATAGAATGTCTCAGTTCAGACCGTAATTGTCCTTTGGATTTAAATTTTCTATTGAAAGCTAGTTTTGTGTTGTTTTTTAATGAGGCAGGAAGATAAATACATTTAGCTTCCAAATTGTGGTGAATTGTAAATGAGCATGTTGTAATTTCTTTTCTAAAGATAGCTATAGTCAGTGCCTGCAGAGTAACATAAGGAAATGGAGGAGGGGACAATATCAGTGAAGAACATTACTGGGCATGCTTTCACTGTATGAGCATTTTTCTGACATGAAGATACATGTTATTCAGTTGACAGATTACAATTATAAGCACAAAGAAAGAGCAAATTGGCTGTGTTAGAGACTGCTTACTGGTGCTCACAGAATGCTTTAGAACAGGGGCCTCCAACCTTAGCAACTTTAAGACTTGTGGACTTCAACTCCCAGAATTCCTCAGCCAGCTTTGCTGGCTGAGGTATTCTGGGAGTTGAAGTCCACAATTCTTAAAGTTGCCAAGGTTGGAGATTGCTGCTTTAGAATGTTTTGCTTTCTGAAATACTCATGATCTTAGGGCTTCACAACTAACTTGCATTTACAAAAGTTGCAGTAGCCCTTATCACATGATTGTGATTTGTGACTTTATCTGCCTGTTTAGCACAAGCAAAATCAATGGAGAGGCTGGCAGGGAAGGTTACAAAGTACTCACATAAGTCTCTTTCATGTGCAATCCCTACCCCAGCCCCTCTGCACTTGTGTCTTGCTGGCCATCCCCACTCACCTTCCCTCACCCAGCAGCAGCCACCTGAAGACCTCTCATCCCATACATCCCCCACTACTCCCACGCTCATCTGCATTCCCTAGCCACCCCAAACTGTGCTATGCTCACACTTTCCCTGCCAATCCTGCACCCTCTTCCACTTGGTAGTGGCCACTTCAAACTACTCCATTTCCTGCCACTCTCACATCTTTTTGCGCACTCCCCCATTTTGCAGCAGCCATTTATCTGCCTACTGGCCTGTTAGCTGCCTGGGATTTCAACTTCTTGATGGCTTCCCCACTAACTTTGATTGTTAGTTTAGTTTAATGAAAGTTCTGATAAGATGGAGAAGGGAGATAGTGAGGAATAAACAAATGTAGTAGTAATTGACAGGAGATAAAATACTAGAATGAAGGCAGGCTATTTTAGGAGGAAGACAATATGAAAGGGGAAGTTTTAGGGAAAAGAGGAAATGAAAATTAACATCCAGAATGGGGTGTGTGTGTGTGTGTGTGTGTGTAATACTAGGATTAATACCCGGCCAACAATTAAGCAATAAACAAACCTCAATGAAGGAATTTCTGACTCAGATAAACAATCAAATAGTGAACAACAGCCTAATCAAGGAACTACAAAGAAGGAAACATTCCATCAACACCAACAGAGCAAGCCACTGTATATAAAACAGAACAAATCCCACTCCATTCTAGCACTGAAGATGTTACCTAACTGGGTGATGAAAGATCTGCAAGAAAACAACCAAGCTGAGAGAGCACCAAGAATTCCACAGCTATGAAAACTGAGGCTTATTTATGGGGCCCTAGGTGCTTTCTCAGCTTGTTTGTTTTCTTGCAGACATTTCATTCATCATCACAATATAAACTATTTTGTTTGTTTATAAATCACATTTATAAAAGGTGCCCAACTCATTCAGGATAGCATATTAAAAACTAAACTCCATAGTAAAATTGATGATGATAGTCAGTAAACCAGTCAAAGTAATTATTAATAGGATTTTACTCTGGGGCACATATCCCACTTAATCATGGGGGGAAATCCAGGTCTTCAAGGCCCATTTAAAGGATGGCAAAGTTAGAGTAGCTTAATTCTCAGAGAGATACATATTCCAGAGAGCAGGTACTGTAACCAAGATGGCGCATTCTACTTCCCATTAGAAATCACTATTTTAAAAAAGGAACCTGGGGCACATACCCACTCTGTCAGCTCTAACCATATGGGCAGAGACAAAAGGAGATAAATGTTTTGTATTAGTGCATCAGCATCAATTCCAAGGAAGATGGGGAGACATGAGACTCATCCATTGGGAGCGATAAGGGATAAGCTGAGAATAGTGGTATTAAATTGGGAAGGAAGGAAGGGTGTACATGCCTGAAAGTCCCAGCATATTGCTCCACAAGCATGACTCCTTTTTAAAATTTGTTTATATTTCCTGCAAAGGTATGAAAAAGCTTGTAAGCACTTTTTAGTCACCTATCCTTTGTAATATACATACAGATAGTCCTAGGGTTAAAAACAATTGTTTAGAGACCATTCAGAGTTATGACAACACTGAATAAATGGTACATACAGTGGGTTTTCCAGGTATTGTATACCTTCCTGTCTTCCCCATATAACCCTTTGGCACCCGTGATACTTCCATGCTCCTTACCTGGGATTTCCACCTCTTCCCATTTAAGGACCCACACATCCTTGGGTTATATCCGCAACTGGGACTACTGTGATTGGCATCACAAAGCAATGTGGCCACTAGATAGCACACTTCATGACCATATTACTTAGCAATGACAATCCCAGTCCCAAATGCTTTCATAATCCAAGGATGCCTATAAAAAGTGAAAATGAAATTCCCTAGTATTAAATTAAAAGGCATTGAGCAATATCTATATAGGGCTGGTCATTTTTGTACTAAAGTAGGAAGATATGAGAAATCAGAAAAGAAATCTAGTTGTAGCTAAAAACAAAGAAAGAAAAATAAAGTACAAGATGATTTAGAAAATCCCTTTAGGGAAGAGGGTTTTTTAGGTGGAGATCACTTGAGAAAATATCTTGCTCTTTACAAAGCCTACAAAGTCTCATTTGGCAATAATACCTCATGCAAATATTTTATAAGTGCAGAGGAGTGCAAATATTATTTCAGGTTTTTAGCTAAGACTAGATTACCTTTCTAAAGCAGGGACAGAAGAACAGTTGGTAGTGTTTGTGAGTCTTGGCAGTGAGATAAGGTGGAATTGGGTATTAATTTTACCATTTTACTACCATTACAAAAAAGAGAATTTTGCAATATCTTTTAATCAAAATTAAAAATTGATTATACATTCTTTTTCTATAGATTGAAGAACTGAAGCATTCACAAAAGATAGAAATAACAAACATTAAGCTGGAGGCAGCAAGAGCAAAGAGTGAGATAGAAAGAGAAAGGAACAAAATTCAAAGTGCACTGGATGGTAAAATATTAGTATTTCAATTATTTAATATACCAACTACAAATGTTATATTGGGTGAGATATAATACAGGTAGTCCTTGTTTAGTGGCTGCCTTGGAGAGCATCTGCTTTACGATGGTGATGAAAAAGTAACTTTGCAACCAATGCCGGCATTTACAATCTTTGCTGCATCTCTGTCTGTGTCAGGTCTCCCAGGTAAACCAAACATGAAACACAACTAGATGAGCTAATTCTACTATATTGTGAGGCTATATTAACAGAATCTTGCAAGTCGAAAAGTCAAAACTTTCCACCATCACTTTTTAACTGCTTGATCCATTTGGGCAGGTGCTTGCTAAGTTTCTTTCTCTGACAGTTAAACCACCAGGGGCTCCTTCCTTTCTTGTCTGATTGTTCCTAGGCAGCATCTCTTTCCTTCATTCCCTAAGGTCATCCACACATTCCCTTACATTCAGTCACATTTTGCCTTTACAATTAGTTAGCACTGTCCTGTGCCGGACCCATTCCCATCCCCTTGTTTCTTGCTTAAACAAGAAATCTCTTCTTGAGTTGCTTTGCTCTGCAGTGCAGTGTATCTCTAAAAAAATGCTAACAGCAAATTAACAAACTGATCTCTAAAGGCTTTTGTTTGCTCTTAAGCAGCTCTTGCTAATTATCCCAGTGCTGGGGTGACCACCCACTGCTTGGGATCATATGACTATTTGGGGTTGTTTCATTCTAATGCTGTAAAGGGAAGACTGAAATAAAATTAGTAATCACAGTTACGGTCACATGGTTTTTAGTTCAGTGACTGCCTCGCTTCATGATTGAGTTCATGATCTTAGTTGTGGTTGCTAAATGAGCAATACCTGATAACAACAAGAGCAGTCACTGATATTTGTTTGATGATTTCCCAAATGAATTTTGTGAATTTTTGAGCAGGTATAAGTAAGCTGATCCCTACTGTTAGGACATTAGGCACATTCCTTTGTGCACAGTAGGCTCACTATACTATTTTTAAAAAGCTTAGATTTTTTTTTATTAAAAAAAGAAGCTAGCATACTGCAAAGCATAAACTGACAGAAACAGCATTGTCTAGCAATGGCTTAGTGCCACCATAGGCTTCTTAGAAAATAGAAGGCATGGGTGACACTACCTGGGGGGGAGGTTTGGTGCCTACCTATCTTTCTGGATAGCTAGAGTGAATGATGGAGAATTTATCCAGTAAATATGGGTTTTGTCACTAGAAAACTCTTTGACTGTCATTTTGTGATAATGCCCACAATTTGTTCTTAAAAGTTCCAGTGATCCCAGCTGCTGCACTTAGTATAATGGTAAAGGTTCGCCTCGCAAATATGTGCTAGTCGTTCCTGACTCTAGGAGGCGGTGCTCATCTCCGTTTCAAAGCCGAAGAGCCAGCGCTGTCTGAAGACATCTCTGTAGTCATGTGGCCAGCATGACTCAATATCAAAGGCACATGGAACGCTGTTACCTTCCCACCAAAGGGGGTCCCTATTTTTTCTACTTGCATTTTTACGTGCTTTCGAAACTGCTAGGTTGGCAGAAGTTGGGACACATAACGGGAGCTCACCCCGTTACAGCAGCACTAGGGATTCGAACCGCCAAGCTGCCAACCTTTCGATCGATAAGCTCAATGTCCTAGCTCCTGAGCCACTGCTTCCCCCTTTTCCCACTAAAGGTGGTCCCTATTTTTCTACTTGCATTTTTTATGTGCTTTTGAACTGCTAGGTTAGCAGAAGCTGGGACAAGTAATGGGAGCTCAACCCGTTACATGGCACTAGGCATTTGAACAGCTGAATTGCTGACCTTTCGATCAACAACCTCAGCATCTTAGCCACTGAGCCACCACATCCCTACACTTAGTATAGAATCAGTCAAATGTAGATAGTTATTCTATATAGCAGGGGAGGAGGATTATGTTCATTATTTTTTATATATTAAGATTTGACCATTAATTTGACCATGATCACATGATCCAAATATTACCCTTACCTCTAACTCTGTGCTCACAGAGATAAATGTAGTAATTGGTGGGGTATAATGACAGTAATTCCTAGATGAGAAGAAATGTCTGCCTGGCTTGAAAATACGTATTGTTCGTTTCCAGTGCAATATTTCTTTAAAATATGTGACATTTTGTTTTTAGGTAAGAGGCATGTATGTGTATCCTTAATAAATTATACTTGTATATTCCTATTAAGGGTTGTGTTATATGAAACAGGGCAAGCCTATACAAGTAATCCTCAATTTATGATCACAATTGAGCTCAGAATTTATGTTACTAAGTAAGAAATTTGTTAAGTGAATTTTGCCCCATTTTATGACTTTTCTTGCTACATTTGTTAAGTGAATCACTGCAGTTCTTAAATTAGTAACACGGTTATTAAGTGAATCTGGTTTCCTCATTGACTTTTCATGTCAGAAGTTTGCCAAAGATGATCACAGGACTCCTGGACACTACAACCGTCATAAATATGAACCAGTTATCAGGCATCTGAATGTAAATCATGTGACCATGGGGATACTGCAATAGTCATAAGTGTGAAAAGTGGTCATAAGTCACTTTTTTCAGTGCCGTTGTAACTTCACTGCAGTTCTGGTCACTAAATGAACTGTTTTAAGTCAAGGACTACCTATATTTTATTTGGAAGAAGGAATGACCCACAATGTCATTGGTTGTCTGGTTAGGCAATTATATGTGATGCATATAAGTTAATTCTATTTTCTCGGTGTCTGCATAAAGATTTTAATATTTTTAAATACTCAGCATAATTGGGACTATAGAACAATAACTTTTTAAAACATATAATGACAGGATTATATTCAGATAACGAAATACTTAAGACAACTCTTCAGCGGCACAAAGCACTTTCAGTAGAAAAGGATCGTGAATTAATACGTAAAGTACAAGCTGCCAAAGAAGAAGGCTTCCAAAAAATTGCAGCATTACAGGAGGAGAAGTGAGTACATTTTTGTTTGTTTTTTTCCAGCTTTTTTAAAAATAAAAACTGCAATGTCTGCCTTTGATTCTTTTTGATTATAATTCATTGTGCTTCCTGTCCTGGCTATAAAATTGATATTATTTCAATTGCTGTTGACATTTCTATTATACTGTTTTGGATTATAATATCTTTTTCTGATATCTCATTTCTTGCTTCCATTCCTTTCCATTGCCAAAAAAAAATGGGTTTGCTTATGTCACATCATCCATGAAGAAATATTGTGTGTGTGTGTGTGTGTGTGTGTGTGTGTGTGTGTGTACACACACACACAAACACACACTCACACAGAGAGAGTTTTGGCTTTACTCCTAGGGCTTTGCCAGTAAGAGATATTTTGATGTTAACAGAAGTTGTATGGTTATACTTTTGTGTGATATCAACATTTCTTTTTTTTTATTAAAAAAGTTTTATTTTAAAATTCATATCCAATAACACATTTAGTGTACAGTCATATATAATTAATCAGACCTGCCCAGTCACCACCCCCTTCCTTTAACTCTCTTCCCTTTTCTACCTTCTTCTACTTTCCACAACCATTCTCCCCTTCTCTTATCTACATCCTCTCCTCCTTCCTCCCTACTCCTTTCTTCTCCCTCTTCTATCCCTCTTCCTTCCTTTCCTCTTCCTCCTCTTCTCTTTCCTACCTCTTTCTCTCTTCTCCTTCTTCCTTCCCATCATTCTGAAATGGTAGCCAGGCAGCTCCAATCTTACATTAATTATACATCTTCTGTATTGTCTTTCTTCCTTAAGCAGTCTCTCAAGAATAGTTCATATTTCCAACTTAATTTCTTAAATTTTACTGTCCAATCTCCAAAGGTAAACAATAATCCATCTTTTCATATCTTTGGTATCATTTACATACATCAAGTAATATTACTAATATTATTGTCAATCCTATATTATCTCCACAATATGTCAATTGTAATAATTAAAATCTTCACTTTACCTTGCTTATATCAAATAACATTATTAAAATTACACCTATAACTTATCCAAAATATATCAGTTATAACAATTAAATTTTAGTTAACCATATAACAACATTACATCCATATCTCAAATATAATATTTAATCCAAATTCCTAAATTTTACTATCTATCCTCCAAAATTAAACAATATTCCATCTTCCTATTCCTTTAAACCTCAAATATATCAAATAGTACCCCTAAAATTACACATTTATATCCAAAATAAATCATTTACAAAAATTAACCATAATCGTATGTAATAGAATTAAACATTCTCCCTCCCCTTATCTTCTGTCTTACACATTTTCCATCATCTATTCACCAATCAACTTAACATCTATCAATAAAGGGTTCCCAATCTTTAATACATTAGTGTAGAAATCTCGTGCTTTGAAAACTGTATTGAGAAAATACTTTCTTCCTTTATAATTCACTGTTAAGCCAGCTGGAACCTCCTATCTAAAATATATCTGATGTTTCTTAAGCTCATCCACTAAAAAGGCAAATTCTTTTCTCTTTCTTAACATTTTAGGAGGAATTTCCTTCATCATTATTATATCTTGTCCTAATATTTGGAATTTATTTTTATAAAATGCTTGCAAAACTCCATATCTAATCTTCTTATTTGTAAAATAAATAACCACATCTCTCGGTAAACGCTTCTGCCTTGCCAACCAAGAATTAACACGATAATTTTTTTCAATATTAACTTCAAAATCTTCTGGTTCCACTCCATCTATCTGAACAAAGGCCTGAGTAAAAGTCTCTTTCAAATTTTCCTGCCTACATTCTTTTAATCCCCTCACCCTTATAGCATATTCCATTAATTTATATTGTAATATAACCCTTTCTTCATCTGCCCTATCTACCTTAACTTGAATATCATCTATTTTATTTTCTAAATTCAAATTAATTTGAACTTCATCTATTTTCCTTTGAAAATCTAAATTAATTTGGTTAAGTTCTTCCAGTCTTTCCTCTATCTGAATACTAGATAGCAATAATGGGGTAATTGATTCCTTTAATTTTTTCATCTCCCTCCTCTGCTCTTCAACCTTATCTTTAAAATCCAGTATTTCTTTCTCCATTTCATTAAATTTTTGATCTATTTCTGAAAGATGAGCCTCCATAAGCTCCTCTAAAAAATTCCTTAAACCTTCCTTGATATCTTCTTTTAATTTCTGTATCTGAACTGAAGAAATTTCCAGTATTTTAGAAGTGGTTAATTCTCTTTGCTTAAAAGCCATTTTTAAACTAAGTAATACCAAGGAAAAAAAAAGAAAAATTCAGTAAACTTTTCTTCTTAAACACTGTAATAAAAAGATAAAAAAAGAGAGACAAAAAATTCCATTTAAAAAAATATCTTGTTATATTCTTCTTAAAGGTTCCACGCCAGCAATTGTAATAAGCATTTCCTTAGCTTTCACTTCCAAAACACAAAACGCCATTTACTTTCAATACACAAAACGCCATTTACTTTCATCATCTCCAATCTTGACTACGAATACATTCTCTGTCAGGGAGTTAAAATCTTCTTACAATCAACTGCCAATGCTCCTGTTTCAGCTCTGTCTGCATTAGCAGTCCTTCATTAATCCATTTCAGTCGCGGAGATGGGTGCTGCGTTTTGTCCCACCATTTGGCAGAAGCGTTCCAGATTCCGGAGCTTTTTTCAGGCTATAGAAGGAGCGTTCCCATCAAGCCACCAGAAATCTTCCTGGGGCTTTCCTGGGGGCTCTACTTCAGCCCGAATGCTCACCTCTCCCTCTTTGCCCGAGGGAGAGATTTTCAAGCCGCTTGACAGCAGATTAACGCTGTCTGAGCGGCTCTACAGAATCACACAGAACTGGCGGTCTAAAATAGACCGCCATTAACGAAGCGGAGCCACCGGAAGTCCCATTATCAACATTTCTTTATGGTATGGCATCTGATACCTGGTCTGGCTATGAAAGTCAGATTAGTATAGTGCTGAAGACATCAGACTAGCAGGTTGGAGACTGATAGTTCTAATCCCATTTTACAGCAAAGCCAGCTGGGTGACCTTGGGCTAGTCCCTCTCTCTCAGCCCTAAGAAGGAAGCCATGTCACACTACTTCAGAAAAACTTTGCCAAGAAAATTGCAGGCACTTTTTCAAGCAGTCGCCAGGAGTCAGTGCTACTTGAAGATACTCTCCCTCCCCTCCAAAATCTGACCTATTAAACATAATCCTATCGATTAAACAACTTGCTTTTTACAATTATTCACTATATTTCAGGTTAGAACTTGAAACTAAATTAGCTGAACTAGAGAAAACCAGAATGGAACAAGATGCTCAGAGGCAATCAGAGAAAGATCAGTATGAAGAAAAGGTATCTGCTATGCGCTTGGAAGAAGAGTCCACCAAAAGAGAAATCCAAAATCTTAGGTAAGGTACTATATAAGGATTTAATGTATTTAAAAAGTCTCTTACAATGTAACAGTTTAGTTACACAAAATGGATATTAAAGCAAGCAAACAACTGTTAGGCGTTACAGCACTGGACATGTGATACTTACAACCGGGCCCTGAAGTTACGGCAGATGCAACTCCCTGGGGTCATGTGATCAAAATTTGGGTACTTGGCAGTCTACCCACGTTTATGATGTTTCAGCTCTTGGCACACACTGATCTTTCTCCCATATCTCTGCCATTTATGCCACTCTGCACAGTGGCCCTGCACAGCAGTACTCCTCAGTGGCCCTGTTGGGACTGAAGTAGAGGTCCAGAGCACTCAGCAGTCTGAGCCAGCTGCAATTGCCCCCAGGCCTCAGCTTCAGCCCCAGTGCTGCTGCGGACTGTTGCCTCTAGCATTCCAGCACCAAAACACAAAACCCTCACTGCCCTGTGTGCCACAAGTCTTGCCATACCCAACAGACCTTAGCTATCTTCCTCCTCCTGCTGACAAAGCACTTGCAGCCTGGCCCTATACAAGGCAGCTTAGGGCCAAGTCAAGCTTTCTTCCCAAGGCCACGCATGCCATCCTCTTAAATAGTGCATCGTGAGAATGGAATGAGCTATTTGCAGATATGTAGGTGGGAGTAGTTCAAGATAAGGTGATGGTTTGGAAAGCCTTCGAAAAGCTTCTGAGATCTTTTCAAGCATTGTGACAATGGCACACTTGCTGTTCTCCAAATAGCACAACCTGTTCCTGCAGTGCTTTAGAAGGCCCCTGAAGCTTTCCAAAGACTTTCCAAAGCATCACTAGAACAGGGCATAGTATTTGAAGATAAGTGGGTAGGACAGTTTCAAGAGGAAGTAGCCTCTTACCTTATCAAGGCTCAGGACAAGGAATGGCTTGGATCAAGATGGGTTCTTGCCTGGTGGGATTTGGCTAACAACAGGGAGTGCTAACTTTTCTGTCACTGAGCAATACGGTCATGTGATATTTCCCCTAGCAACCAATTAATGATTGTAAGCCACTCAAGAGTCTCTTTGAGGCGAGATGATGTCATATAAGTTGTATGAATGAATGAATGAAAAATAGCATTGCTTAGCCATTGCAATTTCAGATCCAATTATCATTTAACGCAAGGACTACCTATATAGACATGTTTTTAAGGAAATATTTTATAGCTCTGCTTGTATGACTTGTAGAGTAAAGATTCAAGAACGAGTTACTGCTTCTGAGGATCTAGAAAAAGAGAAAAGTGAAAATGCAAATCTAAAGCAGGTACGAAGTTGGTTTATTTTAATTCATAGCAATTCATGTGATGGTTTAGTTTTACTTCATATTTTGGCTTTTTTCTGTTTTGATTGCCATCTTCCATTTCAAAAATAGAAAAAGAGTCTTCCTTGGATACAAATCAGTCTAGAAATCACATCACATACAAGAACCTGTAATTTATTTGGTCGTATTATTTGGTGTTAGGAAGAATGATACAATTTTAAACATTCATTTTGGTTTTGGTTTTTACATGTTCATATTACATGAGAAATTTGGTATTGCAATGTATTTATTTATATATCGGCCAGCTCACTCTAAAAATGAGTCTAGTGTATTATTTTATACATCTTGGTAATAAACACCAGTATCTCCCTTAATGTACCTTGTTCTTCCTACAAAGTTGTAATCAAGAATGCCATCAATTCTTTCCATTGTACCAGGTTTCCATTCTCATTTGTGATCTCTAATTCTGTAGTTTGTCTTGGAGGTTTCTAGCATTGGAATGAGACCACCTTACAATCTTTCTTAACATAATTATCATTATGTATATTCATTAACCACTTCCAATATTGGCCTTATTTCTTGTATCCATTATTTCATTGCATTTGGCATGTTTTATTTTTATTTTATTATTTCTTTGATTGCTAAGAGTCAGGCAGCATACAAGTTTAAAAGATGCTGATGTTGATTTTCTGAAATGTCTACACCTTTTTGAATTGGTTTGTGCCATCACTTGCCAGCTTTCTCTCTGAGACTATTTTAAAAGTTGCTTTTTTGATGTCACCATCAGAGCTTTAAAGATAACAAGCAGCACATTAAATAGCACCTGAAATATACTGGAAGCCAATGTATCTCATGCAGATATGGTATTGCACAGGTGAACTTTGGCGTACCAGAAAATGCATGCATTGCCTCATTTTGAACCAGTTTAAACTTCCTAATATTCTTCAAGGAAAAGACTCATCTACAGCACTTCAGCGCCATTTTCCAGGAGACTGCTAGGTTTTCTTACTCGATTTCTTGGCCAATATAAGAACAGACTGCTGGATCAGATGGGCTGGGATTTTACAGCAAAACAACTAACACGTAACACAGATCTGTACAAAGCCCTCTGGCTTACATCTATGACCTTTTTTAGCAGAAACCATGAATCTATGAGGACTCCTAAATTATGCAATTATGTGTAGGGAATGCTCCATATAGTCTCTCTTTTTGATATTGATTTCTGGAATATTCTGTCACGATATTCCTCCCACCATTTTCTCTACTAAATTCTCTATTTTTGCTTCCCCCGTCACTAATTCCCCTGTTCCTATTTTCTCTCTCATTCTCTTGCTCTGGTTACGAGCTTTCAACTGACTTCACGTAATTAGAAACGTGTGAGGTGAAGGATAATTAAATAGGGTCATCTATCACTTTACTCTCATTTTTAAATGAGCCATATTTTATGGTGATGAATTGTGGTAAGCAGTTTCTGATTTTGATGAAGTGCTTCTGCTTTACTGCCAATCAATTATTTTAGCTAATTCTGACTTATAAAGTTGGGTGAAGGGTAATATCTTTATGACAATTTTTTAATATCTAATTGATTACCTTTATAGAGCAGTTTAAATTTTTAACACTAAAATATTCAATGTTAATTGTTCAGAATTCCTGATCATGCAGAGGTCTCTTTCATATCATATAGTACCAGGATGGCGAACCTATGGCATGCGTGCCACAGGTGGCACGCAGCACCCTCTGTGGGCACACAAACTGTCACCCCAGTTCAGCTTTGTCACATGCGTTTGCCACCTGGTCATTGGGTCTCTGCTGTGGGGTGGGGTGGGGTGGGGGCTCGTGCAGGGGCTTTGCGTGCGTGTGTGTGAGGGCTGTGCACACATGCACTTGGGCAGGACGTGTGGGTGTGTGTGCATGTGTAGGTGGGCGTGTCCCGTGTGCGCATGCACATTGCATTTTGAGGGTTCGGGCGCACACGCACATTTGCACATGCTTACACTTTGGGCACTCGGTCTGGAAAAGGTTAGCCATCACTGATATAGTGTGTTCAATTGAATCCCACAAAACATCTTTTTTGAAATAAAGTACATATTTCAAAATAGCAGATTTGTGTGTTAATGGCTACACTGGGGATCATAGAAACTGTGTTTATCCCTACTTTAGAACAGGCATCACCAACCCCAGATTATGGCCCACTACTGGGCTGTGGCTCATTTAGAACTGGACCGCACAAGTCGCAGGCGAGTGTGCATGCATAAGCTCCATTTGTGTGAGTGGCAGGCGCTCACACTCATGTGTGCAGCTGCATTTGCATGAGAAACAGATACTTGCATGCAAAACTCCATTTTCACGAGTGACAGGCTCATGCAAATGGACTTACGCATGTTCACACACGCGCCTGCTGTTCACATGGAACCCTCCTCTCTCTCCCCCCACCCCCCGGTCTGCCAAGCTGGAATGGTTGGGGACCGCTGCTCTAGAATTTTATAAATGAAATTGATCATTTCATAAAATATTTCTATTACAGCAACTGCATGATCTGCAGCTTCGAGTGGCTTCCTTTTCACAGTCAGAGAATGATTTTTTGGATTCCAATCAGAAGCTCAAGGAAATGCTGGAGAGGTTAAAACATGAATGTCGAAATGCACGAAGTCAAGCAGAAAGAGCTCAAGCAGATTCAGAGAAGTATGATTTCACTGTTAATGCAATGCTACTGTTGCATATTTTGCAATCCAAAAATTGGATGACATGAAGAGCAACTTGCCCTAGACATCTAATATAGGTTCATTTGTCTGTAACAGAATTTTCTCTAAAATATCAAAATTATTTAACAATTTAGAGTCAGAACATTTTAATCTAGTTTTCTGCAGAAACAAAATCTAAGTGGTTCTTGATGGTAAAGTAGAGCAAAATTAATGTGCACCACTCCTGTGTCCCTTCTTCCTCAGGTTGGCCTATTTGTCAGCCTGCTAATTGATCTCAGCACATTCCTGACCAAAGGTATGGCTGGTCCATATAACTCTCCTCCAGCTTCTGTAAGCCACCACTATAAAGGCCAGTGACTTTGCTTTTTTCCTGCAGTCTGCTTCTCCTAGAACATTTACTGTGTACTCCAGATGCATGCACAAACCAAACACACTTGATCCAGGTCTTTGTCCAGAAAGAACCCTAGTTTGATCTCTCTGAAATTTGGCTTTTCCATGCTAGGAGGATTTTGCAAAAATGCCCTTACCAGTTACAAGCCTTCTTGGTTCTCTCAACTGTTGTCTTTCCTTCCCCAAACATCTGATTCCTCAAAACAGTAATCAATTGTAAGTAAATGAATAGGAATATGACTTAAAGCTGATACATAGAATTAAGTGGACTAACTGTTCTTGACTTTTCCTTCTGTTCAGATTGGGATTACATATATATATATTGCTTTTATAAAATATGTTTAGTTTTCAGTTGTATCATTTTAATCACATCAATTGTGATTGTCAGTTATTCACATCAATTGTGAATTACTGATGTTGTAGAAGGTGAGGTTTACTTAACCTTTTGTCATCAATTTTGAGACAATGGTTTGTTTAAGATTATGAGCATGTTAGTAGACAAATTGTTTCTGGAAAAAATAAAGCAATTGGATTTTTAAAATGCTCTCAGTTCTTTAAACAATCTGTTTTATATATAGTATATGCACAGATTGCTTCTTAAAATCACTTGAGAAATTAGGCACATAACGATTTCTATAGCTGTATATTTTGTATTTTTAAATGATCCTGAAAACTTTAAACACCTAGCTTTTATCTTAGTGCCCCTTATTATGTGGATGCAGTCTAGATGAAATTATTTCAGATAAATGGAACTGGAACATTTGAACAAGCTTTTCCCCCCGATGACACTGCATATCTCTGTGAAGAATAGAGAACCTGAATTAAGATTCTGAAGATTTTATGTTTATTGCCAATGCTACTGCCTGATTTTGGGCACCCCTCAAGCATGATTCTCTGATATTTGCTTCTGATATTCTTGTAATAATTGTAGCAATTCCTCTTCGTTTGGTCCTATTGTTCCCATGACAGTGGCAGCAGTGTATAGTGGCTGAGTGAAGAGTTTGCTTCTAAAGGAGGGAATTTGAGAACCCAATGTCTTATAATCTGTCTTGAAATTCTTACCACCAAGACTGTCTTATAACAATATTTATATTCTATGTTAAAGTGTTACGACAGCATTTTACATACTGTTCTTAATGTAGGTGACCCATTATTTTCAGAATTCTTCAGTAATTTTGGTAGCACAGTCAGTGCTTTATTCCCAATGAATAATATTCTTGAAAAGACATCCAAAAACAGTTTATGAAGCAGCTGCCTATGACTGAAAAAAAGACTAAAAATTTGATAATATATGCTTTCAGTACTATACATTTTTCAAAAGATTTGCATAATCTTAATAAAAGTAGGTAGCAAAGACCTGTATAAATATTTCTGAATTTATTTAAAAGATTTACGTATCTTCCCCCAATCTTTTGTATCATGTACTCTGTGTTACACTGGCTTAGTAATAAATCAGCCAAAACAAAACAAAAACCAAGAATTTTTTGCATTCCCAAATATATAATACTCACACATATCAACATTCACCTTTGTTGAATTCCTGTCTCCTTGTACCCTAATATTTGTGGGGAAAGCCAGCAATTCACTTACTTGGTACTTACTGGGTACTTATGGGACCGCCTGCTGTTACCACACACCTCCCACCGACCCGTACGCTCCCATAGAGAGGGACTTCTCAGGGTGCCGTCCGCCAAACAATGCCGGCGGGGATTGGCAGGGGAAGGGCCTTCTCTGTGGGGGCTCCCACACTCTGGAACGAGCTTCCCCCGGGTTTACGCCAAATACCTGATCTTCGGACATTCCGTCGCGAACTGAAGACACATCTCTTTATCCGCGCGGGGCTGGCTTAAATTGGAATTTTAATGTTAAATTTATTAATTTTTAAACGGGGTTTTTAGTGTATGGTAAATTTTAATCCTCAGGCTAATTTAAATAAGTTTTTAAATTGTATTTTAACCTGTATATTGTATTGCTGGTTTTATCTTGCCTGTACACCGCCCTGAGTCCTTCGGGAGAAGGGCGGTATAAAAATCAAATAAATAAATTAAATAAATAAATAAATAAATAAATTCAAGGCATTCCGGAAACCTAAGAGTAGGGGCCTGCTGGATTTCATGGGGAAGGGAGGTTTTCAAAAGGACAGTGATTCCTCTCAAGAAGACGTGCTGCTTAGGGCCCACTAGACCAGCAAAGCTTTCTGGGAGTCTGGGAGTTGAAGTCCACAAGTCTTAAAGTTGCCAAGGTTGGAGACCCCTGCACTAGAAAGCCATCTTTATGGCAGTGATGGCTAAGCTTTTTCCATTCTGTGCCAGGAGCGGGGGGGGGGGTCGCGTGGGCCCACACCCATAATTCTATGCACCCTGCCCCTGCGCATGTATGCGTGACTCCCCCCACTCCTGGCACCTGATGACATGGTAGGCCCATCTTTCCTTTTCCCTAACCTCCAGAGCCTTTCTAGGAAACTGGTGGGGACGAAAACGGCCTTCCTCACCCGCCCGGAGGCCCTCTGGAGGCTGAAAACGGTCCATTTGCCAACTTCTGTTGGGACCAGAAGTCCCGTTTTTTGTTGTTCCCAGCCTCCAGAGCCTTTCTATGGGGAGGGTGAAAACAGCCTTCCCCACTCCCCCAGAGACCCTCCGGAGGCTGAAAACGGCCCATTTGCCAACTTCTGGGGGGCCCAGAAGGCCCAAAAATCATGCACACACCAG
Source organism: Ahaetulla prasina (assembly GCF_028640845.1). Lineage (NCBI taxonomy): Eukaryota > Metazoa > Chordata > Lepidosauria > Squamata > Colubridae > Ahaetulla > Ahaetulla prasina. Next base: position 59,884,823 of record NC_080545.1, on the reverse strand, counting down.
AACTGAGCTCGCGTGCCCACCGATATGGCTATGCGTGCCACAGGGTCGCCATCACGGCTTTATGGGAAGGGATTCACAGAGACTTTTCTCTACAGCTGGATACAGTTTATTGTAGCTTAAAGAAATTTTTCTGAAGCAAGTTTTTAAAGTTTTTCTGAAGCATAAGAAATTCAGTTTTTCAGCATAAAAACTTTCACAGATTATCTTTTTTGCTTAGTGTTTATATTATAGAATAATAAGAAACATGCTTTTTAGGATTGTCTGGAATTCATCTGGGCATATCAAGTATTCTCTGTATGATCAGGAAGGATGGCAGTCACATCTGTGGATTTATAATGTTCACTTCTGTGAAGAAGTAGAATCGATTTGTAAAATAACCATTGTTTGTTTTTTAGGAATTTGGAAGATAAACAGCTAAAGTGGCTAGAAGAAAAACATAAACTTACTCAGCACATCACAGAGATAGAAGACAAGTACAAAGTAACGAAAGAGAAATTGTATCGAGCATCAGTTGCTCAGAAAAAGGCATGTCTCGTATGCATAATTTTGAAAAGCTCTTCATTTTTAGTTGAATCAAAGTTTGTGCCATAATATAGCTAAAAGAAGATCCTAATTTGTAAATAACATTATAACATAATTATATTTATTACCAAAGTTTCTTTTAAGTTTGTGAGGCTGCGAAGCCATGATATATGAACTTAATAAAACAACATGATGATAATATTAATTGTGCTAAATGTGGCCCACATTTCATATGAGTTACTTTCAAAAGAACAAAAGTTGATTCACTCGTTACTATTTTTCCTGATGAATGTTTGTGATTGGGAAAGTTTTTGGTCAGGCTGCAAATATGCAACTACATAGTTAAACGTGGGCGTCAACCTTAAAAAAATATAAATTTGTATATTGTATTAATTACAGAGAAAGACACTTAATGACAACAAGCAAAAGAAATTACTGAACAAGATAGAGCTCTTAGAAGCTAAGAGAGAAGAACTAGAAACAGAAAACCAAGTGTTAAACAGGTATAATTTTATGTTGTTTGATTCTGAATTGCATAATGTTTCCTACTGTTGCTGTTAAAACATTTTAGCTACAGTCTTTGCTGTCTTACTTAATGAGAAAACATTCTATTTTGAAAAGAACTTGCAGCTGGCCTATCCTGGTCAAGACCGCAGGCTCACTACATTCATTTGCAAATTTCTGAATTTTTTTTAGAAAGTTGTATGTACTATATATACATATGTTTTGTTCTTAGCACTACTGTTACCTTGAAACCATGATACTATATATCAGAAACTGTTTTAGAAATATGAAAAATGCTTCTAACTAAAAGAACCCTTTTTCAATTGGAAACAGTCATTTCAAGTTGAAAATAAGCCGTTCCAATCTTTTGGAACTATTCTAAAGATGTTTAAGTTCTACAGGAAGCTTTTTGAACTTAACAGGACAATATTAAACTTGAAGCATTTCTACTTGCCTTCAGACAGCCTATTTCAGGCTCAAAATGTTTTTATTTTATGGATCACCAATGGGGGCTATCAAAAGGTTATATTTAGAAATGATAATGTTTTATTAGGAATATGTAAAGGAAGCAATATCTTATGTTGGATTTGCCCATCAGCATTTCATTATTTATTTGAGAGATGTTTGATGTAGTGGTTAGGGTATCAGGCTAGAACCAGGAGACTGAATTCCAGTCCTTTGTTAGGCATAGAAACTGGCTGGGTGACTTCAGGCCAAAGTGTCAGATATGGGTGACAAGTTGTCTGTCAATTCATATCTCAACCAATGGGTCAACTCTTGATTGATTTAAAAAGACTGGACCCTATGCTTCAAGTAAAACATTAGTAGGAAAATATTTTTTATTTAGTTATTTATATTTGTTATAGGCAAAATATTCCTTTTGAAGAACATCTCCGCCTTCAGAAAAGACTAAAAGATCTGCAACGGAGACATAATGAGTTCCATGACTGATTCTTTTTCCCAACCTCCCAATACTGAATCCTGCTAACTTATTATCTTCATCTTTGATTCCTGGTCCAGAATTACCCTTCCTCTCCTTCAGGTATGTAATATATATACATATGTTTTGTTCTTAGCACTACTGTTACCTTGAAACCATGATACTATATATCAGAAACTGTTTTAGAAATATGAAAAATGCTTCTAACTAAAAGAACCCTTTTCAATTGGAAACAGTCATTTCAAGTTGAAAATAAGCCGTTCAATCTTTTGGAACTATTCTAAAGATGTTTAAGCTCTACAGGAAGCTTTTTGAACTTAACAGGACAATATTAAACTTGAAGCATTTCTACTTGCCTTCAGACAGCCTATTTCAGGCTCAAAATGTTTTTATTTTATGGATCACCAATGGGGGCTATCAAAAGGTTATATTTAGAAATGATAATGTTTTATTAGGAATATGTAAAGGAAGCAATATCTTATGTTGGATTTGCCCATCAGCATTTCATTATTTATTTGAGAGATGTTTGATGTAGTGGTTAGGGTATCAGGCTAGAACCAGGAGACTGAATTCCAGTCCTTTGTTAGGCATAGAAACTGGCTGGGTGACTTCAGGCCAAAGTGTCAGATATGGGTGACAAGTTGTCTGTCAATTCATATCTCAACCAATGGGTCAACTCTTGATTGATTTAAAAAAAAGACTGGACCCTATGCTTCAAGTAAAACATTAGTAGGAAAATATTTTTTATTTAGTTATTTATATTTGTTATAGGCAAAATATTCCTTTTGAAGAACATCTCCGCCTTCAGAAAAGACTAAAAGATCTGCAACGGAGACATAATGAGTTCCGCAGACTGATTCTTTTTCCCAACCTCCCAATACTGAATCCTGCTAACTTATTATCTTCATCTTTGATTCCTGGTCCAGAATTACCCTTCCCTCTCCTTCAGGTATGTAATATTCAAATATTACAGAATAGGTAATAGTGTTCCAAAAAGCATAAAAAATAAAATTCATATTTTCCCCAAAAGTTATACGATAAACAAATCCTAACCTTAATTATGCAGAAAAGTAGCAATACCATTTCTTTAATTCTACTGATTTTGGTTAAAATCTTAAAATTTCTGTATAATGATTTTTACAGTGAAGGTTACCTAAACATTTAGTTAATCTATGTAATACTCTCTTCATTCCTCTGGCTACAGGTAAGTTCCTATACATCAGTATAAGCATCTTTATTGTCTCCATTGTATTAAAGTACTGTGTTTGTTTTTTTCTTATACAACTAAATATCATAAAATCAGAACATATCATTGAAAGCCAAAACCAGTAGCCTAAATCTTCCATGGCTCTACAATATCTTTAAAAATAAAAGTGCTAAATCATGTGTTACATTCCTTTCCTCATCTCCTTTACCTCTTGTGAAGGAGGAGCAACATCAAAGAGAACTTTCACTGCTTCGCAAACGTTTGGAAGAACTAGAGACCACACAGAGAAACCAATTGCGAGAACTTGGTGCTTCTGTTGAACGACCTCAGTCTGAAATAAGTACTGAATCAGACAGAAATAAGTTTGTGGAACAATATGATCTGTCATCTGGAGATGCCAAATAAACCATTAAACACTTTTCATCTTTTGCCAAAAATTCATCTATAAGTGCCGTGAAATAGGTAAAAGCTGTGTTTTACATCATTTGTATTATTTTTAATTTTTTTTAAAAAAAATTATAATTGAAATATTTGGAAAATAATTTTCTAGTTTTAAACTCTAAGAATCATGTTGTACTGTAATGTTTTGCTAATAATACTTTTCTCAAATTTTTAATAGTTTTACATTGAAAAAAAAAATTCTCGGGGTTGCCCCTTCTCTGTTGTTTTCAGGTTGCTATATAAAGTTTCCATTTTTTGTAATTCACTAAGCTAGACTTTTGTAATCTTAAAATACTGAGAAAATGGGAAACAACATTGTTTGAGCTTTATTATCATTATATGAATTTTGTCCACAATTTTACCTTTGAAAAATATATTACTATCTGCACTTTAATATATTATGAAATATCAAGAAAAATAACAATCACATTTTAAGTGAATATGAACATTGCTTTTCCTACATGCAAAAAAAGTGTATTTCAGATCAAAGTTTTGTTAACTAATCAAATCTATTTATAATATATTTTTGTAAAATCTATCTTCTCTGTGTTTCATTTATTTAACAGCCATAAAAAGAATAATTTTGAGATTAGTAGATTATTTTTATTCTACAGTTCCTTAACTTTTAATAAGCTAAGCAACAAAACAATTTCTAAAGCAGTTCATTAATTTGTTTTGAGCAGTTTCCATTAAGTCAGTAAATAAGCGTAAGCCAGTGATGGCTAACCTTTTTGTCTCCGTGTGCCGAAAGCGTGTGTGTGTGTGAGTGTGTGTGTGTTGGCACCCATAATGCAATGTGCATGTGACACACACACCCGTGCTTGCCCACACATGAGTGAATGACCCATCCCCGTGTCCCGTTTTGGACCTAGCAGGCCTCTGTAGCATCCTGGGATCAAAAATGGGCTGGGGAGGGGGGCGCGGTGCATCCCCCACCTCCCGCATGCGGCCCGCACATGCGCAGCATAGACCCAAAAATAAGATGGCTGGCAGGAGGCGCGTGCGCATGCACGGTGGTGCTGAGCTGGGGCAATGGCTCATGTGCCTGCTGAGAGGGCTCTGCATGCCACATGTGGCATGTGTGCTAGAGGTTCACCATCATGGGCCTAAGCTAAATGGACAAATCATCTCATGAATAATAATAATTTTTAAAAAACCTCCCTGCAGCTCAGATTCTACCATTTCTTCAGGGGTTTGATGACAGAATAGAATTATTCCACTGTCTTCTGGTGGCATCATTGTAGTGGTGTGGGGGAAAGAGAACAGTCTCTGTTCCTTAACCCCGAATATTCCACGTTTTGGGGACCCTTCAGGGCGCAGAGAGCCTGGAGGTCTTTGCGGACTAGCAGGGAAATCCGGAGGCCAGTGAAAGTGAAAGGTGATCACCAGCTGCTAAGAAGGACGTCCCTGTTAACCCAACGTGAAAGTGTCTGCCATCGTGCTATGGCGGACCCGAGGCTGCAATGAATTATTAAGCAATTGAGTAGTTTAAAGTTTTGGCTTATTTATTTGCTTAACATATATAGATTATTAATTGTGAATTATATGTACAGTCATATCCTCTTTTTTACCTTTTTCTGATAATTCTGATAGCTTTATTGCTAAAGCTGATCTGCAACAGGGCTAGATATTACCAGTGGAACTGAATGCTTAATACTTAATATTTAATAAGACAAAGCAAGTAAAAAGGAGGAATAAACAACAACTGATAATATAAATTGGATGATAGTGTGGTATAACATCTATAGAATATTGGAAGAGCAAAACGGGTTTGAAAGAGATGATGAGCATCACAACAATGACCCTAAAGGCAGGGGGAAAAAACAGCATCATATCCAACGATAACAACAGCCTCCCCATCAAACCAATGGCTGACGGAATACGACATTTGAAGCCCATGTCCAGGATCCGTCTGTGTGTGGTGGCTCTTGATGCACTGACTCCAGCCTCAGTCCACTCCTTGTGAAAGTCCCCAACACTTTTGAATGGCCTTTTCCTGACAATCCTCTCCAGGCTGCGGTCATCCCTGCTGCTTGTGTACCTTTTTCTTCCACACTTTTCCCCTCCACATGACTTTCTATTAATGAACTTTGATGCAATTACCTTTTGAGGCTTTCCCTCCTTATGGAGGGTGTCAATGATGGTTTTCTGCACAAATGTCAGGTCAGCAGTCTTTCCCATGATTGTGATTCCTACTGACCCAGACTGGGAGACCATTTAAAGGCTCAGGAACTCTTTGCAGGTGTTATGGATTAATTAGCTGATTAGAGTGGGACACTTTGAGCCTAGAATATTGAACCTTTTCACAGTATTCTAATTTTCTGAGATTGTGAATTTGGGGTTTTCATGAGCTGTCAGCCATAATCATCAAAATTATGACAAATCAAGGCGTGAACTATCTCGCTTTGCATGTAATGAGTCTATCTCATATATTAGTTTCACCTTTTAAGTTACATTATTGAAATAAATGAACTTTTGCACGATATTCTAATTTTTTGAGTTTTACCTGTACATGAATACAATGTATATAGAAATTATATGTAAGGTAGATCCGAAATATACAATAATGTCATGGTTCTGTTGAATATGTACAATTGTTATGAAAAAAATTGTAATTTTTTTTTAAAAAGAAGAATTATTCCACTGTCCAAAAATTTAAGGGATTCTGCTACTTTTACTTTTTTTAAGATTGATATATAGGTGAAGACTATTTTTACTGCCAGTTCTTAGGGTTCAAGTGACTAAATTTGTAAATTAATCAGAAGAGTTACAAAGTTAGTTGGTAGTGAAACATCTGCTAACTAGCACTTAATTCTGAATGGCTCTTGAGCTGACATATCACTGAAACTTAGCTAAATGAAGAGTTAGGACTCATATCTCCAATGGGCTAATCAGCAAATTTAATAAGAAAACAGTGTGGGTGGGACAGTTCCTGTGCTGCTACCATTGACTTTTCTTGAGCTAGCTGTAATGGTCTTAGATATATTTATTTATATTTATATATTTATTATAACATTTCTAATTGCATTCTTTGACAAAGTGACAAAATTAGTAGACCAGAGGAGTGCTGTCAATATAATTTACTTGGACTTCAGTAAAGCATTTGATAAAGTAGACCATAACCTACTACTAGATAAAGTAGAAAAATGTGGGTTAGACAGCAGCACCACCAGATGGATTCGTAACTGGCTGACCAACCGCATTCAACGTGTAGTCCTCAACGGAACTACATCCACATGGAGGGAAGTATGCAGTGGAGTACCCCAAGGTTCTGTTTTAGGCCCAATACTCTTCAACATCTTCATCAATGACTTGGACAAGGGGATAGATGGGGAACTCATCAAATTTGCAGATGACACCAAGCTGGCAGGAGTAGCCAACACTCCAGAAGATAGGCTCAATTACAGAAGGATCTTGACAGACTTGAACATTGGGCGCTATCTAACAAAATGAAATTCAACAGTGAAAAAAGTAAGTGTGGGTGGGACAGTTCTACATTTAGGCAAAAAACAAACAAACAAAATGCACATGTACCGTATATGTGGTACCTTGCTCAATAGTAGCACCTGTGAGAGGGATCTTGGAGTCCTAGTGGACAACCATTTAGATATGAGCCAGCAGTGTGCGGCAGCTGCTAAAAAAGCCAATACAGTTCTGGACTGCATAAACAGAGGGATAGAATCAAGATCATGTGAAGTGTTAGTGCCACTTTATAATGCCTTGGTAAGGCCACTCTTGGAATACTGCATTCAGTTTTGGTCGCCGTGATGTAAAAAAGATGCTGAGACTCTAGAAAGAGTGCAGAGAAGAGCAACAAAGATGGTTAGGGGACTGGAGGCTAGAACATGAAGAACGGTTGCAGGAACTGGGTATGTCTAGTTTAATAAAAAGAAGGACTAGGGGAGACATGATAGCAGTGTTCCAATATCTCAGGGGTTGCCACAAAGAAGAGGGAGTCGGGCTGTTCTCCAAAGCACCTGAGGGTAGAACAAGAAGCAATGGGTGGAAACTCATCAAGGAAAGAAGCAACTTAGAACTAAGGAGAAATTTCCTAACAGTTAGTACAATTAATAAGTGGAACGACTTGCCTGCAGAAATTGTGAATGCTCCAACACTGGAAATTTTTAAGAAAATGTTGGATAACTATCTGTCTGAGATGGTATAGGGTTTCCTTCCTGGGCAGGGGTTGGACTAGAAGGCCTCCAAGGTGACTTCCAACTCTGTTGTTGTTATTGTTATTTATTTATTTATAACATGTACATGGCCACTCAACTAGGTAGAATAGAATAGAATTTTTATTGGCCAAGTGTGATTGGACACACAAGGAATTTGTCTTGGTGCATATGCTCTCAGTGTACATAAAAGAAAAGATACGTTCATCAAGGTACAACATTTACAACACAATTGATGGTCAATATATCAATATAAATCATAAGGATTTCCAGCAACAAGTTATAGTCATACAGTAGTCATACAGGTAGCATATAAAAGGGGAAAAAAGCAACTAATGCAACCACACAGAAAATAACGCAATGCAACTAAAAACAATAAAATGAAAATCAGACCAAAATGTATTATAGTTCTTCCAATTGGAATTTCATTCATTCTGATTCAGGGTGTGGAAAAGAACCATGTAAAGGTGATCCTTGACTTACAGCCATTCATTTAATGACCATTTGAGTTTATAACAACACTGGAAAAAGTGACTTATGACTGTTTTTCACACGAGCACTGCAGCATACTCATTGTCACGTAATCAAAATTTAGAATCTTGGCAACAGACTCATGTTTATGACAGTTGGCAGTGTCCCAGGGTCAAGTGAACATCTTTTGCGATTTTCTGACAAAATCAATGGGGAAGCAGATGCACCTCACAATCAAGTTACTAACTTATCAATTGCAGTGATTCATTAACAACTGTGACAAGGAAAGTCGTGTGTGACAACACATAGTCAAATAAGTCATTTGATGGGCTCCATCCCACTCCGATTGCAAAACCAAGTCTTCAGGGCCTTATGAAAGCGTGTCAAAGTGGGGGCCAGTCTAATTTCTTAAGGGATGATATTTCAAAGGGAAGGAGCTCCATGTGGGCTCATACACTGCAAAAAGCAAGTCCCAACACATGTTGACCTTTTAAAAAAATTGGAATACATCACTCCTAAATAACTGAGGATTTTGTATTCTGCACAATGATTTAAACAAATTCTAATTGGCATTTAGACCAATGAATTCATTGCAGCACATACAGAATTAGTCATTCTGTTTTTATGGAACTAGTGATGTAAAAGCAGGGAGATCTATAGGGCTCTGGTTATGAATAGATTCTGTAGATTTAGATTAGCAGGAGAAGAAGACTGATTAAAATAATCAAGGCTTTCGTAATTTTGAACCATTGTTAAATGAACAATCATAAGTTGAGGTCTATATTGTTTCTTAGCACTCTGTTCTGTCTCAAGAACCACAATAGCCCTTTGCACTTCACAGCAGCATTTGATGTCACCTTTCACAATATGAAGCCTATGGACCACTTGGCAGGATTGGCCCTGGGGCACTGTTTTGGCTACAGTTCTTCCAGCTGGACTGATTCCAGAAAGTAATTTTAAGAGATCACTGTCTGACACTCACAGAATCTCGTAGAGTTTTGTCTTATCATATACAGTTCAGTATCTACATATAAGTGCTGGGGCAATGATCTGGAAGTCTGAAATGAGGTGCCATCATTAATACCAATGCCACCGGAATTCCAAGGAAGCAGTAAGTACCATTGAATATTGCCTATATTCAGTAATGGGCATGGGGATGTGGTAGCAAAGTGGCTTAATGATGTTGGAATTGCTGGCCAGAAATGGTCTGCACTCTGGTGGTTTGAGCCCAGCTCTCCTGTCATTCACTCCCTGGTTTCTGCCACACAGCAGTTTGAAAGCATGCAATATTGTGAGTGGATAAATGGATATCACTTCAGTGGGAAAAACCTAACTGGGTTTGTGTGTGCGGAAGCTGGTGTTGGAACTGGCCAGACGACAGGCAATGCAACATGAGGCAAAGCAATGTGTAACCCGCAGGGGAGCCCGAAGTGCCAGCAACCCGAGCGCTGCTAGTCAACTGGTGTAATCTACTTCTAGGATGCGGCAAGTACAGCCGTTCAAGCACCAAACAAAATGAACTAGCAATTTAGGCTGTCAGGACTGCATTGTGTCTAGCATTTGTAGAGTTCCCTGGCATTATATGCCATATGCTAAATAAATAAATAATTCTGTAATAGGCTTAAAGATGGACATTAAGATGAACATTTATTCAGTCATGACTCATGCTATTGGAAATATAAAACCAGATTCAGAGTATAGGTTTGTATAGGTTTACAATTTTCCCTGAAAGAATATTACTAGATTCCTAAGTGGAAGGCTGAATTTGCCCAATTACATTGTGTCCATTCATGAGCTATCCACCTTTGGTCAGCACCTTGATCCCAACATTGTAGGCTTATACTTGAAAAGATACATGGATGAAGCAATTGCACAATTTGGCACATAGATAATTCAAGATACAGGAACCAAAAATTTGTGATGTACCAGGCAGAATTGATAGTAGTAGCATTACCTGTATATACTCTAGTATACAATTAGCACAGGGGCCCCCCAAGGCTGTGTGCTCTCCCCACTTCTCTTCTCTCTGTATACCAATGACTGCATCTCCAATGATCCATTTGTTAAGCTACTGAAGTTCGCAGATGACACAACAGTGATTGGTCTCATTCGAGACAATGACGAATCTGCATATAGACGAGAGGTCGAACGACTAGCCTTGTGGTGCAACCAAAACAATCTGGAACTGAACACACTCAAAATGGTAGAAATGGTGGTAGATTTTAGGAAAAACCCTTCCATACTTCCACCTCTCACAATACTTGACAACACAGTATCAACAGTAGAAACCTTCAAATTTCTGGGTTCTATCATATCGCAAGATCTCAAATGGACAGCTAACATCAAAAACATCATTAAAAAAGGACAACAAAGAATGTTCTTTCTGCGCCAACTCAGTAAGCTCAAACTGCCCAAGGAGCTGCTGATCCAGTTCTACAGAGGAATTATTGAGTCTGTCATTTGCACCTCTATAACTGTCTGGTTCGGTTCTGCAACCCAACAAGAAAAACACAGACTTCAGAGGATAATTAGAACTGCAGAAAAAATAATTGCTACCAACTTGCCTTCCATTGAGGACCTGTATACTGCACGAATCAAGAAGAGAGCCATGAAAATATTTGCAGATCCCTCGCATCCTGGACATAAACTGTTTCAACTCCTACCCTCAAAACGACGCTATAGAGCACTGCACACCAGAACAACTAGACACAAGAACAGTTTTTCCCGAAGGCCATCACTCTGCTAAACAAATAATTCCATCAACACTGTCAGACTATTTACTGAATCTGCACTACTATTAATCGTTTCATAGTTCCCATCACCAATCTCTTTCCACTTATGACTGTATGACTATAACTTGTTGCTGGCAATCCTTATGATTTATATTGATATATTGATCATCAATTGTGTTGTAAATGTTGTACCTTGATGAACGTATCTTTTCTTTTATGTACACTGAGAGCATATGCACCAAGACAAATTCCTTGTGTGTCCAATCACACTTGGCCAATAAAATTCTATTCTATTCTATTCTATAAGCCGACCCGAATATAAGCCGAGGTACCTAATTTTACCACAAAAAACTGGGAAAACCTATTGACTCGAGTATAAGCCTAGGGTGGGAAATGAGGCAGCTACTGGTCAATGTAAAAAATAAAGATAGAGCCAAGTAAAATAACATGAATATTTATTTGAACGAAAAACAATAAAATTGCAAAAGTGCAAAATGTTCGGTGCTCATTTTTATTATGCAGCGCCCCCTGCTGGACATCTATCAAAAATACAGTATCTTTTAAAAGTACATCGAGACGTAGACTCGAGTATAAGCCGAGGGGGCCGCTTTTCAGCACAAAAAACGTGCTGAAAAACTCGGCTTATACTCGAGTATATACGGTAATTTTTTTATGTCCTAAATAGCTTAGGGTCTGACTTTCTGATGGACCACTTCTTCCTTACAAACTTTGTGGGGTGCTGAGTTTCTGGAAAGGCTTTTTTTTTTCCTGTCAGGCTCGTATGTCACATGGAAGAGGACTTTTCCTGTTTGTCCAGCATTTCCTTCAGAATTCGGTTGGCCTCCATTCTCTTCAAACTTAAGAACTTTAAATCTTCATTTTTAGCAATTTTAATACAAATTTAATGTGCTAACTTTCTGATTTTTTTCAAAACAATTGTTAGCCTCTTTGTGTTCTCACTAGAGCTGAAGCATTGGCAATAAATACACAAATACCATTCTGGTTGATTGATTAAAGTTTTGAAGTTTATTTTTTTTCCAGTTTTGAAAATTATAATTCTGGAATAAAACTGATTTCTGCAAAAAAAACCCACAACAATTTTCTAAACTATCTGCACATTTAAAAATGCTATACTTGTTTTCACGTTGATTTTCTTGAAAAACTGGAATATATACTAAAGTTTCAAATGAAACAAAAACAAACATCACAGTTCATATATGTGAAATGAAACATTTTACATGTTCATACAATATATTTTCCAACTCCATTTATACTTGTAAACAATTACTTTAAGACTAATAGATTGGAATTATATGCATTTATAAAATTTAAAAAAAATTAAATTGTTTTATACATTTATAGTAGGAATGCTAAAATTTGGCTTGTTTTCCGAGATTGTCAGAAATATTTTATTTCAGTAGTTCCTCTCAATAATGCAATATACAACAAATACATTGCAATTTTCAAAGAACTTTTTAAAATCCTGTGTACAAACTCCAGCTAAAATCAACCCTAGACATTCCCCGCCCCACCCTATGCCTCCATATGTATATGTTTATTGGAAATTATTTTCCCCATAAACGAGTACAGTCCCTGGTCCTACATGTATGAATTTAGTAACTACTGATCAAAATGAATTAAAGTGCTCCACTTACAGTACTGATCCTTTCTGCATGCACAAACCACTTTCACGCAGAGGAATATAAATATATATACACATTGCCCAGTGGAAATAGAACATTAAAAAAACCAGCATGACAATTCAGGAAAGGGTAGCTGTTTGGGGAGAAAAAGGAACGGGGAAAACAACTGAACAGAAATCACAAATCAGGATGAAAAAGGGAAGAAATGGGGGGTGTGTGTGTGTGTCATATTTAGGTATTTAAAAAGGGCTAATTTTTTGGAAATCCCATTCTGAGAACCTTCCTTCCGCCTCTCCTTTTTTGAGTAGGCTTAACAGCTATTGAAAGCAAAGCAACTCTGATGCGTGACAAATAAGCCTGAGTGTTCTTTTTCACAAGCACCATCATCATCATTTTGCCTTTCAAAAGAGCAGCCCTGGTGCCTGGGCAATAACTGGCAGATATTCTGAAAGCAACTTACATCTGTCTGTGTTGTGCAGGTGTTTAACTCAAGCTGGTTTAGAGCCATCATCATCCCCTTTCCTTCCCGACTTTGCTGAATAAGAGTAACCGTCTTCAAAATGAAACTGAATTCAGGAACTAAAGTCAGCAAGTCCTCCCCTTTCCTGTTAAAAATAGTTTTCAATATGGGGAGGGTTCCAAAGAAACCCCCTTTATAGTTTTATTATGGTTTGATATAAAAACTAAATGTTAATTTAAAAAAAAATGTTATACTTATTTCTTGCCCAACTCTGATCCCAATGTAGTCATTTTAATTGTGTGGGGGATGGGAACATACAAATTCATTGTATCATTTCTGAACAGATTTAGTTTGGGAAGCTCTGGTCTAGCCTTCAGAGATATCCATGGCATGTAACATTCAGTTGTATGCTTTCTTCATTCCTACGTTACTCATCTAATAATTAATAGGTAATCATTTGGGGGAGAAATGTTCAGCACCTATTGGTAAATACATCACATTGTGCATAATATTCTTTTCATTTTCTAAAATCTACTTTCCACATAATGTAAAACATTTTCTGAAAAAAGGAAAAAACAATACCGGCCTCAGTGCTTTGGTTTTTATTTTTACATAGATGTATTCAGTGAAAAATATACAGGTCTCTACCTGTCTACACCTTAGAAGAAACAATGTAGGAATAGCTCTTCCCTCCATTTTCCTATCTAGTAGAATAGTGGTCTCCACCTTTTTGGTTTCACAGACCGGCAGTGGGAGGCTGAGATGGTTTCAAGCGCGCAACTTAATTCTGTACATGCACAAATAAAGCTTCATGTGCTCGCCTGCTGTTTGTGTCGCCCAGTTTCCAACGGGCTGAGGACTGGTACTAGTCTGCATCTAATCATACTGGCTTGGGAATTTTGGGAGTTGGAATCCATAAGTCTAAAAGTTGCCACGGTTGGGCACCTTTGCCCTAGAGAATCCTCAGCCTATAATGGCTAGTTAATCTTGTCAATGTCATTAGAATGTTCCTAGCAAGAAATAGTGAGACCAAAACCTGCTATTTGAGGCACTTTTAAGTTTTTCTATTCAAAATTTTAAAAATTGATGTGTTCTAATACAGGGGTCCCGAACTCCTGAGCTGCAGACTAGTACCAGTCCTCAGCCCGTTGGAAACTGGGCGACACAAACAGCAGGCGAGCACATGAAATTTTGAATAGAAAAACTTAAAAGTGCCTCAAATAGCAGGTTTTGGTCTCACTATTTCTTGCTAGGAACATTCTAATGACATTAACAAGATTAACTAGCCATTATAGGCTGAGGATTCTCTAGGGCAAAGGTGCCCAACCGTGGCAACTTTTAGACTTATGGATTCCAACTCCCAAAAATTGATACAGCACATGCAAATATCTGCTGATGAGTTCCCTGTAAATATTACTCTGAGCAGGATGTGATAGGCAACAAAGGAACTCTAAATATTATAGCAGTGCTTCATATTTGAAGGCAAGGAGACACTTTAGAGCAGGGGTGTCAAACTTGCAGCCACAGGCTGGCTGTGTCACACACTGGCCATGCACAGCCCCCGTTTAGCGAAGGGGAAAAAAGTCACGATACATCATGTGATGACGTGATGTCACGTGTTTGATACCTGTGCTTTAGAGTGTGTACATAGCATTCCTTACACCAAACCTATCTATTCCTGCGATTCTACTATAACTGGTGCACCACTCCAATCCCAGGAAAAGATACAACTTCCTGAAGGAGTTGCAGATAATATGTTTTTGCTTTCAGATGCAGGCATCGCAGGACCATATAAAATATAGTTGAGAAAATTGGTATTCCAATTGCAGGGAAGGCATAGAAGCTGAGTGGAAGAGTCTACATCTACGTGATGCCCTCGTCCACATTTACCTTATAGTCAATAATAAAATTATGATACATTTATGAATTTTCAGTTGTTAAAAAAACCCTCTTTGTAATTTTTATTTTTGCCTTTATATTTACAGTGCATGTATCCTGTTCCCCCAAAATAAGAAATCCCTTATAATAAGCCTAATCAGGCTTTTGAGCGCATGGCAATAAGGCCAAGCACTTATTTCAGGGTTCAAAAAAATATAAGACAGGTCTTCTTTTCAGGGAAACATGGTATATACTAATGAAAATACAGATAGGAAAGGACACCAGCTCCATTTTTAAAAAGTGCAGATACAAGTGATGGAAGAATTTCAAAGTGTAAATTTGCGTTCGGAAGACAGGGAAACTGTCTTTGCAAACCTCTTCCATTATCATGACATGGATGCGTCCGTGACATCTTCAGCGGCAGAGCTGGATATGAAACCAACTTTATCAAGAGGTGAATTATGTTGCTGTATCAATGTGCTGGGTGGAAATTTCAGTCCCACGTCACTTTTAGTTATGCCACAATGTGCAACTATTTGGGGGAAGTTGAAAATCTACACTTCATTATAAAACCATGTAGCAGTTGAAAGCTTTCTAATTTTAATGCTCAAGACTATGAATAACAAGAGAATATATTTGTGCTTATCAGAAACCAACTGAGAGGTCTTTTTAAGGCACATAAATTGCTGCTCAGTGACAGCATAGAAATTAGATGAAGTTGTGAACGATAACACCACCAATTTGTTTATATAAGTTCTGTATTTAAGGTTGTTTTTAATGCAAAAAAATAAACCAAAATTACTTGATTGTATCAACATAGGAGGGAATTGCTTCCGATGCCAGCAGCAGGCAGATATAGATCTCAGTCCAGGCTCCACTTTGTTGACACATCTGGAGATGTCTGTTCCAATCTGAGGGCATCGGTTGTTGATTTTGTGTGAACAGAACTAGTTGGCCAATATTTTGAATTTGGTTCCATAACACCAGCAGTTATAAAATTAAATTCCTAAGCCCATTTGCATTTTTTCTTTTCATCCATTAAACCTTTTATATTTAAGAGTTGCTGTTGGGCTTCTTCCAATCCTCGTTCCGTCTCTAATTTATTCAGTATCTATAAGAACAAAGGAATGTATGCTTATTTTGCTTATTTAAAAAAAAAAACATTTCCCCCCCCCATGTTAAAAAGTAAGCCCTGCTTTAGTACTCATTCCTTCTAAAGCCAGGCTATTTTTGCATCTTCCTTTGCAAGTTATTATTAATCAAAGGATGAACACTTCTGTTGGCACTAGCAACCTCAATTAAAGTCACAAGTGTTTCTGTAAATACAGCTTGCATAGCAAAAGCAGAAAAACTCCATTAATAATCAAGAGGAATCAATTATCCAAGTATAAAAACTGGCATATTGAGTGCTAAAACATTTTCATTACCTGCCAGCCTGCAAGTAAAACATGCTTTTGAGATCATGAAAAAAATGTGATATTCAGTTTGTTTGGAAACTAACTAGATTAAGTCAATCTAGTTAATCTACCTCATATGCATTGACTTCTGTGTTTTATTTATAGAAATCATAGTTTTCCATAAAATAAGATTTGTTTCTAAAAGGTTGCACACAACAAAGAAGACAGCAACGGCCAGGAGGCAAAAGAATGCAAAATCCAAAGAAACTCAGGATTCTCCTAAATTAAATTTTGGCACTTATTAAATCTTAGTAAAGGGGTGGGTAACTTTTCTACTGGGCATGGCTTTGCCAAACTACAGGTTGCTTTCTTCATTTCACCCACCCCTCCACAGCCTGATGATCTTATTAGCCAGCCTGTGAAAAACAATGTCAGTAGGGAAACAGCACTGGCCGTAAGAATAAAATGCAAGGTGCCTGGGGTAGAATAGAAAATAGAGGAGTGGAATGTAATGGAATGGAATGGAATAGGAATATATGTAGATATAGATATAGAAATAGGGTATAGGGACTCAGTCATTATAAAGATCACAACCTATTGCTTCAGGGCCATTAATCCATATGAGTTAAATTAAAGGGACAATTTATTCATTTCCAGTTACTTTCTGTCCAGTTCCTCTCCCCCATTCCCCTGTCCTAAGTAGAAAGGCAGAGATAAGTATTGGCGGAGTACCAGTGCAGACACCTGGGGTCAAACAGGAATTTTAGAGTTGAAAATTGCCCATATATATCATGTGCATTGCTAATACAGTAACCACTTTCTTCCCTAATTGGAATGTTCCTGAGCCATTCTATGGCTATGCCAGTCAGTAGCCCACAACTAGCCATGCTAGATGATTGGGACTCTTACCTTATCAAAGTATCTTGCTATATATTGGTAAATTTTATTCAAGGCCTCAGCCTCATTAAACTCATTTTCATGTTTCTAAAAAAAAAGAGGAAGTTTGAGGAACTGTTTATATTTAAAGATACCATTATTATCCATAGCACATAAAATGGTAAATAATAATTACAAGTAAACATAGAAAGAACAAAGGAAAATATTACTGGAACCTTTCATATGTGTCTAAATAAATCCATTAATGGGAATTGCCCTTTAAATACAGTAAGACACAGCTCCATTTACAATATATGTTTAAGTTCCAACTATAGCAGAAATAATAGACAGATACCTGTGATTCCAGAATTAAAAATTCTTCCAAGTCTGCTCTAGGCAGTGGAGGCAAATCCTTTATTGCTTTATAGAAAGCTTTAACTTCCTCTTTATAAAGTGGTATATCCTTAGCATACAGAAGTTTATTTGTTGGTGCTTCCTTTGAGGAGGAGGAAGAAAAGACATGTTGTAAAAGTTAGCAAGATGCCTCATTTGTTAGTGAAACCCCTGTGTGGTCAAAATTAGGGAACAATCAGTTCTGGTCATCAGTCATACCAGGCAATCTTGGTGAACATAATAGACTATTTGCAGGTTTACAACCATTCTCTGAATCCCTGAGTACAACATTTTAGGAAAAGTGTCTTATGGGACATCAGGGTCACCAGCGTCATTGGAAGGTAGTCTTCCAGCCAGAACAGCAGGCAAATACATGTCTGGTTCTTGCCAGGTGCACCAAAACTTTCCTAGGAACAGTGACGGAAGAATTGGGGAGCTCAGAAAGCTAGCATGGGGTCCTTTTCAGGACACAAAGGAATGATAGGGCAGTTCCTCAGCCCTAGAAGAGAAAGGGACTTTTGCATCTGATCCCAACTTCTGATAGTGTCTCCCCCCACATTTGTGCTCTGGGCACCCTCCTGCCTATAAGTCCTTTCTTATAAAAGGGAACTTTGCTTGTGCTAAATGTAGCCCTTTCTCAAATTTATCATCATAAGATTTGAGAGCAATTCATGGAAAATGATCACAGTTTTCTGGTAATTAGGAAAAATTAATAATTTGTTCACACAAACTGGGCCAAACTGGCTAGATAGCATCCCGAGTGATCCTAGTCTAGCAGCCATCGTATCAAAAAGCTAGGTAAGTGCTTGTGAAGCTACTACATTTCTCTCTGCAGGTTATGAAGCTATTCTAAAAAAAAAACTACGGACATAGTAGATGTGAAACTATGCTCCCAAAAGAATGTGGACATGGCTCAGGAAATATTTTTTCAGTGAGTTACATTTAAAGATGAAATGACCATTTTCAATAGGAATAGTGCAGCACTTGGAAGACTGTAATCCTGTTAAATCACTTATCTGAGGTTAGTTCTAGACAACTTAACAGGACTTACTTTTTAATCCTAGGCTCTCTCTCAGCTTGGTTGTTCGCAAAATCCACACTAAGTAGTATACATGATGCTACCTAGTTGGGTAATGAAATGTCTGCAAACAAACAATCAAACTCAGAGAGCACCAAGAATTTCTTAGTCAGGCTAAGCCCAAGAATGACAAAGATCAATTCAGCCAGAGTTCAGTTGTTTATATGCTTACACACAACAGACAGAATCTTGCTAAATTGAACCCTTACTACTATTATGCTAACAAGAGATGCTAGGGAGTGACTATCCTAGCTCAGTGGTGAAATTCAATTTTTTTTACTACTGGTTCTGTGGGCGTAGCTTGGCGGGCGTGGTGTGGCTTGATGGGCGTGGCAGAGGAAGGATACTGCAAAATTCCATTCCCACTCCACTCCAGGGGAAGGATACTGCAAAATCCTCATTCCCACTCCACTCTGGGACCAGCCAGAGGTGGTATTTGCCAGTTCTCCAAACTACTCAAAATTTCTGCTACCTGTTCTCCAGAACCTGCTGGATTTCACCCCTGTCCTAACTCTGTTCTTCTGTCTCCTATCCAGTTTCAGACCGGGCTGCCTCTTGTCTCCCCACCTCCCATTCTGAATATGCTCCCTCCTTCCTGGGAAACTTAAAAAAGAGACTCTTGGTATGCATGAAAAATAAGACGCTACCTTTCCCAAATGTTGCTCTGACAGAGAAAATGCATCCATAAATGCTTGTGCAATGACTGACAGGCAGCCATCTATATGTGGAGTCTTTTTAATATCAAAGACAAATTGAGGATTCTTCAGAATATTCACCCAGAATCGAAGAGGCAGACTAGACAAAAAAGGTATTAAAAAAAGTTATATTGAAATAAATATAAATCCTTCATAGAAAAATATAGCAAATATTTATTGTAAAAAAACACTAAACAAAAGTAACATAAAAATAATTTTACTGTCAATTGATGAATACATTTTCAATATGCCCTCCAGTGGCAATAATTTCTGAAATTGTTGTGTGTATGCATGCATATATGTATGTATTCAGTCCACACAATTTCTTTAGGATTCTGGATGGCTTACAAATTTAAAAAAAAGAGTAATATTAGAGATACAAGTAAAAAGGGACCATGGCTGACAGAAGAACAATGCATCCAGCTATTCAGCAAACACAATTAACATAAAGAAAGGCTTTGGGGAACAACCATGTTTTTAAAAGCTTTGTAGATTTTTAAAAGTTGCCAAGGGTGATTGCTCCCTGAATGATTGGGAAGATGTTCCAAAGCCCAGGCACTGCAACAGAATAGCATGCTTCTCAGTCCCACAAGATGGCACTGTTTAATCTTTGGGGCTCAAAGTGCACCCACGTTGCTTGTTCACACTGGATGGGCAGAACCAATTGGAGATAAGCAGCCTCTCAGAAAGCCAGGCCTAAGCCAGGCCAAGTACTTTTTTCCACTTCTGCATTCTTGAAACTGGCTTCTGGATGATTTTTAAAGATGGTCCAATCCAGAGCATGTTATAATAAGCTAATTGTGAAATGACTGGTTGGTAAGTGACTATCTGAAGGGCCTCATAGTTCAGGAAACTGGTGCATTGGAGATTCTTGAAGCAGGAACTGAGACTCCAGGAGGAACTCCAGATTTCACACGGTCTCAAATGAGGAAGTACATCCCACTGCAAGTTAGTATATTGGGGGAGGGGCTTGAGTAAACATAGCCACTTGGTCTTCTCATGACTGAGACCATTTACTCCATCCATCTCCATATAGCCTGCAGGCATTAGGCTAGGACTTTAATGGTGTCACTTTGCCAATCCAGAGTCAATATATAACTGGATATCACCATTAGAGTGATAATACCCGACCTCAAACTGACAGTTGACCTTACCCAGCAGTTTTATGTATATGTTAAACATGAGCATTTCATGTATTATAGAATGGAAGAGAGCCTGTAGTACCTAACGAGTCCTTCCCAATTAACATCAGTTGATACTAGCTGCGGAGAAAATCTGGCTGAGCTAATAGGCTTGTTCACTTCCTAAGGAGTCACAGAATCAAATTCACTCTAAATAATCCCCCACAACTACAACTTTATCTGCCAAAAAGCAAGAATATTCTATATGCTGCCAAGTTACAGTGGGCACATAAATTACCTGTTGGTTTTCCATATATGAACCACATCAGGATCTGTAATTTTTTTATTTTCAGCCTGAGCATCCAGAAAATCAAAAAAATATTTAATAGCAACTGGGGCTTTATTGTTGGGCAAATTCCAAATGCTTCTAAAGAGCTTTTCAACAGTTGAGTGGATAGCAACCTGTGACAAAACAAAAAAGTATTTTATTACTGTGTTTGTGTTTGTGTGTCTGTATGTTCATCTAGGAAGATTAACACAATATATGTGATTTTCCTCAATCACCATTCCCACAAATACTTTATCCTCACAATCATTTGATAAGTGTCATGAATGTAGCCCTTCTTAGAGCTCCTCTATGTGTAACTGAGGCTCCATTGAGTCTGAATTTATGTAAGTCAAAGAGGAAGCCTTCTTATATATATGGATGTACACAATCATGATTTAGTGCCTAATTATATGTACTTAATGAGGTCAATATTCAATTATATGTAAAGCATTTCCAAAATACTGTTGCTTTACATATGAAATAGGAAGTTTTGTCACATATTCCTTTCCCCAGTGCTTTTTAGCCTTCACGTGCAAGCAAGTATTTTGTAAGGTAACAGAATATACACTGAATAATTTAGCATTATATCATTATTTTACGATTAGAAATAAAACCTTGGAGTCACCTTAGTAGAGAGAAGTTTAGTGAGATACATTTCTTTGACTTTAAATTTTTGTTTTCCTTTATTTTTTGCAGTCTGTGTTTCTTTGGCCGCTTCTGCATCTGGTAATATCTATAAGAAAGGTTTACACAGATGTTCATGGAAATGCTGCAATTAAGGAGCTAAACAAATGACTAATTACTAGGTATTAAGCTGACTTACCAGATGGCAATAGTCCTCAGAATATTCTCCATCTGGTCAACATGGTGAAGAGGGGGGAAAAAGGGTAAACTGAATGCACACATAAAGATCAAGCTATGACCTAGAAAGTAGGCTGATGCTCAGGAAAAATGCACTGAAACATGCATGGTTAGCTAAATTTATTCTTATTCAGATTACTGCCAATGTAGATGGTAAACTCTTTAATCATGGTAGTCCTTTCTATTAACTGGTACAATTAATATATAAGTGGAAATAGATGCTTGATTACAAATATCAGAAAATAGTAATCCCAACATCTGGAAGGAGTAAATGTTTACTCAATTGGTTTTCAATTAGTTTTTCAAAATTGGGTTTGCCAGGACTTTTATGAATTGATTTTTGCAAGGTATGAAGTATTCAATTTGTCTTTCATTTTGTTTGATTTGGAGAGAATTGAAATCCTGGACTGGGCAAATGAGCTTCTTAAAATCATACAGCTGCCCAATATTGAGAACAGAATATTTAATTTTTCTTCAGTTAAATAATTTTAGTTCTTTTCATATTACTATATATCTAAAATTAGTTCTATATTCTCAGTTCATATGAACTCCTGAATTATAATTCAATTATAATTTAAAGAATTACCACAAACTTAAAATTTCAAAAATCCAATATATTATATAAATATGTTATTTGTTTTACCAGCTGATATATCTTGACACTTCTTAAATACTTTCATTGTTGCTCCATCTGAAATCTGAAATCATACAATAAATCATCTTTCTTACTTTTCTTGAAATCTGTATCAAATTGTCATACTTTACATATGTTCTGTATTGGGGTGAAATTAAAAAATTTCCCGTACTTTTTTTAAACAAATAAACAAAAAACATATTGAGTTGAAACCAGAAATATTTCTGTTAGGACTTTTACTGGAAATCTATAATAAAGAGAATGTATATTTAAAAAAAAAAAATTTCCCGTACTGATGGTTTGGGCATGGTTTGTTGGGGGGAGATCATATGACTGGGTGGGCATGGCCAACTCAACATCACTCACATCAAGGGGCTCCTCACCCGCCCCGCCCTTCCTTGTCGAGAATGGCAGGAAAATGGGGAGGGGAATATTCCTGCCTACCATCCTTCTCTCAGTCTGTGCTGAGATTGAGGAATGGATGACAGGTAGGAAAATCCTCTTCCCCATTTTCCTGCCTTTCACAAAAATGGCTCCATTTCAGCTGCTCCCCCCCCGTCCCCCTCCCTCCTGGAGACTACCTTAAAAGGGACAGGCTGCAGCAGCTCCGTTGTGAATGGAGGGAGAAAAGTTAGCATTCTCTCTGCTGCGTTTAACATTGAATTCTGTGAAATATCGAGCAGCCAAAATAGATGGGCAGCGACCGGCCAGACGTGGGTGGGGCCAAGGAGGGATAATTACTACCGGTTTGGCGAACTGATGCCCATAATCCCTAGCGGTTCGCCCGAACCAGTCCGAATTGGTAGGATTTTATCCCTGCTCTCTATGTTAACAAAATGAAAATGCATGTTATAAATTAACATCTGCCTAATACTCCCCTAACAAAGGCAAATTTTCAACAAATTTGAATGTTTATTCTTACCCCATAATGGCCTATGGTGTTCAGCTTAGTAACTCCATTTTCCAAAATCACAGAGGAACCGTCTACATCCAGAAGTTCTTTTGCTTGGGAACCTGATTCAAGAGCTGACAACACAAATAAAATAGTTAATCTGCGCTTAGTTTTAAAAAGGTAAGAGTGGCCTTTTCCTGCTAAATTAAAACAGTATATTATGTGAAGCAAATATTATGCTTTTTGTATAGTATTGTTTATTTTGTATGGTTCACATAAAAGCTGTTGCTTGCAATTATATCACATTTCTTTCCTAGTCATTTCTTTACTTTCTCCCAAATTCTTGATCACAGTGTGCTATTGTCACTGCCGAAAGGGATATTACCAGTACATATTCTAGGTCAACAAAAATTGCTACACTAATTGTAGCATCATTCTAACACACTATTTGTGGCCAATGCTACATACTTGCTCACTGATGCAATTTAGAATTTTTATGATGGGATCAATTTTATTTGATTTTTATCACTTTTCACTTCTCTGTAACAACCTGGACGGCTAGTAACTTTAAAAAAACATACTGTAAAAAATAAAGTTCAGAACCAACAATGTATTAAATCCTAGCATGATAACTGAGTAAAGCTCAACACCTCATGGACTCCAACTAACCTGCCAGCCCCCATACCTGAAATCAAATCCCAACCTTAAAACTTTCTGACAAGTCAGCCGGGTCATGGTCAGTCTAATCTCTATGGCTGCAATAGAAAAGGATCACTTTCTGAGTCCTGCAAGATGACCGTCTGTAACTGATGGGACTCACAACGTGCAGATCTACAAATAAAGTTCCAGACTGTGGAGCTTTATTTGTTTGTTTGTTCAATTTATATAGCCTCTCCCCCCACCCAAGACACACTTGTTATAGCTGACAATCAGCACCTTGAATTGTATCTGAAAGCACTCAGCAAAAAGCCACAAATGTATTTACAAAAAAAAATCCAAGACATATTCAGGTAATAAATTATACTAAATAATTTCAATAGGTTAATCTTATAGTTCATATGTTAAATAGAGAAATAATAATTTTTAGTTTTTTAAAATGCAAACAATACTATTAAAAGTATATAATAAAAACAATTATACAGTTGTGGAGAAACAAAAACAGAAAGCTATTTTTGAATTTATAACTAGTATAGCACTATTAGTATCTTACTCAGGCCCATTTCTCTTAGCTGGAGACCATAGAGGGATCCGTTCTTGTTCAGAAAGGCCTGTAAGATCTTCTCTTTGGCCTGTCCAATGGTGTCACAATCCAATATTTTAACTTGGATATTCTGAGTAGCGCCACTGGATTCATTTTCTTGGATATTTTCAAATACAACATTTAATACCTAGAAAAATGTGAATATTAATTCAAAGTGACTTTAAAGTTGAAACTGGATAGAAAATGCACATAATAAGGATTATGCACATAACAGGAAAGAGAGCATTCACTGATTACTAAAATATTATCATACTTCACATTTGTTTCTCTTGGATGAACCTCCAAATGCATATTCTTCTTTCCTCAGATACATACACAATGAACAACCTTCACACACAATCTTTCCCTGTTTCCTTTCTTTATTACTTCTATATCCTATCACTGCTTGCCCAATGTTTTCATTCTGACAAGGGTCTCCCTCTTTCCATAATTCATTCTCTGCCATTCTTTTTCCTATATGGTCCAGTCTAAACTCCATAAAATTCACTATCTCCAAGCTTTCGAGTAGTATTTATGGCTAGTATTTATATCCTGTAGTATTTATTTAGGGTAGTACTTATTAACCTGTACTTCAGTAATTCAAGGTAACAGATAACAGTTTGCTGAGATTTACTTTATAATCTACAGCTAAAGAAAAAAAAACAATCACCAGGGCTTTTTACAGACACATAGGAAGTAATCCATGGGCTTTTTAGAATTCCGATCATACTGCCCATCTTCAGACTAAACTACAACTTGGCCTTACGCTGTACAAATACAAACCTGCTCTTCCCTTGTCTCACTTTCTTTTCCTTTGTGCTTATTTTTCTAAATAAGTGGCTTAGAAAAGCAATTTCACAGAAAACCCATAATATTTGATACTATCCTGTCAAACCTCTCAGGAGCTGATCTTTTCCACATGAAGAAAATGAGCATCAGGTGGTACAACTGAGATGGAACAAACTATCAGAATAGTTTTTGCATTCTCCCACAGCTCTGAACTATTTAGATAAGCTTGAGCATATTGGAAGGGAACTGTTTATAACACCACAAAAACTATGGAAACATAAATAGCTCTCCTTCTTTAATTTCCAATACTATGCTTTCCCTCTTACCATTCACAGAGATAAATGTCATGTCACATTTTTCAGTGATGTAGTAACTTTGAACAGTCACCAAATGAACTGTTGTATGTCGAGGACTACCTATGTAATCTAGTGTATGTAGTACAAGCAACCCTGCATCCTTAATAAGAAGGATGGTATTATATACATGTTTTTTTTTTATTGAAAAAGTTTTAAAAAACAAAAACATTTTCCCCCCTTTTCCCCCCCTCCCTCCCAGAAAACCCCTTCCCCTCCTCCCCGCTTCCCGGTAAATCACAAGGTATTGTTATACATAAACCAAACATATAATAAAATTTTCCCTTCTA
Organism: Ahaetulla prasina; assembly: GCF_028640845.1. NCBI lineage: Eukaryota > Metazoa > Chordata > Lepidosauria > Squamata > Colubridae > Ahaetulla > Ahaetulla prasina. The sequence continues at coordinate 59,858,906 of NC_080545.1, read as the reverse complement.
ATCCAATTAACCTCATCCAAATCTTTTCATCTCCCAACCCCTTCCCCATTACATAAAATAATACTTCCTAATTATTCAAAGGCAATCTGATATTTCTTAATCTGATATCTGTTTTGTAGATAATCAATCCATTTTTTCCATTCAATTAAATATCTTTCCTGCGTATTGTCTTTTAAAAAAGCTGAGATTTTAGCCATCTCAGCCAAATTAATGACTTTCAATATCCATTCTTCTATTGTAGGTACCTCTTCTTTCTTCCAGTATTGTCCAATCAACAGTCTTGCTGCTGTTATTAAATTCAGAATCAATTTAGTCTCAATCCCTGTACAATCCGTTATAATTCCCAAAAGGAAAAATTGTGGCAGGAACTTTATCTTCTTCTTCAGTACATTTTGAATAATCCACCAAATTCTTATCCAAAAGGCCTTAATTTTCTTGCAAGTCCACCAAATATGAAAATATGTAGCGTCATCACAATCACACCTCCAACATTTCGCTTGGATATTAGGATACATACATGATAATTTTTTGGGATCTAAGTGCCATCTATAAAACATCTTATAAAAATTTTCCCTTAAATTCTGTGCTTGTGTAAACTTAACATTTCTAACCCAGATTTTCTCCCATGTTTCCAACATTATTGGTTCCTGAATATTCTGTGCCCATTTTATCATACAGTCCTTTACCAAATCCTTTTCCGAATCTATTTCAAGCAACACATTATACAATCTCTTTATATGCTCCTGGGTCTGATCTCTAATTTGCTTTATTAAATTTTCCTCCCTTTGCATTATACCAATTTTTTGATCTTCTTTCCATCTAGCACTTATTTGCCCATATTGAAAGGTATTATGTACATGTTTTGAAAGTTGCTTCCTGTTGTGGGTGGTGCAAACCACTAAGCATAGTTTCAGAAACAGAATGATAAGTAATTCCACTGAGCTTTATGCTACCTCCAACCTATATATACAGCCATGCGTTGATTGTGTTGCGATACTTATTGCCACAAAGACAGGATTGAAAAGATGAAACAAATACTTGGAGGAAATTTTATCGAATGGAACTTTTTTCAATTTTCTGGGGCTAATTCATCTTCAACAAAAAATATAAAAATAATATAATAATTATTTGCCCATTTCCATAACTAGATGAATAGATACTAAGGCATATAAAACATCTGTCAATTAAATTAGGTTAAAGAGTCAGCCTTTTTTGGCACTGAATCGTGATTTTTGAATACATTATGCCAGGGGTGTCCAAACCTGGCAACTTTAAGACTTTGCTGGCTGAGGAATTCTGGGAGTTGAAGTCCACAAGTCTTAAAGTTGCCAAGTTTGGACACCCCTGCATTATGCAAAGCCTTTGTTGGAATATATGCTTCTTTCATAAAAACTGTCCTGGTTCCAGTCATAAAGTCATTAGGTAACATACCACTGTCCTGAATTCAGGTGCTTGCCACAGTAACCAGTCTTCATTTAGTGTGTATAGGGCCTTGCAAGATATTACATCCACAGGACCCTTGATAATCCTTTGATTTAAAGTGGTTACAAGTAAAAAGAACGGTTCCCCAACTGTTTCCTATGAAAGAAAATGAAACACAGTTATTGTCTTTTGTTGCATTCTTTGCAATTGTTTAATGAATGTGCTGCAAAAAAGAAGGGAAGGGGAAGTATGCCCTAGTTGTAGTTCAAATCTGTTTTGAAAAATATGCATTTTCAATTCACACAAAACTTTGAAACCAAGCTATTTCTTTGAATCTATATTTGGCATATGAATGCTGAAAAGCTGTAACGAATATGATACTTACATTGCCTTACACAATGTAAGCCGCCCCGAGTCTTCGGAGAAGGGCGGGATATAAATTCAAATAAAATAAATACTGTATGTAATGAATTAAATTAATATGCATCTGATCAGATTGTTTCTCCTCATGTCAAAGTGGCGTCTGCAGGAAATATTCAGGAATGTTTAAAGTAATAGATTACTTATACCTCGTGTATCAATCTGAATATATTTAATGCATTCAGAACACCAAGTTTATGACATTTAATTTAATTAAAATAAGAGGCGGTCTGCAGAGTTTGTGCCAGCAGTCCACAGTGTCAAAATAAAGCAAGACTAGGTAATCAACACTGCTAGGAGATTGTGGAAAATGTGAGCAGGAAAATCTGCATGCAGATTTTTACCAGTCTCTTGCGCTCACTGATGTTATATAACGAAAACATATAATACAGTATATAATACTTGCCCGAAGGAAACCTGAAAGGCAAACTGACATCCAGTTTGTAAGCAGCTTTTCTACTACTGATTCTGTGCGCCTTAGCATCAGCTTAGGTTGCATATTGCTAGACTGTTCCATCAAATCTTTTGTCAAAACTTCAAGAATATTCGTTAAATAGACTAGATTGGTCTGTAATGCAATTGTCAAACAAGATGCAAACAAGCATCTGTTTAAAAAGAGAAAAAAACAGGTTAACAATAATTCTACATGTTAGGAATCAGAATTATTACCTTAATAATAATCCAAACTCACCCACATCTTGTCATGTGCCATACAAAAACATGAGATGATTTGTGGAACTACTAAACATAAAGGGTCTAGAACATAGAATAAATAGAGTTGGAAGGGACCTTGCAGGTCTTCTAGTCCAACCCCCTGCTCGAGCAGGAGACCTTATCCATTTCAGTCAAATAGTTGTCTAATTTCTTCTTATGAACGTCCAGTGTTGGAGCATTCACAACTTCTGGAGGCAAGAAGCTTCTTGGATAGGATTGATAATCAAAGGTAGCCTAGTACATCTAAGAGCAGAGCATTTATTGGCAAGGTCACCATTCAAGGCTAGAAATATAAACAAAATCTGTACTGTTTACAGAGTTAAGAATCTGAATATTATGAATGTAAACTCTGTTAGCCATTTTACCAGGTCAAGATTGTGTATTGTTCAGACAATAACACTGGTTATTCTTCAATCACCTAATGGCTCAAATTATACAAATTATGCAACAGAAAATTAAACTACATAACTTTTTCACATCTGAATTGGAATAAAAAATGGCTTTATTATGAATAATATAAATTCCTTATTTCCCATAAACTTTAGCTGGGAAGTATTCACACAATCTCCCAAATGCAAAGGCTAGATTAAAGTGAAGTTATTGATTGATAAGACTTATATGGCTTATCATAACCCAGGGTGACATATTCTATTCAAGATGAGAAAAATTGTTTTTGACTTTTCAAAAAGTGAAGAAATCAACAAGTAGGAATACACTTTCAAAAAATATTTTGACTATTTTAACCAAAAAAAAATGACAATTTGTGGTCTATTAATTTGTCCCCAGTTTTATACAATTTGCAGAATTTAAATTTTATAGCATACCTATCTTTTATATCAAAGGTTTTCTGTTTTTCAAGAATGTGAATCAGAGTAACAAGAAATTTTTTGTTACAAATTAATGCATATAGACCCTGGTCTTTGCTCTGAAAGAAATGAAAGACATAAATGACATTATTGTTCACCTATTTTTAATGTCGTATATATTTAATTCTTAAAACTGCAAAAATCATACTTTGATATTTAGAAATCCTGCTACAGATATTGATGTTACATGAAATACAAAGGAGGTGGATAAAGGAACACATTATTCCTCTGAGTAAAACTTCTCAGAGTTCTTGTAATATCTGTCCCAGCTTGGATATGCAATATTTCTAGATTCTGTAAAAAAAATCTAAATCTTAGAAATATTTTTTAAAAGCATAATAAACGTAAAAGAATGAAAATTATAGGTACTTATACTTACTAGAGGTTCATTAGAGTCTTCAATAAATATAGACGAAATACCTATAGCCTAAACAAATAAATTGTGAATACAACATTAAATATTTTCTAAACATTTGCAGCATAAATATAAAGATGATGCTGATTTTGATGAGATGTAATGACGTATTCTGAATGTTCCTTCTCCAAACTACAAATGAAAGTAATCTGAAAATTCTTAGAAACTATGGGCTTGTAAATTAGCTGATAATGAAAACTACATGTTCAGTAATCATTTCTTAAGAAAAAACAACCAAAACTAAAGCTGGTTCAAAGCTGAAATATTTGTCATTTGAAACCCTCTTACTCACATTACATCATCACAAAGGATGGAAACTGATTGTGTGGGGGCACCAGGATATACTGACCCTTTACATAAGTTCTTACTACTCAAAAAAATGAAGAAATAAACAAGAAATTAGCAACTTTAAGACTGCCTGGGGAATTCTGAGAGTTGAAGTCCACAAGTCTTAAAGTTTGGAGACCTCTGATCTAAAACACTGCAATATTTGTCCTTTTTTAAAATACCAAAGATTTGCATTTGTTGAGAAGGAACCCTGAATTTCATTTCTATTTTTATTATCTCCCTGTTCTACCACATTGAAGGAAGATGATACTTTGCAAATGGATTGATGAATTAGAAAAACTTTTTTAGTTACAAACCATATGATCTTTGGCATTTTAAAATAGTAAGATTCAAAGCAGATCCTTATCAGCTATCTGATTTGTGAAATGTTGGTTGTTTCTCCAGATGTTATTTTTGTGTTGTGTGGTCTATTTTATTTTTGAAAAAAATGACACTATACATGTCTAGAGTTTTAATGCAGTTGGGCAGATTACATTTAATAAATTGAAATACATTATTTCAATTACTCGTTTGTAGTAGACAAATAATTATTTACCTCTGGGAAAAATGTCCTAAGAACAAAATGTTTATAATCAAGAAATGGAATTGTTCCAAAGCTATCAACGATATCCAATTCTTCAACTTGTAGTTCAACAAATCCTATAAAACAAAAAAGTCTGTGTAGTGTTTATTTTTATAATGTTACATTCTAATAACAATTTTCACTGTGATTCTGGAATAGAATTTTTATTGGCCAAGTGTGATTGGACACACAAGGAATTTGTCTTGGTGCATATGCTCTCAGTGTACATAAAAGAAAAGATACGTTCATCAAGGAATGAAATGATCAAGGAAATGAAATGATCAAGGAAAGAAATGATAAGAAAAAGAATGGTTATCAGTATATGTGTTGTGCATATATTTGTGTACATGTATTTATTTCTGTGGAATATGCAAAACTGACTTTTAATATGCAGATTTTTAAAATCCATTTTAGTATACAACACAAAAATGACCAAGGGATATCAAATGATTTTTTATTGTAAGATCAGCAATAATACTTTGTGGAAGAGTTTAATCCAAACTCCAATAAAGACAACTATGCATTATGTTTCAGAACAGTCTCCTATAATCACATGAAGATTTAATTTAGCTTCTCTTTTAATATGCAAAAACCTAGTATGAGATATTTAAGGAATGACTTTTGCTATATTAAATTGAAGAAATCATGTGTTTTTGGTGTAGCTAAACTTTACGTTATTGCAAATGCATAAACCATTTGTCTAACAAATTTCTTTGCATGTTATTTGTGATGTTGTCAAGATCCACATACATTTATCTATCACTGACCTCTTTCTATGAGAGTAGACCTTTTAGGTCTATTTATATTTATTTATTTGTATATACAGTTCTTGTTTCCTACGAACAAAGGGAGATTGGCTAAAATGAGCACTGAAGCTTTGCAACAGTAAAGGCAGTTTATAAGACAATTTTACAAAGGGTTTTATAAAGAATATTAAAGGATTTTTGAGGAAAAAAATGTTTCCTCCACAATTCTGTCATGAAGTGTGGTAATGTAGGTACAAAACTAGATTTCTGTATTTGATACAATGATAAAATAATTGCATAAAAACAATGCAACAATTCTGGGGACTTTTACACCCAAGCGTCAATTCATTCACATGCATTCTGCTGATAAAAATTTACCTTCCCGTATTTCTTTACGAAGTTCACATTCCAAAAGTTCCAAATGTTCACTCAATTTTCGATTTAATTGTTTGGACTTTCGCTGGGTGACAAAAAATGCAACTAAAAAAAAAATAACATTAAGCTAACAGAAGTGTTAACATGCCATCTGTCCTAATACATACATGTTTATAATTTGTTTTAAAAGGACAAAAATATCTGAAAACTAGTGCAGCTCAGAGTGGCCAAGTTTAAATTGACATTCAATATATTTAAATCAATGCATTAAAAGTATCTGCAGGCTACAAAAAAAACTAAGAATAATAGTAGAACTGTAATAGAAGGCCTAAGCAACCTCCACAATTTTGGGAGTACGGTTCTCCTTCCTCAAAATCCTTCCTTTTTGGCAATCCTTGACAAGATTTGGAGGCCTCTGCCTAGGAAGGAAAACCCATAGAGTTCATTACGTTGATGGAACTGAAGAATTTAGGTAATTCAGTCTGAGGCCTTGGAAAAGTTTTGCATATAGCAAGGGAGAGAAAAAAAATAGATGGATCATTAGTCAGATGCAGTATAAGCAGAACTTCTTGAGCTGTGAGATGATTATGGGTAAAGTGCTCTCTGATGACTCTGAGTGGGTTTAGCTGATGGTTTTGGTGACTGGCAGAGCTTTGAGCTGTATCAAATGACTTGGTTTATTTTCATTTATTTTATTTTCATTGCCTCTCCTATGCAGCCACTGTTTTGTAACAAATTAATGGATAGAGATAAGTATGCAATTACTTACCCGCAATTACTATCGGGATTAACAAAAGAATGTAGAAGAATGAATAGTTGTTGTTTTCATTAGGAACTTCATACACAAAATTCCCCACCTTGACCTATGGATAAATAAGGCATTGATTTAGATAATGTATATTATTTATATATTACATATTTATAGAAGATTGCAGTCAGTATATCCAGAATCTTCTATAGGGATAAAAGAATTGGTATACTCTTTATATTTCTATAATAATAACAGAGTTGGAAGGAACCTTAGGGGTCTTCTAGTCCAACCCCCTGCCCAGGCAGGAAACTCTACACCATTTCAGACAAATGGTTATCCAACATTTTCTTAAAAATTTCCAGTGTTGGAGCATTTACAACTTCTTCAGGCAAGTTGTTCCACTGATTAATTGTTCTAACTGTCAGGAAATTTCTCCTTAGTTCTTCTAAGATGCTTCTCTCCTTGAAAAAATAGGACTTTCTAAAATAGTTGATAGCAGTTATATTAATTTATTATATGACTCTTATTAGTTTTATTGTTTTTATATGAGGTTTTATATTCTGTAAGCCGCCTTGAGTCACCGTGTGTGAATAAGCAGCAATATAAATCCAACAAACAAACAAACAAATAAATGTTTTAAATTTATTTGATTATACTGTGATGACCCGGGGCAAGGCACAGAGGCAACACAGTCAGCTCCTTTATTGCACCAACTTTCCCCCAAATGCTCCCACATTATGATAAGTCCCAGAGCAAAGTGATCACACACACACACACACACACACACACACACACACACACACACACACACTCAGGGCCAGCAGCCTCTGGCTGCAAGTAGTCCAGCAAAATGCTGTGAGCACAATGGCTGCAAAGTAAGAAATGCAGCGGGGCAAGGGAATAAGTCAATGAGTCCAGGAAGCAAAGGAACACGGCAATTAATCCAGGAAGCAAGAAATAAAACAAGTTCAGGAAACTCCAAACATCGGCAATGGCACACAAAACTCCATGAATTCCATGTTTGTTCCCGACAAACGCCCCTCCCCACAGCATCTCCTTAAGACTCAATCCCCAGGTGTGCCTTGTGAAGTTCTCCTGAGTCGTCAGGTCGGCCTGCACTGTTCTCACCTCCTCTGCACTCTCTGTGCTCAGCGATCAGGATGGGGTGGTTCTTGCTGATCACCTGAACTCCTTCGCTCCTCATTTTCACTGCCTACTCTCTGTTGGTTGTCCTGGCCCCATTCCTCCCTGCTAGCAAGGTGTCCCACTCCTAAGGGGCCCTGGCCTGCCTCTTCCCCACATTCCTCTGAAACCAATGAAGGCGCTTCCTCGGTCTTCCGCAGATTCAGACTCTCTTCCTCTACAGATTCAGGCTTCAACGGGGGCATGACATATATCTTGTCTTTCTACTTAGACAGCACTCAAGAAAAATATTATTGAAAGATAAAATGCACTTTCCAATTAAACAAGAGATACTTCCTTGTTACAGACTAGTATGCAACATAAGCAGGTCCAATTTCTCCTCTCTCAAAATGAAGAGCAGATATGCTAAGCATAATAAATGCAGATTACTTGTAAAATTTAATGTGTAGATTTTCTGCTTATTTTACAAATTATTTATACTTTCCTGATTATATGGAGATTGTAGAGAATTTGTAGACATAAATTAGACTAAGAATCTATATAGAGAGAAGCATACAGAAAAGAAGAAAAAACACAGGGCTAACTACTGCAATATTAAATTGTATAGATCAAGATATGATGAATGGCGGTTCGGAAGTCTAGGCGAAGGAGAAAATGATCCGACCATGACATTGGTTCTGTTACTAAATCGTCTAATACCAGATCATTTAACCACTGTCCAGAGATATAAATCAGATCCAGCATGCCTCCCCCCATGTGCGTAGGGCCATCATTTACTCGAATCAGGTCCAAGGCCGTCATGGAAGCCTGGAACTCCCGAGCTGCCGTCGATGACAAGCCAACTGATGGCAAGTTGAAATCCCCCATGACTATAAGTCTGGGGGTCTCAACCGCCACAGCAGCCAGTACCTCCAACAGCTCGGGCAGGGCTGTGGTCACGCAGCAAGGAGCCAGGTACGCGATCAACAAGCCCAACTGATTCCTATGGCCCCACCTCACATAGAGGGATTCACAGCCGGCAATCTGAGGAACAGTGGCCTCCTCGGCTCTAGATCTTCCTTAATAACAACCGCCACCCCCCCACCCCTACCTTGGGCCCTCGGCTGATGAAATGCTCGGAAACCTGGAGGGCACAACTCAACAAGGCACCCTCCGGCCCAACTAGGTCTCCATAATGCCCATAAGGTCCGCGGACTTCTGAATAAGATCGCAGACCAGGGGAGCTTTATTAGCCACGGACCGGGCATTACATAACATCAGCCGAAGATCCAAGCTCTGAGGATCATGGCCTCCTGAGGAACGGGTAGGAACTGAGGGGCCGGAGCACGTGATCGCCTTCAAACATCGAACACGTGCTCCCAGGTCTCGATACGCCCTCCGCCATATCTGCCTCTCCCACTAACCACACAGATGGAACCACAATTGTCACCTGGAACATCACCTCCCCGAAACCTTCGGACCTATTAACACTCCGCCGCAAACACGCACAGTGAC